>NW_027139341.1:12500-316448 GCF_035084215.1 Heptranchias perlo
CCCTAACCCTAACCCTAACCCTAACCCTAACCCTAACCCTAACCCTAACCCTAACCCTAACCCTAACCCTAACCCTAACCCTAACCCTAACCCTAACCCTAACCCTAACCCTAACCCTAACCCTAACGCAGCCAAGCAGGAACTCTGGATGGTGCCTAAAGCTAAAGCACAAGGTGCATTCATTTGGACAACAGCAACAGTCTGAGGTGCGGGCCAGAACCAAGAGGCAGACAACATAGGGAGGGCGTTTCCCCCCTCTGCCCACCATTTTAAAACCTAACCTTTGCAAGTGACGCACTAAGGACTGGGTCTGTTTGTTTGTAGCTCCCTGATGAGCCGCAAGATGGCGAAACCGGTCGGAGTGTTCCAAGAAGGAACGATGGATGGTACTTAAGGCTGGAGGACGGGACACATTCAGTAGTAGCCAAGCAGGAACTCTGGATGGTGCCTAAAGCTAAAGCACAAGGTGCATTCATTTGGACAACAGCAACAGTCTGAGGTGCGGGCCAGAACCAAGAGGCAGACAACATAGGGAGGGCGTTTCCCCCCTCTGCCCACCATTTTAAAACCTAACCTTTGCAAGTGACGCACTAAGGACTGGGTCTGTTTGTTTGTAGCTCCCTGATGAGCCGCAAGATGGCGAAACCGGTCGGAGTGTTCCAAGAAGGAACGATGGATGGTACTTAAGGCTGGAGGACGGGACACATTCAGTAGTAGCCAAGCAGGAACTCTGGATGGTGCCTAAAGCTAAAGCACAAGGTGCATTCATTTGGACAACAGCAACAGTCTGAGGTGCGGGCCAGAACCAAGAGGCAGACAACATAGGGAGGGCGTTTCCCCCCTCTGCCCACCATTTTAAAACCTAACCTTTGCAAGTGACGCACTAAGGACTGGGTCTGTTTGTTTGTAGCTCCCTGATGAGCCGCAAGATGGCGAAACCGGTCGGAGTGTTCCAAGAAGGAACGATGGATGGTACTTAAGGCTGGAGGACGGGACACATTCAGTAGTAGCCAAGCAGGAACTCTGGATGGTGCCTAAAGCTAAAGCACAAGGTGCATTCATTTGGACAACAGCAACAGTCTGAGGTGCGGGCCAGAACCAAGAGGCAGACAACATAGGGAGGGCGTTTCCCCCCTCTGCCCACCATTTTAAAACCTAACCTTTGCAAGTGACGCACTAAGGACTGGGTCTGTTTGTTTGTAGCTCCCTGATGAGCCGCAAGATGGCGAAACCGGTCGGAGTGTTCCAAGAAGGAACGATGGATGGTACTTAAGGCTGGAGGACGGGACACATTCAGTAGTAGCCAAGCAGGAACTCTGGATGGTGCCTAAAGCTAAAGCACAAGGTGCATTCATTTGGACAACAGCAACAGTCTGAGGTGCGGGCCAGAACCAAGAGGCAGACAACATAGGGAGGGCGTTTCCCCCCTCTGCCCACCATTTTAAAACCTAACCTTTGCAAGTGACGCACTAAGGACTGGGTCTGTTTGTTTGTAGCTCCCTGATGAGCCGCAAGATGGCGAAACCGGTCGGAGTGTTCCAAGAAGGAACGATGGATGGTACTTAAGGCTGGAGGACGGGACACATTCAGTAGTAGCCAAGCAGGAACTCTGGATGGTGCCTAAAGCTAAAGCACAAGGTGCATTCATTTGGACAACAGCAACAGTCTGAGGTGCGGGCCAGAACCAAGAGGCAGACAACATAGGGAGGGCGTTTCCCCCCTCTGCCCACCATTTTAAAACCTAACCTTTGCAAGTGACGCACTAAGGACTGGGTCTGTTTGTTTGTAGCTCCCTGATGAGCCGCAAGATGGCGAAACCGGTCGGAGTGTTCCAAGAAGGAACGATGGATGGTACTTAAGGCTGGAGGACGGGACACATTCAGTAGTAGCCAAGCAGGAACTCTGGATGGTGCCTAAAGCTAAAGCACAAGGTGCATTCATTTGGACAACAGCAACAGTCTGAGGTGCGGGCCAGAACCAAGAGGCAGACAACATAGGGAGGGCGTTTCCCCCCTCTGCCCACCATTTTAAAACCTAACCTTTGCAAGTGACGCACTAAGGACTGGGTCTGTTTGTTTGTAGCTCCCTGATGAGCCGCAAGATGGCGAAACCGGTCGGAGTGTTCCAAGAAGGAACGATGGATGGTACTTAAGGCTGGAGGACGGGACACATTCAGTAGTAGCCAAGCAGGAACTCTGGATGGTGCCTAAAGCTAAAGCACAAGGTGCATTCATTTGGACAACAGCAACAGTCTGAGGTGCGGGCCAGAACCAAGAGGCAGACAACATAGGGAGGGCGTTTCCCCCCTCTGCCCACCATTTTAAAACCTAACCTTTGCAAGTGACGCACTAAGGACTGGGTCTGTTTGTTTGTAGCTCCCTGATGAGCCGCAAGATGGCGAAACCGGTCGGAGTGTTCCAAGAAGGAACGATGGATGGTACTTAAGGCTGGAGGACGGGACACATTCAGTAGTAGCCAAGCAGGAACTCTGGATGGTGCCTAAAGCTAAAGCACAAGGTGCATTCATTTGGACAACAGCAACAGTCTGAGGTGCGGGCCAGAACCAAGAGGCAGACAACATAGGGAGGGCGTTTCCCCCCTCTGCCCACCATTTTAAAACCTAACCTTTGCAAGTGACGCACTAAGGACTGGGTCTGTTTGTTTGTAGCTCCCTGATGAGCCGCAAGATGGCGAAACCGGTCGGAGTGTTCCAAGAAGGAACGATGGATGGTACTTAAGGCTGGAGGACGGGACACATTCAGTAGTAGCCAAGCAGGAACTCTGGATGGTGCCTAAAGCTAAAGCACAAGGTGCATTCATTTGGACAACAGCAACAGTCTGAGGTGCGGGCCAGAACCAAGAGGCAGACAACATAGGGAGGGCGTTTCCCCCCTCTGCCCACCATTTTAAAACCTAACCTTTGCAAGTGACGCACTAAGGACTGGGTCTCTTTGTTTGTAGCTCCCTGATGAGCCGCAAGATGGCGAAACCGGTCGGAGTGTTCCAAGAAGGAACGATGGATGGTACTTAAGGCTGGAGGACGGGACACATTCAGTAGTAGCCAAGCAGGAACTCTGGATGGTGCCTAAAGCTAAAGCACAAGGTGCATTCATTTGGACAACAGCAACAGTCTGAGGTGCGGGCCAGAACCAAGAGGCAGACAACATAGGGAGGGCGTTTCCCCCCTCTGCCCACCATTTTAAAACCTAACCTTTGCAAGTGACGCACTAAGGACTGGGTCTGTTTGTTTGTAGCTCCCTGATGAGCCGCAAGATGGCGAAACCGGTCGGAGTGTTCCAAGAAGGAACGATGGATGGTACTTAAGGCTGGAGGACGGGACACATTCAGTAGTAGCCAAGCAGGAACTCTGGATGGTGCCTAAAGCTAAAGCACAAGGTGCATTCATTTGGACAACAGCAACAGTCTGAGGTGCGGGCCAGAACCAAGAGGCAGACAACATAGGGAGGGCGTTTCCCCCCTCTGCCCACCATTTTAAAACCTAACCTTTGCAAGTGACGCACTAAGGACTGGGTCTGTTTGTTTGTAGCTCCCTGATGAGCCGCAAGATGGCGAAACCGGTCGGAGTGTTCCAAGAAGGAACGATGGATGGTACTTAAGGCTGGAGGACGGGACACATTCAGTAGTAGCCAAGCAGGAACTCTGGATGGTGCCTAAAGCTAAAGCACAAGGTGCATTCATTTGGACAACAGCAACAGTCTGAGGTGCGGGCCAGAACCAAGAGGCAGACAACATAGGGAGGGCGTTTCCCCCCTCTGCCCACCATTTTAAAACCTAACCCTAACCCTAACCCTAACCCTAACCCTAACCCTAACCCTAACCCTAACCCTAACCCTAACCCTAACCCTAACCCTAACCCTAACCCTAACCCTAACCCTAACCCTAACCCTAACCCTAACCCTAACCCTAACCCTAACCCTAACCCTAACCCTAACCCTAACCCTAACCCTAACCCTAACCCTAACCCTAACCCTAACCCTAACCCTAACCCTAACCCTAACCCTAACCCTAATGCAGCCAAGCAGGAACTCTGGATGGTGCCTAAAGCTAAAGCACAAGGTGCATTCATTTGGACAACAGCAACAGTCTGAGGTGCGGGCCAGAACCAAGAGGCAGACAACATAGGGAGGGCGTTTTCCCCCCTCTGCCCACCATTTTAAAACCTAACTTTTGCAAGTGACGCACTAAGGACTTGGTCTGTTTGTTTGTAGCTCCCTGATGAGCCGCAAGATGGCGAAACCGGTCGGAGTGTTCCAAGAAGGAACGATGGATGGTACTTAAGGCTGCAGGACGGGACACATTCAGTAGTAGCCAAGCAGGAACTCTGGATGGTGCCTAAAGCTAAAGCACAAGGTGCATTCATTTGGACAACAGCAACAGTCTGAGGTGCGGGCCAGAACCAAGAGGCAGACAACATAGGGAGGGCGTTTCCCCCCTCTGCCCACCATTTTAAAACCTAACTTTTGCAAGTGACGCACTAAGGACTTGGTCTGTTTGTTTGTAGCTCCCTGATGAGCCGCAAGATGGCGAAACCGGTCGGAGTGTTCCAAGAAGGAACGATGGATGGTACTTAAGGCTGCAGGACGGGACACATTCAGTAGTAGCCAAGCAGGAACTCTGGATGGTGCCTAAAGCTAAAGCACAAGGTGCATTCATTTGGACAACAGCAACAGTCTGAGGTGCGGGCCAGAACCAAGAGGCAGACAACATAGGGAGGGCGTTTTCCCCCCTCTGCCCACCATTTTAAAACCTAACTTTTGCAAGTGACGCACTAAGGACTTGGTCTGTTTGTTTGTAGCTCCCTGATGAGCCGCAAGATGGCGAAACCGGTCGGAGTGTTCCAAGAAGGAACGATGGATGGTACTTAAGGCTGCAGGACGGGACACATTCAGTAGTAGCCAAGCAGGAACTCTGGATGGTGCCTAAAGCTAAAGCACAAGGTGCATTCATTTGGACAACAGCAACAGTCTGAGGTGCGGGCCAGAACCAAGAGGCAGACAACATAGGGAGGGCGTTTCCCCCCTCTGCCCACCATTTTAAAACCTAACTTTTGCAAGTGACGCACTAAGGACTTGGTCTGTTTGTTTATAGCTCCCTGATGAGCCGCAAGATGGCGAAACCGGTCGGAGTGTTCCAAGAAGGAACGATGGATGGTACTTAAGGCTGGAGGACGGGACACATTCAGTAGTAGCCAAGCAGGAACTCTGGATGGTGCCTAAAGCTAAAGCACAAGGTGCATTCATTTGGACAACAGCAACAGTCTGAGGTGCGGGCCAGAACCAAGAGGCAGACAACATAGGGAGGGCGTTTCCCCCCTCTGCCCACCATTTTAAAACCTAACTTTTGCAAGTGACGCACTAAGGACTTGGTCTGTTTGTTTATAGCTCCCTGATGAGCCGCAAGATGGCGAAACCGGTCGGAGTGTTCCAAGAAGGAACGATGGATGGTACTTAAGGCTGGAGGACGGGACACATTCAGTAGTAGCCAAGCAGGAACTCTGGATGGTGCCTAAAGCTAAAGCACAAGGTGCATTCATTTGGACAACAGCAACAGTCTGAGGTGCGGGCCAGAACCAAGAGGCAGACAACATAGGGAGGGCGTTTCCCCCCTCTGCCCACCATTTTAAAACCTAACTTTTGCAAGTGACGCACTAAGGACTTGGTCTGTTTGTTTATAGCTCCCTGATGAGCCGCAAGATGGCGAAACCGGTCGGAGTGTTCCAAGAAGGAACGATGGATGGTACTTAAGGCTGGAGGACGGGACACATTCAGTAGTAGCCAAGCAGGAACTCTGGATGGTGCCTAAAGCTAAAGCACAAGGTGCATTCATTTGGACAACAGCAACAGTCTGAGGTGCGGGCCAGAACCAAGAGGCAGACAACATAGGGAGGGCGTTTCCCCCCTCTGCCCACCATTTTAAAACCTAACTTTTGCAAGTGACGCACTAAGGACTTGGTCTGTTTGTTTATAGCTCCCTGATGAGCCGCAAGATGGCGAAACCGGTCGGAGTGTTCCAAGAAGGAACGATGGATGGTACTTAAGGCTGGAGGACGGGACACATTCAGTAGTAGCCAAGCAGGAACTCTGGATGGTGCCTAAAGCTAAAGCACAAGGTGCATTCATTTGGACAACAGCAACAGTCTGAGGTGCGGGCCAGAACCAAGAGGCAGACAACATAGGGAGGGCGTTTCCCCCCTCTGCCCACCATTTTAAAACCTAACTTTTGCAAGTGACGCACTAAGGACTTGGTCTGTTTGTTTATAGCTCCCTGATGAGCCGCAAGATGGCGAAACCGGTCGGAGTGTTCCAAGAAGGAACGATGGATGGTACTTAAGGCTGGAGGACGGGACACATTCAGTAGTAGCCAAGCAGGAACTCTGGATGGTGCCTAAAGCTAAAGCACAAGGTGCATTCATTTGGACAACAGCAACAGTCTGAGGTGCGGGCCAGAACCAAGAGGCAGACAACATAGGGAGGGCGTTTCCCCCCTCTGCCCACCATTTTAAAACCTAACTTTTGCAAGTGACGCACTAAGGACTTGGTCTGTTTGTTTATAGCTCCCTGATGAGCCGCAAGATGGCGAAACCGGTCGGAGTGTTCCAAGAAGGAACGATGGATGGTACTTAAGGCTGGAGGACGGGACACATTCAGTAGTAGCCAAGCAGGAACTCTGGATGGTGCCTAAAGCTAAAGCACAAGGTGCATTCATTTGGACAACAGCAACAGTCTGAGGTGCGGGCCAGAACCAAGAGGCAGACAACATAGGGAGGGCGTTTCCCCCCTCTGCCCACCATTTTAAAACCTAACTTTTGCAAGTGACGCACTAAGGACTTGGTCTGTTTGTTTATAGCTCCCTGATGAGCCGCAAGATGGCGAAACCGGTCGGAGTGTTCCAAGAAGGAACGATGGATGGTACTTAAGGCTGGAGGACGGGACACATTCAGTAGTAGCCAAGCAGGAACTCTGGATGGTGCCTAAAGCTAAAGCACAAGGTGCATTCATTTGGACAACAGCAACAGTCTGAGGTGCGGGCCAGAACCAAGAGGCAGACAACATAGGGAGGGCGTTTCCCCCCTCTGCCCACCATTTTAAAACCTAACTTTTGCAAGTGACGCACTAAGGACTTGGTCTGTTTGTTTATAGCTCCCTGATGAGCCGCAAGATGGCGAAACCGGTCGGAGTGTTCCAAGAAGGAACGATGGATGGTACTTAAGGCTGGAGGACGGGACACATTCAGTAGTAGCCAAGCAGGAACTCTGGATGGTGCCTAAAGCTAAAGCACAAGGTGCATTCATTTGGACAACAGCAACAGTCTGAGGTGCGGGCCAGAACCAAGAGGCAGACAACATAGGGAGGGCGTTTCCCCCCTCTGCCCACCATTTTAAAACCTAACTTTTGCAAGTGACGCACTAAGGACTTGGTCTGTTTGTTTATAGCTCCCTGATGAGCCGCAAGATGGCGAAACCGGTCGGAGTGTTCCAAGAAGGAACGATGGATGGTACTTAAGGCTGGAGGACGGGACACATTCAGTAGTAGCCAAGCAGGAACTCTGGATGGTGCCTAAAGCTAAAGCACAAGGTGCATTCATTTGGACAACAGCAACAGTCTGAGGTGCGGGCCAGAACCAAGAGGCAGACAACATAGGGAGGGCGTTTCCCCCCTCTGCCCACCATTTTAAAACCTAACTTTTGCAAGTGACGCACTAAGGACTTGGTCTGTTTGTTTATAGCTCCCTGATGAGCCGCAAGATGGCGAAACCGGTCGGAGTGTTCCAAGAAGGAACGATGGATGGTACTTAAGGCTGGAGGACGGGACACATTCAGTAGTAGCCAAGCAGGAACTCTGGATGGTGCCTAAAGCTAAAGCACAAGGTGCATTCATTTGGACAACAGCAACAGTCTGAGGTGCGGGCCAGAACCAAGAGGCAGACAACATAGGGAGGGCGTTTCCCCCCTCTGCCCACCATTTTAAAACCTAACTTTTGCAAGTGACGCACTAAGGACTTGGTCTGTTTGTTTATAGCTCCCTGATGAGCCGCAAGATGGCGAAACCGGTCGGAGTGTTCCAAGAAGGAACGATGGATGGTACTTAAGGCTGGAGGACGGGACACATTCAGTAGTAGCCAAGCAGGAACTCTGGATGGTGCCTAAAGCTAAAGCACAAGGTGCATTCATTTGGACAACAGCAACAGTCTGAGGTGCGGGCCAGAACCAAGAGGCAGACAACATAGGGAGGGCGTTTCCCCCCTCTGCCCACCATTTTAAAACCTAACCCTAACCCTAACCCTAACCCTAACCCTAACCCTAACCCTAACCCTAACCCTAACCCTAACCCTAACCCTAACCCTAACCCTAACCCTAACCCTAACCCTAACCCTAACCCTAACCCTAACCCTAACCCTAACCCTAACCCTAACCCTAACCCTAACCCTAACCCTAACCCTAACCCTAACCCTAACCCTAACCCTAACCCTAACCCTAACCCTAACCCTAACCCTAACCCTAACCCTAACCCTAACCCTAACCCTAACCCTAACCCTAACCCTAACCCTAACCCTAACCCTAACCCTAACCCTAACCCTAACCCTAACCCTAACCCTAACCCTAACCCTAACCCTAACCCTAACCCTAACCCTAACCCTAACCCTAACCCTAACCCTAACCCTAACCCTAACCCTAACCCTAACCCTAATGCAGCCAAGCAGGAACTCTGGATGGTGCCTAAAGCTAAAGCACAAGGTGCATTCATTTGGACAACAGCAACAGTCTGAGGTGCGGGCCAGAACCAAGAGGCAGACAACATAGGGAGGGCGTTTTCCCCCCTCTGCCCACCATTTTAAAACCTAACTTTTGCAAGTGACGCACTAAGGACTTGGTCTGTTTGTTTGTAGCTCCCTGATGAGCCGCAAGATGGCGAAACCGGTCGGAGTGTTCCAAGAAGGAACGATGGATGGTACTTAAGGCTGCAGGACGGGACACATTCAGTAGTAGCCAAGCAGGAACTCTGGATGGTGCCTAAAGCTAAAGCACAAGGTGCATTCATTTGGACAACAGCAACAGTCTGAGGTGCGGGCCAGAACCAAGAGGCAGACAACATAGGGAGGGCGTTTCCCCCCTCTGCCCACCATTTTAAAACCTAACTTTTGCAAGTGACGCACTAAGGACTTGGTCTGTTTGTTTGTAGCTCCCTGATGAGCCGCAAGATGGCGAAACCGGTCGGAGTGTTCCAAGAAGGAACGATGGATGGTACTTAAGGCTGCAGGACGGGACACATTCAGTAGTAGCCAAGCAGGAACTCTGGATGGTGCCTAAAGCTAAAGCACAAGGTGCATTCATTTGGACAACAGCAACAGTCTGAGGTGCGGGCCAGAACCAAGAGGCAGACAACATAGGGAGGGCGTTTTCCCCCCTCTGCCCACCATTTTAAAACCTAACTTTTGCAAGTGACGCACTAAGGACTTGGTCTGTTTGTTTGTAGCTCCCTGATGAGCCGCAAGATGGCGAAACCGGTCGGAGTGTTCCAAGAAGGAACGATGGATGGTACTTAAGGCTGCAGGACGGGACACATTCAGTAGTAGCCAAGCAGGAACTCTGGATGGTGCCTAAAGCTAAAGCACAAGGTGCATTCATTTGGACAACAGCAACAGTCTGAGGTGCGGGCCAGAACCAAGAGGCAGACAACATAGGGAGGGCGTTTCCCCCCTCTGCCCACCATTTTAAAACCTAACTTTTGCAAGTGACGCACTAAGGACTTGGTCTGTTTGTTTGTAGCTCCCTGATGAGCCGCAAGATGGCGAAACCGGTCGGAGTGTTCCAAGAAGGAACGATGGATGGTACTTAAGGCTGCAGGACGGGACACATTCAGTAGTAGCCAAGCAGGAACTCTGGATGGTGCCTAAAGCTAAAGCACAAGGTGCATTCATTTGGACAACAGCAACAGTCTGAGGTGCGGGCCAGAACCAAGAGGCAGACAACATAGGGAGGGCGTTTCCCCCCTCTGCCCACCATTTTAAAACCTAACTTTTGCAAGTGACGCACTAAGGACTTGGTCTGTTTGTTTGTAGCTCCCTGATGAGCCGCAAGATGGCGAAACCGGTCGGAGTGTTCCAAGAAGGAACGATGGATGGTACTTAAGGCTGCAGGACGGGACACATTCAGTAGTAGCCAAGCAGGAACTCTGGATGGTGCCTAAAGCTAAAGCACAAGGTGCATTCATTTGGACAACAGCAACAGTCTGAGGTGCGGGCCAGAACCAAGAGGCAGACAACATAGGGAGGGCGTTTCCCCCCTCTGCCCACCATTTTAAAACCTAACCCTAACCCTAACCCTAACCCTAACCCTAACCCTAACCCTAACCCTAACCCTAACCCTAACCCTAACCCTAACCCTAACCCTAACCCTAACCCTAACCCTAACCCTAACCCTAACCCTAACCCTAACCCTAACCCTAACCCTAACCCTAACCCTAATGCAGCGTAACCCTAACCCTAACCCTAACCCTAACCCTAACCCTAACCCTAACCCTAACCCTAACCCTAACCCTAACCCTAACCCTAACCCTAACCCTAACCCTAACCCTAACCCTAACCCTAACCCTAACCCTAACCCTAACCCTAACCCTAACCCTAACCCTAACCCTAATGCAGCGTTAAAAAGCAATATTTTTTAAAACATTACCTCAAAAAAAATAACCCCAAACATCTAAGATAAACTAAAGGAACATTAAAACATTAGGTTAAAAAAATATAATTTAAAAATAACGAACACGTGGAGCGAAGGGTGCGGGGCCAGCCCTGCATGAGACAGGACTCATTACATACAGGACAGAAATTCTAACCAATCCCAGGTCAAGGCTAGCCTGCTTGTGGGCGGGAACAAAACTTCATCCAACAGTAGCACACAGGGGAGGGGCCAGTCCAAGGCTCCGTACTTATAAGCAACTGTAAACAAAGTTAAAATCCTTTCTCCCTGATGAAGCTTAAGGATAAGCGAAACGTCGGAGAAAAAAAGATTCCAGGCCGGAGAACTTACTGAACGAAAGAGTTTTTGGATAGTACTGTTGCAGGCAGAGAACCATCGAAGCCAGAGAGCCACCGGAGGGGAGGTGAGACCGGTGGAAAAAGAGCCTTTCCAGGCGGGACAGCCGGCTGAGCTGGGGAGTGTTTGGAGGACGCAGTCCCAGGCAGGAGACCATCTGAGCCAGGGAGCCACCGTGGGGTGAGATTACAGTTACTAGCGGGGACCTCTATTACCAAATAGAAGCTAGTAACATCTTTTAAAACCTTTTGCACCTTTCTACACCCAGGGAATGGCTAACACTATGCGGAACACATGCAGGTTGTCTGACAACCGTACGCATATGAGGTCGGACCCTGGTACACATAGGTGTCTCCCCGTAGCCAGGGATGAATTTGCTACAACAGTGAGAATAATTTATAGAATTTTCCAGACAATCCACCATCTAATATTCTTAAAGGGCCAGAATCAGCACCCTAAGGGCATCTTAAAACAAGCTGATAAACTAACCTGCTTTATAAAACCGGCAAAACCGTCACAGGAAACCCTAACCAAATTGGCTTTGAATTCAGAAAATTGGGCAAAACAGATCAGACAGATTCTAATTGAGCACTATACAACAAACCTGGAAGAATTAGAAAATGAATTTGCTCAGGCTGCAGTGACAGAGCGCCTGGAAGAAATTATGACGAAAGCCACTAATTGGATTAAAAAGAGTCTTAGACATAAATTCAAAATTCAATCAATTGATGAGGCAAAGAGACATGTGGTGGGATTAGCATCACGGTTGACAGAGCAAGGGACCAGCACACAATTGAGGACAGAACAGCGGACCGGCACACGGACTAGGACGCCCCCACGCCATAAGCCAAATACCTGGGCAGCCTTGTTCCACCAGCCTGCGATCACAGCCCCCTCATGCCGCAGACGGACTGAAAAACCCCCCCCACCCCGTGGGCCAGCTGCCACGACTTTGTCACGCCACCGACGGACACCCCCACCCCGTGAGCCAACTGCCACAACCTCGTCAAGCCACCGACACACCCCCCCACCCTTTGAGCCAGCTGCCATGACTTCAGCACGCCACCGGCAGAACCCCCCACCCCTTGCACCAGTTGCCACAACTTCGTCACACCACCAACACACCCCCCCACCCTTGGTGTAACTACCCTCCTGCCCACACCATACTACCTAACCCTAACCCTAACCCTAACCCTAACCCTAACCTTAACCCTAACCCTAACCCTAACCCTAATGCAGCGTAACCCTAACCCTAACCCTAACCCTAACCCTAATGCACTAACCCTAACCCTAACCCTAACCCTAACCCTAACCCTAACCCTAACCCTAATGCAGCGTAACCCTAACCCTAACCCTAACCCTAACCCTAACCCTAATGCAGCTAGTAACATCTTTTAAAACCTTTTGCACCTTTCTACACCCAGGGAATGGCTAACACTATGCGGAACACATGCAGGTTGTCTGACAACCGTACGCATATGAGGTCGGACCCTGGTACACATAGGTGTCTCCCCGTAGCCAGGGATGAATTTGCTACAACAGTGAGAATAATTTATAGAATTTTCCAGACAATCCACCATCTAATATTCTTAAAGGGCCAGAATCAGCCCCCTAAGGGCATCTTAAAACAAGCTGATAAACTAACATGCTTTATAAAACCGGCAAAACCGTCACAGGAAACCCTAACCAAATTGGCTTTGAATTCAGAAAATTGGGCAAAACAGACCAGACAGATTCTAATTGAGCACTATACAACAAACCTGGAAGAATTAGAAAATGAATTTGCTCAGGCTGCAGTGACAGAGCGCCTGGAAGAAATGATGGCGAAAGCCACTAATTGGATTAAAAAGAGTCTTAGACATAAATTCAAAATTCAATCAATTGATGAGGCAAAGAGACATGTGGTGGGATTAGCATCACGGTTGACAGAGCAAGGGACCAGCACACAATTGAGGACAGAACAGCGGACCGGCATACGGACTAGGACGCCCCCACGCCATAGGCCAAATACCTGGGCAGCCTTGTTCCACCAGCCTGCGATCACAGCCCCCTCATGCCGCAGACGGACTGAAAACCCCCCCCCACCCCGTGGGCCAGCTGCCACGACTTTGTCACGCCACCGACGGACACCCCCACCCCGTGAGCCAACTGCCACAACCTCGTCAAGCCACCGACACACCCCCCCACCCTTTGAGCCAGCTGCCATGACTTCAGCACGCCACCGGCAGACCCCCCCACCCCTTGCACCAGTTGCCACGACTTCGTCACACCACCAACACACCCCCCCACCCTTGGAGCCAGCTGCCATGACTTCGTCATGCCACCGATGGACCCCCCCACCCCTTGCACCAGTTGCCACGACTTCGTCACACCACCAACACACACCCCCACCCTTTGAGCCAGCTGCCATGACTTCGTCACGCCACCGACAGACCCCCCCACCCCGTGGGCCAGCGACCCCGACTTCATCACACCACCAGCAGACCACTGAAACCCCCCCTTCCTTGCGGTCCAGGGCAGTGACCCCCCCTTCCCCGCCATCCAGGGCGGCGACTAGCCCTACCCCACCCCACAGGCCAAGGACCAGGATTTCCAATGTGGCCATCATTAGGGACCTGGACATCACACTTGGCTCTCAAGAGCCTGAGCCACGTAGACCCCAGCACTACATGGGGAACCAACATCAGACCGTATTAAACCAAATCACTAGGGATTCCTCAGACCCAAAACAAACAGAAGGGAGAACCCCTCCTACACCAGGGACAAATCCATGCACAACATTCCTGTACCCCAAAACCAGGGTCATGTACCAACCGCTCCCACAGAGACAAAAGAAAGACTGTACCAAACCAACCATCCCAAGAAATACAGCAGTTCTAGAGCCCGAGATCAGTGTCACAAAACAACCCCTTCCACAGAAACAAAGGAGCGACCAGACCGGACAGGTAAACCCAATAGACACAGAAATGAGGACAGGAACAATGAGAGCCCAGACAGACAACACAGTAGGAGAGGCAGAAATAGCTGAAGCCGAGGTAGGGAACACAATAGGGGAGGCAGGGGTAGCAGACATAGAAACAGAAAACACACCAACAGGGGCAGAACCTGACTCTGAAGGGGAAGATGCACAGAGAGTGACGAGGCACCCCAACACCAGCCGAAAAAACATTACCTGGAAATTGGAACCCAGAAAATCAATTTTAATAATAGGAGATTCCAACCTCTCCAAGATAAAAAGATGCCCAAATCCCACCACCCAAATTGATAGCTTTCCAGGAGCTAAATTCATTCATGTCACAGCAATTCTGGACAAATTGGAACCCTGTCCGGAGACCAAAAAGGTGGTGCTCTCAGTTGGCATTAATAATCGAACGCAGAGACCACTGACTGCAACCAAGCAACTGCAGTCATTACTTAAATTGGCTAAGAGCACATTCCCAAATGCTCAGATCTGGGTGCCGGAAATTAACTTCAGTAACTTACTTCCAGAAACAGAGAGGGATACAATCAGAGGAATTAACCAGCATATAAAAAAACAGAATTACATACCAGCAATTAATGCTAGATCCTTTAAAGTGGGGGCTGACCACATCCATTGGACAGATAGCACTGCCCATAACATAATAAACCAGTGGATGAAGTCTTTAAACTAAAAAGGACATTAACCCAAGAGAAGGGTAGATTACACCTGGGAAAAACTGTTATTAATATTTCCCAACTCTTTAACCCCACAGAGGTACAGGAGAGGGTTTTAAACAAGGGCCTTACATTTGTTCCAACCCCAAAACATTGTAAAGTACAAATTCAGGAAGATCTGAAAAGGTTTTACAGGAGAGTAAAACTGACCGATTACTTTAGCGATTCAGAAACAGACAAGCAACCTTTTACACCACCATCAGAATGGACCCCACCAAACAATAAAATAGAGCCAGAAATCCTAAACTTTATTAAACAGACTCAATCACAAATTGAAAAAATCCCTAAACAGACAGACAAGCAAAACCTCACTGGAAGAGAGAGACGGGCAATCATAGAACTTAGAAACAATCTAGATATAATCATAAAACCAGCAGATAAGGGCAGTAGTATAGTGATCATGGATAGGCAACAGTATCTACTTGAAGCTCACAGACAGCTTAATAATACAGCCCACTACACGAAATTAGCAGGACCAATTTACCAGGACACACGAAAAGAGATTGGAAACATTTTAACAGAACTAAAGAAATCTAAACACTTGAATCAGAAACAAGTGGAATACCTAAGGGGGGAACAACCACAACCCAGAAAATTCTACATACTACCCAAAATACACAAGCACCCTGACACATGGACTGTACCAGGAGAAATACCACCAGGAAGACCCATTGTGTCAGACTGTGGTAGTGAATCCTACAGGATAGCAGAATACATTGACTCATTCCTAAACCCCTTATCACAGAAGCACCCTAGCTACATTAAAGACACTTACCACTTCATAGAAATAGTGAACTCACTGACCGTACCCCCGAACGCAATACTCTTTACCATGGACATTGAAAGCCTATACACAAACATAGAAACAGACAGAGGCATACAGGCAGTGGAAAATATCCTTAGAAAGTTCCCCCAACCCCACAGACCAGATGCAGCCATAATCCAGCTATTACACCTAGGACTAACAAAAAATGACTTTGAATTCCAGGAGCAATTCTACCTACAGATTAAGGGCACGGCTATGGGCAAGAAATTTGCCCCGGCCTACGCAAACATATACATGGCAGACTGGGAAAACACAGTCTTTGAAAAGTGTTCCAAGCTCCCGATGTGTTATTACAGATACCTGGATGACATATGGGGAGTCTGGACTCACACAGAAACAGAATTGCAAGAATTTGTAGGTATTCTCAACAGTCACCACCAATCTATTAAACTTAAAGTTACAACACATAGAGAAAGTGTGGATTTCCTGGACACCACAGTATTTAAATTACAACAGGAGAATAACAGCCACAAGCTAGCAACAAAGGTATTCTTTAAAGAAACAGACACACACACACTCCTGCACATAAACAGCCACCATCCAAAACATACCTTTCGGGGGCTGGTGAAGTCACAACTGACACGTTTTCACCGCATATGCACAAACGGAGAGGACTTTAGGGAAGCCACCACAACCCTATTTACTGCACTGAGACAGAGAGGTTACACAAAAAGGTTCCTCAGGCACCTTAAGTCTGATTTCCTGAGGGGACTGAATAGCCCACGGCCAAACAGAGAAGTAGCAAGACTACCACTGATAACGACATACGATACAATGACCAAACTAATACACGGAGTGATTAAAACCCGATTTGGGAAACTAAAAGAGGATGTTGACACACTTAGTCGATACCACATAACGTCGGCATACAAAAGAACTCGGAACCTTCGCGACATGCTGGTTCGGAGTAGGATAAGAAAACAGACAACCCAGAACTGCACAAACCCAAAATGTGGGACGTGTAAATACCTAATAATCCGCAAAATGATACAAAATAGACACACAGGAAAAGCAGCCCTAATTAAACAAAGAATTACATGTGAACAGCACAATGCTGTTTATGCAATTCGATGCAAACAATGCCACATCTTGTATGTAGGAGAAACAGGGAATAGTCTAAGGATGAGGCTCACAGGGCACCTCAGTGCTATTAGAACAAAGGATGTATACAAACCTACCTCCCGACACTTCATGGAGCATGGTCTTGAATCCCTGGAATTTATGGGGTTGGAGACCAACATGAACTGGACAACCTCACAAAGGAAGAGGAGGGAAAAACACTGGATAACAACCCTACAAACTCAGTTACCAAAGGGCTTAAATCAGATCTAAAATGGGGGAAATCCAACATCAAAAAACAAAACTGCCCCGACCTTAATTACCACAAATCCCAACCCCAACTTGATAAACCTCCCAAACCGCAACCACACCACACCCTACCCTAATCACAATAAACAGAGCTAACCCCTACTGTTTAAGCTAACCAAAACCACTAAACCCCACACTGCCCACAACAAACAGACCAAAGCCCCAACCCTAACTACAAACAGACCACATCCATATCCCAAATCCTAACTCCAAATGCACCCCACTCTACCCCTAAAGCCTAACCGTAACTCTAATACAGCAAACCTAATCTCCCACCCCACCCCTAAAATCTAAGCCTAACACACCCCACCCTACTCCTAAACCCTGACCCTCACTTAACCCTAGCCCTAATGCAACCCTAACCCATAACTCCAACCCCCCAGCCCTGAATCTAATCACAACTCTCCAAATGCACCCCACTCTACCCCTAAAGCCTAACCGTAACTCTAATACAGCAAACCTAATCTCCCACCCCACCCCTAAAATCTAAGCCTAACACACCCCACCCTACTCCTAAACCCTGACCCTCACTTAACCCTACCCCTAATGCAACCCTAACCCATAACTCCAACCCCCCAGCCCTGAATCTAATCACAACTCTCCAAATGCACCCCACTCTACCCCTAAAGCCTAACCGTAACTCTAATACAGCAAACCTAATCTCCCACCCCACCCCTAAAATCTAAGCCTAACACACCCCACCCTACTCCTAAACCCTGACCCTCACTTAACCCTACCCCTAATGCAACCCTAACCCATAACTCCAACCCCCCAGCCCTGAATCTAATCACAACTCTCCAAATGCACCCCACTCTACCCCTAAAGCCTAACCGTAACTCTAATACAGCAAACCTAATCTCCCACCCCACCCCTAAAATCTAAGCCTAACACACCCCACCCTACTCCTAAACCCTGACCCTCACTTAACCCTACCCCTAATGCAACCCTAACCCATAACTCCAACCCCCCAGCCCTGAATCTAATCACAACTCTCCAAATGCACCCCACTCTACCCCTAAAGCCTAACCGTAACTCTAATACAGCAAACCTAATCTCCCACCCCACCCCTAAAATCTAAGCCTAACACACCCCACCCTACTCCTAAACCCTGACCCTCACTTAACCCTACCCCTAATGCAACCCTAACCCATAACTCCAACCCCCCAGCCCTGAATCTAATCACAACTCTCCAAATGCACCCCACTCTACCCCTAAAGCCTAACCGTAACTCTAATACAGCAAACCTAATCTCCCACCCCACCCCTAAAATCTAAGCCTAACACACCCCACCCTACTCCTAAACCCTGACCCTCACTTAACCCTACCCCTAATGCAACCCTAACCCATAACTCCAACCCCCCAGCCCTGAATCTAATCCCCTACCCTGATGCACCCTACCCTACCCCTAAACACCTAACCCTAACCCTGATGCACCCTACCCTACCCCTAAACACCTAACCCTAACCCTGATGCACCCAACCCTACCCCTAAAACATAACCCTAACCCCACCCCACCCCTAAACACCTAACCCTAACCCTGATGCACCCCAACCTAACCCCAATATAGCCCTGAACCTAACTGCGACCCTGACCCTCACCTAACCCCAACACTAACCCCAGTGCAGCAACCCTAACCCTAACCTGAACCCCCCAACCTCAATACAACATAACCCTAACACTACGTAAAATAAAGGGTAGAGTTCCAACACCAATAATAATAACTAAATACGACATAGAGGCCATAAATTGGCAAAACCCAGGAACTGATTATAACCCCAGAGGGGGATCAAAGGATTACGGATCAAGAAATTACGAAGAAGCGATCGGCAAGAAAAAGAAGCCAGGTGGTAAGGTAAAGCGTGGGCCAACCAAAAGTGGCAGGTATAAGTGACAAGAAGCTCAAGGGATGAGTGAGAATACGAACACAAGAGGGTGTAACTACCCTCCTGCCCACACCATACAACCTAACCCTAACCCTAACCCTAACCCTAACCCTAACCCTAACCCTAACCCTAACCCTAACCCTAACCCTAACCCTAACCCTAACCCTAACCCTAACCCTAACCCTAACACTAACCCTAACCTAACCCTAACCCTAACCCTAACCCTAACCCTAACCCTAACCCTAACCCTAACCCTAACCCTAACCCTAATGCAGCCAAGCAGGAACTCTGGATGGTGCCTAAAGCTAAAGCACAAGGTGCATTCATTTGGACAACAGCAACAGTCTGAGGTGCGGGCCAGAACCAAGAGGCAGACAACATAGGGAGGGCGTTTTCCCCCCTCTGCCCACCATTTTAAAACCTAACTTTTGCAAGTGACGCACTAAGGACTTGGTCTGTTTGTTTGTAGCTCCCTGATGAGCCGCAAGATGGCGAAACCGGTCGGAGTGTTCCAAGAAGGAACGATGGATGGTACTTAAGGCTGCAGGACGGGACACATTCAGTAGTAGCCAAGCAGGAACTCTGGATGGTGCCTAAAGCTAAAGCACAAGGTGCATTCATTTGGACAACAGCAACAGTCTGAGGTGCGGGCCAGAACCAAGAGGCAGACAACATAGGGAGGGCGTTTTCCCCCCTCTGCCCACCATTTTAAAACCTAACTTTTGCAAGTGACGCACTAAGGACTTGGTCTGTTTGTTTGTAGCTCCCTGATGAGCCGCAAGATGGCGAAACCGGTCGGAGTGTTCCAAGAAGGAACGATGGATGGTACTTAAGGCTGCAGGACGGGACACATTCAGTAGTAGCCAAGCAGGAACTCTGGATGGTGCCTAAAGCTAAAGCACAAGGTGCATTCATTTGGACAACAGCAACAGTCTGAGGTGCGGGCCAGAACCAAGAGGCAGACAACATAGGGAGGGCGTTTCCCCCCTCTGCCCACCATTTTAAAACCTAACTTTTGCAAGTGACGCACTAAGGACTTGGTCTGTTTGTTTGTAGCTCCCTGATGAGCCGCAAGATGGCGAAACCGGTCGGAGTGTTCCAAGAAGGAACGATGGATGGTACTTAAGGCTGCAGGACGGGACACATTCAGTAGTAGCCAAGCAGGAACTCTGGATGGTGCCTAAAGCTAAAGCACAAGGTGCATTCATTTGGACAACAGCAACAGTCTGAGGTGCGGGCCAGAACCAAGAGGCAGACAACATAGGGAGGGCGTTTCCCCCCTCTGCCCACCATTTTAAAACCTAACCCTAACCCTAACCCTAACCCTAACCCTAACCCTAACCCTAACCCTAACCCTAACCCTAACCCTAACCCTAACCCTAACCCTAACCCTAACCCTAACCCTAACCCTAACCCTAACCCTAACCCTAACCCTAACCCTAATGCAGCGTAACCCTAACCCTAACCCTAACCCTAACCCTAACCCTAACCCTAACCCTAACCCTAACCCTAACCCTAACCCTAACCCTAACCCTAACCCTAACCCTAACCCTAACCCTAACCCTAACCCTAACCCTAACCCTAACCCTAACCCTAACCCTAACCCTAACCCTAACCCTAATGCAGCGTTAAAAAGCAATATTTTTTAAAACATTACCTCAAAAAAAATAACCCCAAACATCTAAGATAAACTAAAGGAACATTAAAACATTAGGTTAAAAAAATATAATTTAAAAATAACGAACACGTGGAGCGAAGGGTGCGGGGCCAGCCCTGCATGAGACAGGACTCATTACATACAGGACAGAAATTCTAACCAATCCCAGGTCAAGGCTAGCCTGCTTGTGGGCGGGAACAAAACTTCATCCAACAGTAGCACACAGGGGAGGGGCCAGTCCAAGGCTCCGTACTTATAAGCAACTGTAAACAAAGTTAAAATCCTTTCTCCCTGATGAAGCTTAAGGATAAGCGAAACGTCGGAGAAAAAAAGATTCCAGGCCGGAGAACTTACTGAACGAAAGAGTTTTTGGATAGTACTGTTGCAGGCAGAGAACCATCGAAGCCAGAGAGCCACCGGAGGGGAGGTGAGACCGGTGGAAAAAGAGCCTTTCCAGGCGGGACAGCCGGCTGAGCTGGGGAGTGTTTGGAGGACGCAGTCCCAGGCAGGAGACCATCTGAGCCAGGGAGCCACCGTGGGGTGAGATTACAGTTACTAGCGGGGACCTCTATTACCAAATAGAAGCTAGTAACATCTTTTAAAACCTTTTGCACCTTTCTACACCCAGGGAATGGCTAACACTATGCGGAACACATGCAGGTTGTCTGACAACCGTACGCATATGAGGTCGGACCCTGGTACACATAGGTGTCTCCCCGTAGCCAGGGATGAATTTGCTACAACAGTGAGAATAATTTATAGAATTTTCCAGACAATCCACCATCTAATATTCTTAAAGGGCCAGAATCAGCACCCTAAGGGCATCTTAAAACAAGCTGATAAACTAACCTGCTTTATAAAACCGGCAAAACCGTCACAGGAAACCCTAACCAAATTGGCTTTGAATTCAGAAAATTGGGCAAAACAGATCAGACAGATTCTAATTGAGCACTATACAACAAACCTGGAAGAATTAGAAAATGAATTTGCTCAGGCTGCAGTGACAGAGCGCCTGGAAGAAATTATGACGAAAGCCACTAATTGGATTAAAAAGAGTCTTAGACATAAATTCAAAATTCAATCAATTGATGAGGCAAAGAGACATGTGGTGGGATTAGCATCACGGTTGACAGAGCAAGGGACCAGCACACAATTGAGGACAGAACAGCGGACCGGCACACGGACTAGGACGCCCCCACGCCATAAGCCAAATACCTGGGCAGCCTTGTTCCACCAGCCTGCGATCACAGCCCCCTCATGCCGCAGACGGACTGAAAAACCCCCCCCACCCCGTGGGCCAGCTGCCACGACTTTGTCACGCCACCGACGGACACCCCCACCCCGTGAGCCAACTGCCACAACCTCGTCAAGCCACCGACACACCCCCCCACCCTTTGAGCCAGCTGCCATGACTTCAGCACGCCACCGGCAGAACCCCCCACCCCTTGCACCAGTTGCCACAACTTCGTCACACCACCAACACACCCCCCCACCCTTGGTGTAACTACCCTCCTGCCCACACCATACTACCTAACCCTAACCCTAACCCTAACCCTAACCCTAACCTTAACCCTAACCCTAACCCTAACCCTAATGCAGCGTAACCCTAACCCTAACCCTAACCCTAACCCTAATGCACTAACCCTAACCCTAACCCTAACCCTAACCCTAACCCTAACCCTAACCCTAATGCAGCGTAACCCTAACCCTAACCCTAACCCTAACCCTAACCCTAATGCAGCTAGTAACATCTTTTAAAACCTTTTGCACCTTTCTACACCCAGGGAATGGCTAACACTATGCGGAACACATGCAGGTTGTCTGACAACCGTACGCATATGAGGTCGGACCCTGGTACACATAGGTGTCTCCCCGTAGCCAGGGATGAATTTGCTACAACAGTGAGAATAATTTATAGAATTTTCCAGACAATCCACCATCTAATATTCTTAAAGGGCCAGAATCAGCCCCCTAAGGGCATCTTAAAACAAGCTGATAAACTAACCTGCTTTATAAAACCGGCAAAACCGTCACAGGAAACCCTAACCAAATTGGCTTTGAATTCAGAAAATTGGGCAAAACAGACCAGACAGATTCTAAGTGAGCACTATACAACAAACCTGGAAGAATTAGAAAATGAATTTGCTCAGGCTGCAGTGACAGAGCGCCTGGAAGAAATTATGACGAAAGCCACTAATTGGATTAAAAAGAGTCTTAGACATAAATTCAAAATTCAATCAATTGATGAGGCAAAGAGACATGTGGTGGGATTAGCATCACGGTTGACAGAGCAAGGGACCAGCACACAATTGAGGACAGAACAGCGGACCGGCACACGGACTAGGACGCCCCCACGCCATAGGCCAAATACCTGGGCAGCCTTGTTCCACCAGCCTGCGATCACAGCCCCCTCATGCCGCAGACGGACTGAAAACCCCCCCCCACCCCGTGGGCCAGCTGCCACGACTTTGTCACGCCACCGACGGACACCCCCACCCCGTGAGCCAACTGCCACAACCTCGTCAAGCCACCGACACACCCCCCCACCCTTTGAGCCAGCTGCCATGACTTCAGCACGCCACCGGCAGACCCCCCCACCCCTTGCACCAGTTGCCACGACTTCGTCACACCACCAACACACACCCCCACCCTTTGAGCCAGCTGCCATGACTTCGTCACGCCACCGACAGACCCCCCCCACCCCGTGGGCCAGCTACCCCGACTTCATCACACCACCAGCAGACCACTGAAACCCCCCCTTCCTTGCGGTCCAGGGCAGTGACCCCCCCTTCCCCGCCATCCAGGGCGGCGACTAGCCCTACCCCACCCCACAGGCCAAGGACCAGGATTTCCAATGTGGCCATCATTAGGGACCTGGACATCACACTTGGCTCTCAAGAGCCTGAGCCACGTAGACCCCAGCACTACATGGGGAACCAACATCAGACCGTATTAAACCAAATCACTAGGGATTCCTCAGACCCAAAACAAACAGAAGGGAGAACCCCTCCTACACCAGGGACAAATCCATGCACAACATTCCTGTACCCCAAAACCAGGGTCACGTACCAACCGCTCCCACAGAGACAAAAGAAAGACTGTACCAAACCAACCATCCCAAGAAATACAGCAGTTCTAGAGCCCGAGATCAGTGTCACAAAACAACCCCTTCCACAGAAACAAAAGAGCGACCAGACCGGACAGGTAAACCCAATAGACACAGAAATGAGGACAGGAACAATGAGAGCCCAGACAGACAACACAGTAGGAGAGGCAGAAATAGCTGAAGCCGAGGTAGGGAACACAATAGGGGAGGCAGGGGTAGCAGACATAGAAACAGAAAACACACCAACAGGGGCAGAACCTGACTCTGAAGGGGAAGAGGCACAGAGAGTGACGAGGCACCCCAACACCAGCCGAAAAAACATTACCTGGAAATTGGAACCCAGAAAATCCATTTTAATAATAGGAGATTCTAACCTCTCCAAGATAAAAAGATGCCCAAATCCCACCACTCAAATTGATAGCTTTCCAGGAGCTAAATTCATTCATGTCACAGCAATTCTGGACAAATTGGAACCCTGTCCGGAGACCAAAAAGGTGGTGCTCTCAGTTGGCATTAATAATCGAACGCAGAGACCACTGACTGCAACCAAGCAACTGCAGTCATTACTTAAATTGGCTAAGAGCACATTCCCAAATGCTCAGATCTGGGTGCCGGAAATTAACTTCAGTAACTTACTTCCAGAAACGGAGAGGGATACAATCAGAGGAATTAACCAGCATATAAAAAAACAGAATTACATACCAGCAATTAATGCTACATCCTTTAAAGTGGGGGCTGACCACATCCATTGGACAGATAGCACTGCCCATAACATAATAAACCAGTGGATGAAGTCTTTAAACTAAAAAGGACATTAACCCAAGAGAAGGGTAGATTACACCTGGGAAAAACTGTTATTAATATTTCCCAACTCTTTAACCCCACAGAGGTACAGGAGAGGGTTTTAAACAAGGGCCTTACATTTGTTCCAACCCCAAAACATTGTAAAGTACAAATTCAGGAAGATCTGAAAAGGTTTTACAGGAGAGTAAAACTGACCGATTACTTTAGCGATTCAGAAACAGACAAGCAACCTTTTACACCACCATCAGAATGGACCCCACCAAACAATAAAATAGAGCCAGAAATCCTAAACTTTATTAAACAGACTCAATCACAAATTGAAAAAATCCCTAAACAGACAGACAAGCAAAACCTCACTGGAAGAGAGAGACGG
Organism: Heptranchias perlo; assembly: GCF_035084215.1. NCBI lineage: Eukaryota > Metazoa > Chordata > Chondrichthyes > Hexanchiformes > Hexanchidae > Heptranchias > Heptranchias perlo. Next base: position 37,267 of record NW_027139341.1, read on the forward strand.
GCAATCATAGAACTTAGAAACAATCTAGATATAATCATAAAACCAGCAGATAAGGGCAGTAGTATAGTGATCATGGATAGGCAACAGTATCTACTTGAAGCTCACAGACAGCTTAATAATACAGCCCACTACACGAAATTAGCAGGACCAATTTACCAGGACACACGAAAAGAGATTGGAAACATTTTAACAGAACTAAAGAAATCTAAACACTTGAATCAGAAACAAGTGGAATACCTAAGGGGGGAACAACCACAACCCAGAAAATTCTACATACTACCCAAAATACACAAGCACCCTGACACATGGACTGTACCAGGAGAAATCCCACCAGGAAGACCCATTGTGTCAGACTGTGGTAGTGAATCCTACAGGATAGCAGAATACATTGACTCATTCCTAAACCCCTTATCACAGAAGCACCCTAGCTACATTAAAGACACTTACCACTTCATAGAAATAATGAACTCACTGACCGTACCCCCGAACGCAATACTCTTTACCATGGACATTGAAAGCCTATACACAAACATAGAAACAGACAGAGGCATACAGGCAGTGGAAAATATCCTTAGAAAGTTCCCCCAACCCCACAGACCAGATGCAGCCATAATCCAGCTATTACACCTAGGACTAACAAAAAATGACTTTGAATTCCAGGAGCAATTCTACCTACAGATTAAGGGCACGGCTATGGGCAAGAAATTTGCCCCGGCCTACGCAAACATATACATGGCAGACTGGGAAAACACAGTCTTTGAAAAGTGTTCCAAGCTCCCGATGTGTTATTACAGATACCTGGATGACATATGGGGAGTCTGGACTCACACAGAAACAGAATTGCAAGAATTTGTAGGTATTCTCAACAGTCACCACCAATCTATTAAACTTAAAGTTACAACACATAGAGAAAGTGTGGATTTCCTGGACACCACAGTATTTAAATTACAACAGGAGAATAACAGCCACAAGCTAGCAACAAAGGTATTCTTTAAAGAAACAGACACACACACACTCCTGCACATAAACAGCCACCATCCAAAACATACCTTTCGGGGGCTGGTGAAGTCACAACTGACACGTTTTCACCGCATATGCACAAACGGAGAGGACTTTAGGGAAGCCACCACAACCCTATTTACTGCACTGAGACAGAGAGGTTACACAAAAAGGTTCCTCAGGCACCTTAAGTCTGATTTCCTGAGGGGACTGAATAGCCCACGGCCAAACAGAGAAGTAGCAAGACTACCACTGATAACGACATACGATACAATGACCAAACTAATACACGGAGTGATTAAAACCCAATTTGGGAAACTAAAAGAGGATGTTGACACACCTAGTCGATACCACATAACGTCGGCATACAAAAGAACTCGGAACCTTCGGGACATGCTGGTTCGGAGTAGGATAAGAAAACAGACAACCCAGAACTGCACAAACCCAAAATGTGGGACGTGTAAATACCTAATAATCCGCAAAATGATACAACATAGACACACAGGAAAAGCAGCTCTAATTAAACAAAGAATTACATGTGAACAGCACAATGCTGTTTATGCAATTCGATGCAAACAATGCCACATCTTGTATGTAGGAGAAACAGGGAATAGTCTAAGGATGAGGCTCACAGGGCACCTCAGTGCTATTAGAACAAAGGATGTATACAAACCTACCTCCCGACACTTCATGGAGCATGGTCTTGAATCCCTGGAATTTATGGGGTTGGAGACCAACATGAACTGGACAACCTCACAAAGGAAGAGGAGGGAAAAACACTGGATAACAACCCTACAAACTCAGTTACCAAAGGGCTTAAATCAGATCTAAAATGGGGGAAATCCAACATCAAAAAACAAAACTGCCCCGACCTTAATTACCACAAATCCCAACCCCAACTTGATAAACCTCCCAAACCGCAACCACACCACACCCTACCCTAATCACAATAAACAGAGCTAACCCCTACTGTTTAAGCTAACCAAAACCACTAAACCCCACACTGCCCACAACAAACAGACCAAAGCCCCAACCCTAACTACAAACAGACCACATCCATATCCCAAATCCTAACTCCAAATGCACCCCACTCTACCCCTAAAGCCTAACCGTAACTCTAATACAGCAAACCTAATCTCCCACCCCACCCCTAAAATCTAAGCCTAACACACCCCACCCTACTCCTAAACCCTGACCCTCACTTAACCCTACCCCTAATGCAACCCTAACCCATAACTCCAACCCCCCAGCCCTGAATCTAATCACAACTCTCCAAATGCACCCCACTCTACCCCTAAAGCCTAACCGTAACTCTAATACAGCAAACCTAATCTCCCACCCCACCCCTAAAATCTAAGCCTAACACACCCCACCCTACTCCTAAACCCTGACCCTCACTTAACCCTACCCCTAATGCAACCCTAACCCATAACTCCAACCCCCCAGCCCTGAATCTAATCACAACTCTGACCCTGGACCCTAACCCTGATGCACCCTACCCTACCCCTAAACACCTAACCCTAACCCTGATGCACCCTACCCTACCCCTAAACACCTAACCCTGATGCACCCAACCCTACCCCTAAAACATAACCCTAACCCCACCCCACCCCTAAACACCTAACCCTAACCCTGATGCACCCCAACCTAACCCCAATATAGCCCTGAACCTAACTGCGACCCTGACCCTCACCTAACCCCAACACTAACCCCAGTGCAGCAACCCTAACCCTAACCTGAACCCCCCAACCTCAATACAACATAACCCTAACACTATGTAAAATAAAGGGTAGAGTTCCAACACCAATAATAATAACTAAATACGACATAGAGACCATAAATTGGCAAAACCCAGGAACTGATTATAACCCCAGAGGGGGATCAAAGGATTACGGATCAAGAAATTACTAAGAAGCGATCGGCAAGAAAAAGAAGCCAGGTGGTAAGGTAAAGCGTGGGCCAACCAAAAGTGGCAGGTATAAGTGACAAGAAGCTCAAGGGTTGAGTGAGAATACGAACACAAGAGGGTGTAACTACCCTCCTGCCCACACCATACAACCTAACATTCAGGAGTGACACGCTTTACATTACCACAGACAAAAAAAGATATAAATGCCAAGAAAAGAAAACCCAGAGAATATATCTTGCAAATACCTTAAATCTAAACTTGATCAGTGAGGTAGATGGTTAAATAACTTTTTGTTCCCCTTCTACCCCCCCACAAAAAAAGCAGCAAGCAACTTATAAAAATAGGGAGCACCAAGGAGGTTTTTTTAAATTTTAAAATCTAAAATATTTAAAAGGTGCACTTAAAATAAAGCATGGCTGGAAATGTGGGTCTGACAGACATGGAACTCATCTTCCCAAACCCCCACCCCCCACGAGGTTTGGGACAGCAATAAGGGCACAAAAGATTACATTTTTTTTTTAAAGTTGTAGTTCCCATAGACACGGTCTCTGGACATTGATGCGGGGACGGCCCCTTTAAGAGATGCCGGGTGCTGCGGGGACGGCCCCTTTAAGAGATGCCTGGTGCTGCGGGGAACGCGACAGCAGGGAGCTGCTGGATATCGACCTCGGTTTTTTAAAAAGAAACCCTTTCCCCGGGGATCTGGAGGAGTTGGGGACACGGGTGAGAATCCGATAACTTTATCTAGTCTTTAGATTTTGAGCGTTCACCGGGTGATTTTTATCTTTGAAATCGGGTTTTTTTCTCAGCGACTGAAAAGCGAGCGCCGCGTGAGGCATTCAGGGATATGGAGTTCTCTCGGGTCAAACACGAGGGCAAGACCCGTAAATAAAAGGGTTTACTTGGTCTCTCTGGGGCTGGGGGACCTTTCTTTCCCCCTCCTCTCCCCCCGGGGGGCGGGTGGCAGCGGTTACGGGAGTTTTTATGGGAAATCGGACCTTGGAAATCAAAATTTTGTTCCACGCGCCGCTGAAAAGCGAGCGCCGCGTGAGGCATTCTGGGATATGGAGTTCTCTCGGGTCAAACACGAGGGCAACGCTCTTAAATAAAAGGGTTTACTTTGGTTTTTTGGGGCTGGGGGACCTTTCTTTCCCCCTCCTCTCCCCCCGGGGGGTGGGTGGCGGCGGATTCGGGAGTTTTTTTGGGGAATCGGACCTTGGAAATCGGTTTTTTTCTGCGCGGCCGCTGAAAAGCGAGCGACGCGTGAGGCATTCTGGGAGATTGAGTTTCGTTTAACGAGCGATCGGGTTTAAAAAGGAGGAAATCGGTGGGAAGTTTAATTAATTGTTTAAAATACCCTCATAATTAAAAGGCATAGCCGGAGGAGGGGATTTGGAGAAGTAGCTTCATGTTTTTATTTAAAAAATGAGGTGAGGCGGACAGGTAATCAAGCCCCGGGGTCAGCGGACAGTCAGACTCCGTGGCGCCAGAATGACCTGGAGCATTAAAACAGATTCAAAGGTTAAAAAGCAATATTTTTAAAAACATTACCTCAAAAAAAATAACCCCAAACATCTAAGATAAACTAAAGGAACATTAAAACATTAGGTTAAAAAAATATAATTTAAAAATAACGAACACGTGGAGCGAAGGGGGCGGGGCCAGCCCTGCATGAGACAGGACTCATTACATACAGGACAGAAATTCTAACCAATCCCAGGTCAAGGCTAGCCTGCTTGTGGGCGGGAACAAAACTTCAGCCAACAGTAGCACACAGGGGAGGGGCCAGTCCAAGGCTCCGGACTTATAAACAACTGTAAACAAAGTTAAAATCCTTTCTCCCTGATGAAGCTTAAGGATAAGCGAAACGTCGGAGAAAAAAAGATTCCAGGCCGGAGAACTTACTGAACGAAAGAGTTTTTGGATAGTACTGTTGCAGGCAGAGAACCATCGAAGCCAGAGAGCCACCGGAGGGGAGGTGAGACCGGTGGAAAAAGAGCCTTTCCAGGCGGGACAGCCGGCTGAGCTGGGGAGTGTTTGGAGGACGCAGTCCCAGGCAGGAGACCATCTGAGCCAGGGAGCCACCGTGGGGTGAGATTACAGTTACTAGCGAGGACCTCTATTACCAAATAGAAGCTAGTAACATCTTTTAAAACCTTTTGCACCTTTCTACACCCAGGGAATGGCTAACACTATGCGGAACACATGCAGGTTGTCTGACAACCGTACGCATATGAGGTCGGACCCTGGTACACATAGGTGTCTCCCCGTAGCCAGGGATGAATTTGCTACAACAGTGAGAATAATTGATAGAATTTTCCAGACAATCCACCATCTAATATTCTTAAAGGGCCAGAATCAGCACCCTAAGGGCATCTTAAAACAAGCTGATAAACTAACCTGCTTTATAAAACCGGCAAAACCGTCACAGGAAACCCTAACCAAATTGGCTTTGAATTCAGAAAATTGGGCAAAACAGACCAGACAGATTCTAATTGAGCACTATACAACAAACCTGGAAGAATTAGAAAATGAATTTGCTCAGGCTGCAGTGACAGAGCGCCTGGAAGAAATTATGACGAAAGCCACTAATTGGATTAAAAAGAGTCTTAGACATAAATTCAAAATTCAATCAATTGATGAGGCAAAGAGACATGTGGTGGGATTAGCATCACGGTTGACAGAGCAAGGGACCAGCACACAATTGAGGACAGAACAGCGGACCGGCACACGGACTAGGACGCCCCCACGCCATAGGCCAAATACCTGGGCAGCCTTGTTCCACCAGCCTGCGATCACAGCCCCCTCATGCCGCAGACGGACTGAAAACCCCCCCCACCCCGTGGGCCAGCTGCCACGACTTTGTCACGCCACCGACGGACACCCCCACCCCGTGAGCCAACTGCCACAACCTCGTCAAGCCACCGACACACCCCCCCACCCTTTGAGCCAGCTGCCATGACTTCAGAACGCCACCGGCAGACCCCCCCACCCCTTGCACCAGTTGCCACGACTTCGTCACACCACCAACACACACCCCCACCCTTTGAGCCAGCTGCCATGACTTCGTCACGCCACCGACAGACCCCCCCACCCCGTGGGCCAGCTACCCCGACTTCATCACACCACCAGCAGACCACTGAAACCCCCCCTTCCTTGCGGTCCAGGGCAGTGACCCCCCCTTCCCCGCCATCCAGGGCGGCGACTAGCCCTACCCCACCCCACAGGCCAAGGACCAGGATTTCCAATGTGGCCATCATTAGGGACCTGGACATCACACTTGGCTCTCAAGAGCCTGAGCCACGTAGACCCCAGCACTACATGGGGAACCAACATCAGACCGTATTAAACCAAATCACTAGGGATTCCTCAGACCCAAAACAAACAGAAGGGAGAACCCCTCCTACACCAGGGACAAATCCATGCACAACATTCCTGTACCCCAAAACCAGGGTCACGTACCAACCGCTCCCACAGAGACAAAAGAAAGACTGTACCAAACCAACCATCCCAAGAAATACAGCAGTTCTAGAGCCCGAGATCAGTGTCACAAAACAACCCCTTCCACAGAAACAAAAGAGCGACCAGACCGGACAGGTAAACCCAATAGACACAGAAATGAGGACAGGAACAATGAGAGCCCAGACAGACAACACAGTAGGAGAGGCAGAAATAGCTGAAGCCGAGGTAGGGAACACAATAGGGGAGGCAGGGGTAGCAGACATAGAAACAGAAAACACACCAACAGGGGCAGAACCTGACTCTGAAGGGGAAGAGGCACAGAGAGTGACGAGGCACCCCAACACCAGCCGAAAAAACATTACCTGGAAATTGGAACCCAGAAAATCCATTTTAATAATAGGAGATTCTAACCTCTCCAAGATAAAAAGATGCCCAAATCCCACCACTCAAATTGATAGCTTTCCAGGAGCTAAATTCATTCATGTCACAGCAATTCTGGACAAATTGGAACCCTGTCCGGAGACCAAAAAGGTGGTGCTCTCAGTTGGCATTAATAATCGAACGCAGAGACCACTGACTGCAACCAAGCAACTGCAGTCATTACTTAAATTGGCTAAGAGCACATTCCCAAATGCTCAGATCTGGGTGCCGGAAATTAACTTCAGTAACTTACTTCCAGAAACGGAGAGGGATACAATCAGAGGAATTAACCAGCATATAAAAAAACAGAATTACATACCAGCAATTAATGCTAGATCCTTTAAAGTGGGGGCTGACCACATCCATTGGACAGATAGCACTGCCCATAACATAATAAACCAGTGGATGAAGTCTTTAAACTAAAAAGGACATTAACCCAAGAGAAGGGTAGATTACACCTGGGAAAAACTGTTATTAATATTTCCCAACTCTTTAACCCCACAGAGGTACAGGAGAGGGTTTTAAACAAGGGCCTTACATTTGTTCCAACCCCAAAACATTGTAAAGTACAAATTCAGGAAGATCTGAAAAGGTTTTACAGGAGAGTAAAACTGACCGATTACTTTAGCGATTCAGAAACAGACAAGCAACCTTTTACACCACCATCAGAATGGACCCCACCAAACAATAAAATAGAGCCAGAAATCCTAAACTTTATTAAACAGACTCAATCACAAATTGAAAAAATCCCTAAACAGACAGACAAGCAAAACCTCACTGGAAGAGAGAGACGGGCAATCATAGAACTTAGAAACAATCTAGATATAATCATAAAACCAGCAGATAAGGGCAGTAGTATAGTGATCATGGATAGGCAACAGTATCTACTTGAAGCTCACAGACAGCTTAATAATACAGCCCACTACACGAAATTAGCAGGACCAATTTACCAGGACACACGAAAAGAGATTGGAAACATTTTAACAGAACTAAAGAAATCTAAACACTTGAATCAGAAACAAGTGGAATACCTAAGGGGGGAACAACCACAACCCAGAAAATTCTACATACTACCCAAAATACACAAGCACCCTGACACATGGACTGTACCAGGAGAAATACCACCAGGAAGACCCATTGTGTCAGACTGTGGTAGTGAATCCTACAGGATAGCAGAATACATTGACTCATTCCTAAACCCCTTATCACAGAAGCACCCTAGCTACATTAAAGACACTTACCACTTCATAGAAATAGTGAACTCACTGACCGTACCCCCGAACGCAATACTCTTTACCATGGACATTGAAAGCCTATACACAAACATAGAAACAGACAGAGGCATACAGGCAGTGGAAAATATCCTTAGAAAGTTCCCCCAACCCCACAGACCAGATGCAGCCATAATCCAGCTATTACACCTAGGACTAACAAAAAATGACTTTGAATTCCAGGAGCAATTCTACCTACAGATTAAGGGCACGGCTATGGGCAAGAAATTTGCCCCGGCCTACGCAAACATATACATGGCAGACTGGGAAAACACAGTCTTTGAAAAGTGTTCCAAGCTCCCGATGTGTTATTACAGATACCTGGATGACATATGGGGAGTCTGGACTCACACAGAAACAGAATTGCAAGAATTTGTAGGTATTCTCAACAGTCACCACCAATCTATTAAACTTAAAGTTACAACACATAGAGAAAGTGTGGATTTCCTGGACACCACAGTATTTAAATTACAACAGGAGAATAACAGCCACAAGCTAGCAACAAAGGTATTCTTTAAAGAAACAGACACACACACACTCCTGCACATAAACAGCCACCATCCAAAACATACCTTTCGGGGGCTGGTGAAGTCACAACTGACACGTTTTCACCGCATATGCACAAACGGAGAGGACTTTAGGGAAGCCACCACAACCCTATTTACTGCACTGAGACAGAGAGGTTACACAAAAAGGTTCCTCAGGCACCTTAAGTCTGATTTCCTGAGGGGACTGAATAGCCCACGGCCAAACAGAGAAGTAGCAAGACTACCACTGATAACGACATACGATACAATGACCAAACTAATACACGGAGTGATTAAAACCCAATTTGGGAAACTAAAAGAGGATGTTGACACACTTAGTCGATACCACATAACGTCGGCATACAAAAGAACTCGGAACCTTCGGGACATGCTGGTTCGGAGTAGGATAAGAAAACAGACAACCCAGAACTGCACAAACCCAAAATGTGGGACGTGTAAATACCTAATAATCCGCAAAATGATACAAAATAGACACACAGGAAAAGCAGCTCTAATTAAACAAAGAATTACATGTGAACAGCACAATGCTGTTTATGCAATTCGATGCAAACAATGCCACATCTTGTATGTAGGAGAAACAGGGAATAGTCTAAGGATGAGGCTCACAGGGCACCTCAGTGCTATTAGAACAAAGGATGTATACAAACCTACCTCCCGACACTTCATGGAGCATGGTCTTGAATCCCTGGAATTTATGGGGTTGGAGACCAACATGAACTGGACAACCTCACAAAGGAAGAGCAGGGAAAAACACTGGATAACAACCCTACAAACTCAGTTACCAAAGGGCTTAAATCAGATCTAAAATGGGGGAAATCCAACATCAAAAAACAAAACTGCCCCGACCTTAATTACCACAAATCCCAACCCCAACTTGATAAACCTCCCAAACCGCAACCACACCACACCCTACCCTAATCACAATAAACAGAGCTAACCCCTACTGTTTAAGCTAACCAAAACCACTAAACCCCACACTGCCCACAACAAACAGACCAAAGCCCCAACCCTAACTACAAACAGACCACATCCATATCCCAAATCCTAACTCCAAATGCACCCCACTCTACCCCTAAAGCCTAACCGTAACTCTAATACAGCAAACCTAATCTCCCACCCCACCCCTAAAATCTAAGCCTAACACACCCCACCCTACTCCTAAACCCTGACCCTCACTTAACCCTACCCCTAATGCAACCCTAACCCATAACTCCAACCCCCCAGCCCTGAATCTAATCACAACTCTCCAAATGCACCCCACTCTACCCCTAAAGCCTAACCGTAACTCTAATACAGCAAACCTAATCTCCCACCCCACCCCTAAAATCTAAGCCCAACACACCCCACCCTACTCCTAAACCCTGACCCTCACTTAACCCTACCCCTAATGCAACCCTAACCCATAACTCCAACCCCCCAGCCCTGAATCTAATCACAACTCTCCAAATGCACCCCACTCTACCCCTAAAGCCTAACCGTAACTCTAATACAGCAAACCTAATCTCCCACCCCACCCCTAAAATCTAAGCCTAACACACCCCACCCTACTCCTAAACCCTGACCCTCACTTAACCCTACCCCTAATGCAACCCTAACCCATAACTCCAACCCCCCAGCCCTGAATCTAATCACAACTCTGACCCTGGACCCTAACCCTGATGCACCCTACCCTACCCCTAAACACCTAACCCTAACCCTGATGCACCCTACCCTACCCCTAAACACCTAACCCTAACCCTGATGCACCCAACCCTACCCCTAAAACATAACCCTAACCCCACCCCACCCCTAAACACCTAACCCTAACCCTGATGCACCCCAACCTAACCCCAATATAGCCCTGAACCTAACTGCGACCCTGACCCTCACCTAACCCCAACACTAACCCCAGTGCAGCAACCCTAACCCTAACCTGAACCCCCCAACCTCAATACAACATAACCCTAACACTATGTAAAATAAAGGGTAGAGTTCCAACACCAATAATAATAACTAAATACGACATAGAGACCATAAATTGGCAAAACCCAGGAACTGATTATAACCCCAGAGGGGGATCAAAGGATTACGGATCAAGAAATTACTAAGAAGCGATCGGCAAGAAAAAGAAGCCAGGTGGTAAGGTAAAGCGTGGGCCAACCAAAAGTGGCAGGTATAAGTGACAAGAAGCTCAAGCGTTGAGTGAGAATACGAACACAAGAGGGTGTAACTACCCTCCTGCCCACACCATACAACCTAACCCTAACCCTAACCATAACCCTAATGCAGTGTTTGTTTGTAGCTCCCTGATGAGCCGTAAGATGGCGAAACCGGTCGGAGTGTTCCAAGAAGGAACGATGGATGGTACTTAAGGCTGGAGGACGGGACACATTCAGTAGTAGCCAAGCAGGAACTCTGGATGGTGCCTAAAGCTAAAGCATAAGGTGCATTCATTTGGACAACAGCAACAGTCTGAGGTGCGGGCCAGAACCAAGAGGCAGACAACATAGGGAGGGCGTTTCCCCCCTCTGCCCACCATTTTAAAACCTAACCTTTGCAAGTGACGCACTAAGGACTTGGTCTGTTTGTTTGTAGCTCCCTGATGAGCCGCAAGATGGCGAAACCGGTCGGAGTGTTCCAAGAAGGAACGATGGATGGTACTTAAGGCTGGAGGACGGGACACATTCAGTAGTAGCCAAGCAGGAACTCTGGATGGTGCCGAAAGCTAAAGCACAAGGTGCATTCATTTGGACAACAGCAATAGTCTGAGGTGCGGGCCAGAACCAAGAGGCAGACAACATAGGGAGGGCGTTTCCCCCCTCTGCCCACCATTTTAAAACCTAACCTTTGCAAGTGACGCACTAAGGACTTGGTCTGTTTGTTTGTAGCTCCCTGATGAGCCGCAAGATGGCGAAACCGGTCGGAGTGTTCCAAGAAGGAACGATGGATGGTACTTAAGGCTGGAGGACGGGACACATTCAGTAGTAGCCAAGCAGGAACTCTGGATGGTGCCGAAAGCTAAAGCACAAGGTGCATTCATTTGGACAACAGCAATAGTCTGAGGTGCGGGCCAGAACCAAGAGGCAGACAACATAGGGAGGGCGTTTCCCCCCTCTGCCCAACATTTTAAAACCTAACCTTTGCAAGTGACGCACAAAGGACTTGGTCTGTTTGTTTGTAGCTCCCTGATGAGCCGCAAGATGGCGAAACCGGTCGGAGTGTTCCAAGAAGGAACGATGGATGGTACTTAAGGCTGGAGGACGGGACACATTCAGTAGTAGCCAAGCAGGAACTCTGGATGGTGCCGAAAGCTAAAGCACAAGGTGCATTCATTTGGACAACAGCAATACTCTGAGGTGCGGGCCAGAACCAAGAGGCAGACAACATAGGGAGGGCGTTTCCCCCCTCTGCCCACCATTTTAAAACCTAACCTTTGCAAGTGACGCACTAAGGACTTGGTCTGTTTGTTTGTAGCTCCCTGATGAGCCGCAAGATGGCGAAACCGGTCGGAGTGTTCCAAGAAGGAACGATGGATGGTACTTAAGGCTGGAGGACGGGACACATTCAGTAGTAGCCAAGCAGGAACTCTGGATGGTGCCGAAAGCTAAAGCACAAGGTGCATTCATTTGGACAACAGCAATAGTCTGAGGTGCGGGCCAGAACCAAGAGGCAGACAACATAGGGAGGGCGTTTCCCCCCTCTGCCCACCATTGTAAAACCTAACCTTTGCAAGTGACGCACTAAGGACTTGGTCTGTTTGTTTGTAGCTCCCTGATGAGCCGCAAGATGGCGAAACCGGTCGGAGTGTTCCAAGAAGGAACGATGGATGGTACTTAAGGCTGGAGGACGGGACACATTCAGTAGTAGCCAAGCAGGAACTCTGGATGGTGCCGAAAGCTAAAGCATAAGGTGCATTCATTTGGACAACAGCAATAGTCTGAGGTGCGGGCCAGAACCAAGAGGCAGACAACATAGGGAGGGCGTTTCCCCCCTCTGCCCACCATTTTAAAACCTAACCTTTGCAAGTGACGCACTAAGGACTTGGTCTGTTTGTTTGTAGCTCCCTGATGAGCCGCAAGATGGCGAAACCGGTCGGAGTGTTCCAAGAAGGAACGATGGATGGTACTTAAGGCTGGAGGACGGGACACATTCAGTAGTAGCCAAGCAGGAACTCTGGATGGTGCCGAAAGCTAAAGCACAAGGTGCATTCATTTGGACAACAGCAATAGTCTGAGGTGCGGGCCAGAACCAAGAGGCAGACAACATAGGGAGGGCGTTTCCCCCCTCTGCCCACCATTTTAAAACCTAACCTTTGCAAGTGACGCACTAAGGACTTGGTCTGTTTGTTTGTAGCTCCCTGATGAGCCGCAAGATGGCGAAACCGGTCGGAGTGTTCCAAGAAGGAACGATGGATGGTACTTAAGGCTGGAGGACGGGACACATTCAGTAGTAGCCAAGCAGGAACTCTGGATGGTGCCGAAAGCTAAAGCACAAGGTGCATTCATTTGGACAACAGCAATAGTCTGAGGTGCGGGCCAGAACCAAGAGGCAGACAACATAGGGAGGGCGTTTCCCCCCTCTGCCCACCATTTTAAAACCTAACCTTTGCAAGTGACGCACTAAGGACTTGGTCTGTTTGTTTGTAGCTCCCTGATGAGCCGCAAGATGGCGAAACCGGTCGGAGTGTTCCAAGAAGGAACGATGGATGGTACTTAAGGCTGGAGGACGGGACACATTCAGTAGTAGCCAAGCAGGAACTCTGGATGGTGCCGAAAGCTAAAGCACAAGGTGCATTCATTTGGACAACAGCAATAGTCTGAGGTGCGGGCCAGAACCAAGAGGCAGACAACATAGGGAGGGCGTTTCCCCCCTCTGCCCACCATTTTAAAACCTAACCTTTGCAAGTGATGCACGAAGGACTTGGTCTGTTTGTTTGTAGCTCCCTGATGAGCCGCAAGATGGCGAAACCGGTCGGAGTGTTCCAAGAAGGAACGATGGATGGTACTTAAGGCTGGAGGACGGGACACATTCAATAGTAGCCAAGCAGGAACTCTGGATGGTGCCTAAAGCTAAAGCACAAGGTGCATTCATTTGGACAACAGCAACAGTCTGAGGTGCGGGCCAGAACCAAGAGGCAGACAACATAGGGAGGGCGTTTCCCCCCTCTGCCCCCCATTTTAAAACCTAACCCTAACCCTAACCCTAACCCTAACCCTAACCCTAACCCTAACCCTAATGCAGCATAACTCCAACCCCCCAGCCCTGAATCTAATCACAACTCTGACCCTGGACCCTAACCCTGATGCACCCTACCCTACCCCTAAACACCTAACCCTAACCCTGATGCACCCTACCCTACCCCTAAACACCTAACCCTAACCCTGATGCACCCAACCCTACCCCTAAAACATAACCCTAACCCCACCCCACCCCTAAACACCTAACCCTAACCCTGATGCACCCCAACCTAACCCCAATATAGCCCTGAACCTAACTGCGACCCTGACCCTCACCTAACCCCAACACTAACCCCAGTGCAGCAACCCTAACCCTAACCTGAACCCCCCAACCTCAATACAACATAACCCTAACACTACGTAAAATAAAGGGTGGAGTTCCAACACCAATAATAATAACTAAATACGACATAGAGACCATAAATTGGCAAAACCCAGGAACTGATTATAACCCCAGAGGGGGATCAAAGGATTACGGATCAAGAAATTACTAAGAAGCGATCGGCAAGAAAAAGAAGCCAGGTGGTAAGGTAAAGCGTGGGCCAACCAAAAGTGGCAGGTATAAGTGACAAGAAGCTCAAGCGTTGAGTGAGAATACGAACACAAGAGGGTGTAACTACCCTCCTGCCCACACCATACAACCTAACCCTAACCCTAACCCTAACCCTAACCCTAACCCACCATTTTAAAACCTAACTTTTGCAAGTGACGCACTAAGGACTTGGTCTGTTTGTTTATAGCTCCCTGATGAGCCGCAAGAATGCGAAACCGGTCGGAGTGTTCCAAGAAGGAACGATGGATGGTACTTAAGGCTGGAGGACGGGACACATTCAGTAGTAGCCAAGCAGGAACTCTGGATGGTGCCTAAAGCTAAAGCACAAGGTGCATTCATTTGGACAACAGCAACAGTCTGAGGTGCGGGCCAGAACCAAGAGGCAGACAACATAGGGAGGGCGTTTCCCCCCTCTGCCCACCATTTTAAAACCTAACCCTAACCCTAACCCTAACCCTAACCCTAATGCTGGTTCGGAGTAGGATAAGAAAACAGACAACCCAGAACTGCACAAACCCAAAATGTGGGACGTGTAAATACCTAATAATCCGCAAAATGATACAAAATAGACACACAGGAAAAGCAGCCCTAATTAAACAAAGAATTACATGTGAACAGCACAATGCTGTTTATGCAATTCGATGCAAACAATGCCACATCTTGTATGTAGGAGAAACAGAGAATAGTCTAAGGATGAGGCTCACAGGGCACCTCAGTGCTATTAGAACAAAGGATGTATACAAACCTACCTCCCGACACTTCATGGAGCATGGTCTTGAATCCCTGGAATTTATGGGGTTGGAGACCAACATGAACTGGACAACCTCACAAAGGAAGAGGAGGGAAAAACACTGGATAACAACCCTACAAACTCAGTTACCAAAGGGCTTAAATCAGATCTAAAATGGGGGAAATCCAACATCAAAAAACAAAACTGCCCCGACCTTAATTACCACAAATCCCAACCCCAACTTGATAAACCTCCCAAACCGCAACCACACCACACCCTACCCTAATCACAATAAACAGAGCTAACCCCTACTGTTTAAGCTAACCAAAACCACTAAACCCCACACTGCCCACAACAAACAGACCAAAGCCCCAACCCTAACTACAAACAGACCACATCCATATCCCAAATCCTAACTCCAAATGCACCCCACTCTACCCCTAAAGCCTAACCGTAAGTCTAATACAGCAAACCTAATCTCCCACCCCACCCCTAAAATCTAAGCCTAACACACCCCACCCTACTCCTAAACCCTGACCCTCACTTAACCCTACCCCTAATGCAACCCTAACCCATAACTCCAACCCCCCAGCCCTGAATCTAATCACAACTCTCCAAATGCACCCCACTCTACCCCTAAAGCCTAACCGTAACTCTAATACAGCAAACCTAATCTCCCACCCCACCCCTAAAATCTAAGCCTAACACACCCCACCCTACTCCTAAACCCTGACCCTCACTTAACCCTACCCCTAATGCAACCCTAACCCATAACTCCAACCCCCCAGCCCTGAATCTAATCACAACTCTGACCCTGGACCCTAACCCTGATGCACCCTACCCTACCCCTAAACACCTAACCCTAACCCTGATGCACCCTACCCTACCCCTAAACACCTAACCCTAACCCTGATGCACCCTACCCTACCCCTAAAACATAACCCTAACCCCACCCCACCCCTAAACACCTAACCCTAACCCTGATGCACCCCAACCTAACCCCAATATAGCCCTGAACCTAACTGCGACCCTGACCCTCACCTAACCCCAACACTAACCCCAGTGCAGCAACCCTAACCCTAACCTGAACCCCCCAACCTCAATACAACATAACCCTAACACTACGTAAAATAAAGGGTAGAGTTCCAACACCAATAATAATAACTAAATACGACATAGAGGCCATAAATTGGCAAAACCCAGGAACTGATTATAACCCCAGAGGGGGATCAAAGGATTACGGATCAAGAAATTACTAAGAAGCGATCGGCAAGAAAAAGAAGCCAGGTGGTAAGGTAAAGCGTGGCAGGTATAAGTGACAAGAAGCTCAAGGGTTGAGTGAGAATACGAACACAAGAGGGTGTAACTACCCTCCTGCCCACACCATACAACCTAACATTCAGGAGTGACACGCTTTACATTACCACAGACAAAAAAAGATATAAATGCCAAGAAAAGAAAACCCAGAGAATATATCTTGCAAATACCTTAAATCTAAACTTGATCAGTGAGGTAGATGGTTAAATAACTTTTTGTTCCCCTTTTGCCCCCCCACAAAAAAAGCAGCAAGCAATTTATAAAAATAGGGAGCACCAAGGAGGTTTTTTTAAATTTTAAAATCTAAAATATTTAAAAGGTGCACTTAAAATAAAGCATGGCTGGAAATGTGGGTCTGACAGACATGGAACTCATCTTCCCAAACCCCCCCCCCCCCCACGAGGTTTGGGACAGCAATAAGGGCACAAAAGATTACATATTTTTAAAAAAAGTTGTAGTTCCCATAGACACGGTCTCTGGACATGGATGCGGGGACGGCCCCTTTAAGAGATGCCTGGTGATGCGGGGACGGCCCCTTTAAGAGATGCCTGGTGCTGCGGGGAACGCGACAGCAGGGAGCTGCTGGATATCGACCTCGGTTTTTTAAAAGAAACCCTTTCCCCGGGGATCTGGAGGAGTTGGGGACACGGGTGAGAATCCGATAACTTTATCTCGTCTTTAGATTTTGAGCGTTCACCGGGTGATTTTTATCTTTGAAATCGGGTTTTTTTCTCAGCGACTGAAAAGCGAGCGCCGCGTGAGGCATTCTGGGATATGGAGTTCTCTCGGGTCAAACACGAGGGCAAGACCCGTAAATAAAAGGGTTTACTTGGTCTCTCTGGGGCTGGGGGACCTTTCTTTCCCCCTCCTCTCCCCCCGGGGGGCGGGTGGCAGCGGTTACGGGAGTTTTTATGGGGAATCGGACCTTGGAAATCAAAATTTTGTTCCACGCGGCCGCTGAAAAGCGAGCGCCGCGTGAGGCATTCTGGGATATGGAGTTCTCTCGGGTCAAACACGAGGGCAACGCTCTTAAATAAAAGGGTTTACTTTGGTTTTTTGGGGCTGGGGGACCTTTCTTTCCCCCTCCTCTCCCCCCGGGGGGTGGGTGGCGGCGGATTCGGGAGTTTTTTTGGGGAATCGGACCTTGGAAATCGGTTTTTTTCCGCGCGGCCGCTGAAAAGCGAGCGACGCGTGAGGCATTCTGGGAGATTGAGTTTCGTTTAACGAGCGATCGGGTTTAAAAAGGAGGAAATCGGTGGGAAGTTTAATTAATTGTTTAAAATACCCTCATAATTAAAAGGCATAGCCGGAGGTGGGGGTTTGGAGAAGTAGCTTCATGTTTTTATCTTAAAAAATGAGGTGAGGCGGACAGGTAATCAAGCCCCGGGGTCAGCAGACAGTCAGACTCCGTGGCGCCAGAATGACCTGGAGCATTAAAACAGATTCAAAGGTTAAAAAGCAATATTTTTTAAAACATTACCTCAAAAAAAATAACCCCAAACATCTAAGATAAACTAAAGGAACATTAAAACATTAGGTTAAAAAAATATAATTTAAAAATAACGAACACGTGGAGCGAAGGGGGCGGGGCCAGCCCTGCATGAGACAGGACTCATTACATACAGGACAGAAATTCTAACCAATCCCAGGTCAAGGCTAGCCTGCTTGTGGGCGGGAACAAAACTTCATCCAACAGTAGCACACAGGGGAGGGGCCAGTCCAAGGCTCCGTACTTATAAGCAACTGTAAACAAAGTTAAAATCCTTTCTCCCTGATGAAGCTTAAGGATAAGCGAAACGTCGGAGAAAAAAAGATTCCAGGCCGGAGAACTTACTGAACGAAAGAGTTTTTGGATAGTACTGTTGCAGGCAGAGAACCATCGAAGCCAGAGAGCCACCGGAGGGGAGGTGAGACCGGTGGAAAAAGAGCCTTTCCAGGCGGGACAGCCGGCTGAGCTGGGGAGTGTTTGGAGGACGCAGTCCCAGGCAGGAGACCATCTGAGCCAGGGAGCCACCGTGGGGTGAGATTACAGTTACTAGCGGGGACCTCTATTACCAAATAGAAGCTAGTAACATCTTTTAAAACCTTTTGCACCTTTCTACACCCAGGGAATGGCTAACACTATGCGGAACACATGCAGGTTGTCTGACAACCGTACGCATATGAGGTCGGACCCTGGTACACATAGGTGTCTCCCCGTAGCCAGGGATGAATTTGCTACAACAGTGAGAATAATTGATAGAATTTTCCAGACAATCCACCATCTAATATTCTTAAAGGGCCAGAATCAGCACCCTAAGGGCATCTTAAAACAAGCTGATAAACTAACCTGCTTTATAAAACCGGCAAAACCGTCACAGGAAACCCTAACCAAATTGGCTTTGAATTCAGAAAATTGGGCAAAACAGACCAGACAGATTCTAATTGAGCACTATACAACAAACCTGGAAGAATTAGAAAATGAATTTGCTCAGGCTGCAGTGACAGAGCGCCTGGAAGAAATTATGACGAAAGCCACTAATTGGATTAAAAAGAGTCTTAGACATAAATTCAAAATTCAATCAATTGATGAGGCAAAGAGACATGTGGTGGGATTAGCATCACGGTTGACAGAGCAAGGGACCAGCACACAATTGAGGACAGAACAGCGGACCGGCACACGGACTAGGACGCCCCCACGCCATAGGCCAAATACCTGGGCAGCCTTGTTCCACCAGCCTGCGATCACAGCCCCCTCATGCCGCAGACGGACTGAAAACCCCCCCCCCACCCCGTGGGCCAGCTGCCACGACTTTGTCACGCCACCGACGGACACCCCCACCCCGTGAGCCAACTGCCACAACCTCGTCAAGCCACCGACACACCCCCCCACCCTTTGAGCCAGCTGCCATGACTTCAGCACGCCACCGGCAGACCCCCCCACCCCTTGCACCAGTTGCCACGACTTCGTCACACCACCAACACACCCCCCCACCCTTGGAGCCAGCTGCCATGACTTCGTCATGCCACCGATGGACCCCCCCACCCCTTGCACCAGTTGCCACGACTTCGTCACACCACCAACACACACCCCCACCCTTTGAGCCAGCTGCCATGACTTCGTCACGCCACCGACAGACCCCCCCACCCCGTGGGCCAGCTACCCCGACTTCATCACACCACCAGCAGACCACTGAAACCCCCCCTTCCTTGCGGTCCAGGGCAGTGACCCCCCCTTCCCCGCCATCCAGGGCGGCGACTAGCCCTACCCCACCCCACAGGCCAAGGACCAGGATTTCCAATGTGGCCATCATTAGGGACCTGGACATCACACTTGGCTCTCAAGAGCCTGAGCCACGTAGACCCCAGCACTACATGGGGAACCAACATCAGACCGTATTAAACCAAATCACTAGGGATTCCTCAGACCCAAAACAAACAGAAGGGAGAACCCCTCCTACACCAGGGACAAATCCATGCACAACATTCCTGTACCCCAAAACCAGGGTCACGTACCAACCGCTCCCACAGAGACAAAAGAAAGACTGTACCAAACCAACCATCCCAAGAAATACAGCAGTTCTAGAGCCCGAGATCAGTGTCACAAAACAACCCCTTCCACAGAAACAAAGGAGCGACCAGACCGGACAGGTAAACCCAATAGACACAGAAATGAGGACAGGAACAATGAGAGCCCAGACAGACAACACAGTAGGAGAGGCAGAAATAGCTGAAGCCGAGGTAGGGAACACAATAGGGGAGGCAGGGGTAGCAGACATAGAAACAGAAAACACACCAACAGGGGCAGAACCTGACTCTGAAGGGGAAGATGCACAGAGAGTGACGAGGCACCCCAACACCAGCCGAAAAAACATTACCTGGAAATTGGAACCCAGAAAATCCATTTTAATAATAGGAGATTCCAACCTCTCCAAGATAAAAAGATGCCCAAATCCCACCACCCAAATTGATAGCTTTCCAGGAGCTAAATTCATTCATGTCACAGCAATTCTGGACAAATTGGAACCCTGTCCGGAGACCAAAAAGGTGGTGCTCTCAGTTGGCTTAATAATCGAACGCAGAGACCACTGACTGCAACCAAGCAACTGCAGTCATTACTTAAATTGGCTAAGAGCACATTCCCAAATGCTCAGATCTGGGTGCCGGAAATTAACTTCAGTAACTTACTTCCAGAAACAGAGAGGGATACAATCAGAGGAATTAACCAGCATATAAAAAAACAGAATTACATACCAGCAATTAATGCTAGATCCTTTAAAGTGGGGGCTGACCACATCCATTGGACAGATAGCACTGCCCATAACATAATAAACCAGTGGATGAAGTCTTTAAACCAAAAAGGACATTAACCCAAGAGAAGGGTAGATTACACCTGGGAAAAACTGTTATTAATATTTCCCAACTCTTTAACCCCACAGAGGTACAGGAGAGGGTTTTAAACAAGGGCCTTACATTTGTTCCAACCCCAAAACATTGTAAAGTACAAATTCAGGAAGATCTGAAAAGGTTTTACAGGAGAGTAAAACTGACCGATTACTTTAGCGATTCAGAAACAGACAAGCAACCTTTTACACCACCATCAGAATGGACCCCACCAAACAATAAAATAGAGCCAGAAATCCTAAACTTTATTAAACAGACTCAATCACAAATTGAAAAAATCCCTAAACAGACAGACAAGCAAAACCTCACTGGAAGAGAGAGACGGGCAATCATAGAACTTAGAAACAATCTAGATATAATCATAAAACCAGCAGATAAGGGCAGTAGTATAGTGATCATGGATAGGCAACAGTATCTACTTGAAGCTCACAGACAGCTTAATAATACAGCCCACTACACGAAATTAGCAGGACCAATTTACCAGGACACACGAAAAGAGATTGGAAACATTTTAACAGAACTAAAGAAATCTAAACACTTGAATCAGAAACAAGTGGAATACCTAAGGGGGGAACAACCACAACCCAGAAAATTCTACATACTACCCAAAATACACAAGCACCCTGACACATGGACTGTACCAGGAGAAATACCACCAGGAAGACCCATTGTGTCAGACTGTGGTAGTGAATCCTACAGGATAGCAGAATACATTGACTCATTCCTAAACCCCTTATCACAGAAGCACCCTAGCTACATTAAAGACACTTACCACTTCATAGAAATAGTGAACTCACTGACCATACCCCCGAACGCAATACTCTTTACCATGGACATTGAAAGCCTATACACAAACATAGAAACAGACAGAGGCATACAGGCAGTGGAAAATATCCTTAGAAAGTTCCCCCAACCCCACAGACCAGATGCAGCCATAATCCAGCTATTACACCTAGGACTAACAAAAAATGACTTTGAATTCCAGGAGCAATTCTACCTACAGATTAAGGGCACGGCTATGGGCAAGAAATTTGCCCCGGCCTACGCAAACATATACATGGCAGACTGGGAAAACACAGTCTTTGAAAAGTGTTCCAAGCTCCCGATGTGTTATTACAGATACCTGGATGACATATGGGGAGTCTGGACTCACACAGAAACAGAATTGCAAGAATTTGTAGGTATTCTCAACAGTCACCACCAATCTATTAAACTTAAAGTTACAACACATAGAGAAAGTGTGGATTTCCTGGACACCACAGTATTTAAATTACAACAGGAGAATAACAGCCACAAGCTAGCAACAAAGGTATTCTTTAAAGAAACAGACACACACACACTCCTGCACATAAACAGCCACCATCCAAAACATACCTTTCGGGGGCTGGTGAAGTCACAACTGACACGTTTTCACCGCATATGCACAAACGGAGAGGACTTTAGGGAAGCCACCACAACCCTATTTACTGCACTGAGACAGAGAGGTTACACAAAAAGGTTCCTCAGGCACCTTAAGTCTGATTTCCTGAGGGGACTGAATAGCCCACGGCCAAACAGAGAAGTAGCAAGACTACCACTGATAACGACATACGATACAATGACCAAACTAATACACGGAGTGATTAAAACCCAATTTGGGAAACTAAAAGAGGATGTTGACACACTTAGTCGATACCACATAACGTCGGCATACAAAAGAACTCGGAACCTTCGCGACATGCTGGTTCGGAGTAGGATAAGAAAACAGACAACCCAGAACTGCACAAACCCAAAATGTGGGACGTGTAAATACCTAATAATCCGCAAAATGATACAAAATAGACACACAGGAAAAGCAGCCCTAATTAAACAAAGAATTACATGTGAACAGCACAATGCTGTTTATGCAATTCGATGCAAACAATGCCACATCTTGTATGTAGGAGAAACAGGGAATAGTCTAAGGATGAGGCTCACAGGGCACCTCAGTGCTATTAGAACAAAGGATGTATACAAACCTACCTCCCGACACTTCATGGAGCATGGTCTTGAATCCCTGGAATTTATGGGGTTGGAGACCAACATGAACTGGACAACCTCACAAAGGAAGAGGAGGGAAAAACACTGGATAACAACCCTACAAACTCAGTTACCAAAGGGCTTAAATCAGATCTAAAATGGGGGAAATCCAACATCAAAAAACAAAACTGCCCCGACCTTAATTACCACAAATCCCAACCCCAACTTGATAAACCTCCCAAACCGCAACCACACCACACCCTACCCTAATCACAATAAACAGAGCTAACCCCTACTGTTTAAGCTAACCAAAACCACTAAACCCCACACTGCCCACAACAAACAGACCAAAGCCCCAACCCTAACTACAAACAGACCACATCCATATCCCAAATCCTAACTCCAAATGCACCCCACTCTACCCCTAAAGCCTAACCGTAACTCTAATACAGCAAACCTAATCTCCCACCCCACCCCTAAAATCTAAGCCGAACACACCCCACCCTACTCCTAAACCCTGACCCTCACTTAACCCTACCCCTAATGCAACCCTAACCCATAACTCCAACCCCCCAGCCCTGAATCTAATCACAACTCTCCAAATGCACCCCACTCTACCCCTAAAGCCTAACCGTAACTCTAATACAGCAAACCTAATCTCCCACCCCACCCCTAAAATCTAAGCCTAACACACCCCACCCTACTCCTAAACCCTGACCCTTACTTAACCCTACCCCTAATGCAACCCTAACCCATAACTCCAACCCCCCAGCCCTGAATCTAATCACAACTCTGACCCTGGACCCTAACCCTGATGCACCCTACCCTACCCCTAAACACCTAACCCTAACCCTGATGCACCCAACCCTACCCCTAAAACATAACCCTAACCCCACCCCACCCCTAAACACCTAACCCTAACCCTGATGCACCCCAACCTAACCCCAATATAGCCCTGAACCTAACTGCGACCCTGACCCTCACCTAACCCCAACACTAACCCCAGTGCAGCAACCCTAACCCTAACCTGAACCCCCCAACCTCAATACAACATAACCCTAACACTACGTAAAATAAAGGGTAGAGTTCCAACACCAATAATAATAACTAAATACGACATAGAGGCCATAAATTGGCAAAACCCAGGAACTGATTATAACCCCAGAGGGGGATCAAAGGATTACGGATCAAGAAATTACTAAGAAGCGATCGGCAAGAAAAAGAAGCCAGGTGGTAAGGTAAAGCGTGGGCCAACCAAAAGTGGCAGGTATAAGTGACAAGAAGCTCAAGCGTTGAGTGAGAATACGAACACAAGAGGGTGTAACTACCCTCCTGCCCACACCATACAACCTAACATTCAGGAGTGACACGCTTTACATTACCACAGACAAAAAAAGATATAAATGCCAAGAAAAGAAAACCCAGAGAATATATCTTGCAAATACCTTAAATCTAAACTTGATCAGTGAGGTAGATGGTTAAATAACTTTTTGTTCCCCTTTTGCCCCCCCACAAAAAAAGCAGCAAGCAACTTATAAAAATAGGGAGCACCAAGGAGGTTTTTTTAAATTTTAAAATCTAAAATATTTAAAAGGTGCACTTAAAATAAAGCATGGCTGGAAATGTGGGTCTGACAGACATGGAACTCATCTTCCCAAACCCCCCCCCCCCCCACGAGGTTTGGGACAGCAATAAGGGCACAAAAGATTACATATTTTTAAAAAAAGTTGTAGTTCCCATAGACACGGTCTCTGGACATGGATGCGGGGACGGCCCCTTTAAGAGATGCCTGGTGCTGCGGGGACGGCCCCTTTAAGAGATGCCTGGTGCTGCGGGGAACGCGACAGCAGGGAGCTGCTGGATATCGACCTCGGTTTTTTAAAAAGAAACCCTTTCCCCGGGGATCTGGAGGAGTTGGAGACACGGGTGAGAATCCGATAACTTTATCTAGTCTTTAGATTTTGAGCGTTCACCGGGTGATTTTTATCTTTGAAATCGGTTTTTTTTCTCAGCGACTGAAAAGCGAGCGCCGCGTGAGGCATTCTGGGATATGGAGTTCTCTCGGGTCAAACGCGAGGGCAAGACCCGTAAATAAAAGGGTTTACTTGGTCTCTCTGGGGCTGGGGGACCTTTCTTTCCCCCTCCTCTCCCCCCGGGGGGCGGGTGGCAGCGGTTACGGGAGTTTTTATGGGGAATCGGACCTTGGAAATCAAAATTTTGTTCCACGCGGCCGCTGAAAAGCGAGCGCCGCGTGAGGCATTCTGGGATATGGAGTTCTCTCGGGTCAAACACGAGGGCAACGCTCTTAAATAAAAGGGTTTACTTTGGGTTTTTGGGGCTGGGGGACCTTTCTTTCCCCCTCCTCTCCCCCCGGGGGGGTGGGTGGCGGCGGATTCGGGAGTTTTTTTGGGGAATCGGACCTTGGAAATCGGTTTTTTTCTGCGCGGCCGCTGAAAAGCGAGCGACGCGTGAGGAATTCTGGGAGATTGAGTTTCGTTTAACGAGCGATCGGGTTTAAAAAGGAGGAAATCGGTGGGAAGTTTAATTAATTGTTTAAAATACCCTCATAATTAAAAGGCATAGCCGGAGGTGGGGGTTTGGAGAAGTAGCTTCATGTTTTTATCTTAAAAAATGAGGTGAGGCGGACAGGTAATCAAGCCCCGGGGTCAGCAGACAGTCAGACTCCGTGGCGCCAGAATGACCTGGAGCATTAAAACAGATTCAAAGGTTAAAAAGCAATATTTTTTAAAACATTACCTCAAAAAAAATAACCCCAAACATCTAAGATAAACTAAAGGAACATTAAAACATTAGGTTAAAAAAATATAATTTAAAAATAACGAACACGTGGAGCGAAGGGGGCGGGGCCAGCCCTGCATGAGACAGGACTCATTACATACAGGACAGAAATTCTAACCAATCCCAGGTCAAGGCTAGCCTGCTTGTGGGCGGGAACAAAACTTCAGCCAACAGTAGCACACAGGGGAGGGGCCAGTCCAAGGCTCCGTACTTATAAGCAACTGTAAACAAAGTTAAAATCCTTTCTCCCTGATGAAGCTTAAGGATAAGCGAAACGTCGGAGAAAAAAAGATTCCAGGCCGGAGAACTTACTGAACGAAAGAGTTTTTGGATCGTACTGTTGCAGGCAGAGAACCATCGAAGCCAGAGAGCCACCGGAGGGGAGGTGAGACCGGTGGAAAAAGAGCCTTTCCAGGCGGGACAGCCGGCTGAGCTGGGGAGTGTTTGGAGGACGCAGTCCCAGGCAGGAGACCATCTGAGCCAGGGAGCCACCGTGGGGTGAGATTACAGTTACTAGCGGGGACCTCTATTACCAAATAGAAGCTAGTAACATCTTTTAAAACCTTTTGCACCTTTCTACACCCAGGGAATGGCTAACACTATGCGGAACACATGCAGGTTGTCTGACAACCGTACGCATATGAGGTCGGACCCTGGTACACATAGGTGTCTCCCCGTAGCCAGGGATGAATTTGCTACAACAGTGAGAATAATTTATAGAAATTTCCAGACAATCCACCATCTAATATTCTTAAAGGGCCAGAATCAGCCCCCTAAGGGCATCTTAAAACAAGCTGATAAACTAACCTGCTTTATAAAACCGGCAAAACCGTCACAGGAAACCCTAACCAAATTGGCTTTGAATTCAGAAAATTGGGCAAAACAGACCAGACAGATTCTAATTGAGCACTATACAACAAACCTGGAAGAATTAGAAAATGAATTTGCTTAGGCTGCAGTGACAGAGCGCCTGGAAGAAATGATGGCGAAAGCAACTAATTGGATTAAAAAGAGTCTTAGACATAAATTCAAAATTCAATCAATTGATGAGGCAAAGAGACATGTGGTGGGATTAGCATCACGGTTGACAGAGCAAGGGACCAGCACACAATTGAGGACAGAACAGCGGACCGGCACACGGACTAGGACGCCCCCACGCCATAGGCCAAATACCTGGGCAGCCTTGTTCCACCAGCCTGCGATCACAGCCCCCTCATGCCGCAGACGGACGGAAAACCCCCCCCACCCCGTGGGCCAGCTGCCACGACTTTGTCACGCCACCGACGGACACCCCCACCCCGTGAGCCAACTGCCACAACCTCGTCAAGCCACCGACACACCCCCCCACCCTTTGAGCCAGCTGCCATGACTTCAGCACGCCACCGGCAGACCCCCCCACCCCTTGCACCAGTTGCCACGAATTCGTCACACCACCAACACACCCCCCCACCCTTGGAGCCAGCTGCCATGACTTCGTCATGCCACCGATGGACCCCCCCACCCCTTGCACCAGTTGCCACGACTTCGTCACACCACCAACACACACCCCCACCCTTTGAGCCAGCTGCCATGACTTCGTCACGCCACCGACAGACCCCCCCACCCCGTGGGCCAGCTACCCCGACTTCATCACACCACCAGCAGACCACTGAAACCCCCCCTTCCTTGTGGTCCAGGGCAGTGACCCCCCCCTTCCCCGCCATCCAGGGCGGCGACTAGCCCTACCCCACCCCACAGGCCAAGGACCAGGATTTCCAATGTGGCCATCATTAGGGACCTGGACATCACACTTGGCTCTCAAGAGCCTGAGCCACGTAGACCCCAGCACTACATGGGGAACCAACATCAGACCGTATTAAACCAAATCACTAGGGATTCCTCAGACCCAAAACAAACAGAAGGGAGAACCCCTCCTACACCAGGGACAAATCCATGCACAACATTCCTGTACCCCAAAACCAGGGTCACGTACCAACCGCTCCCACAGAGACAAAAGAAAGACTGTACCAAACCAACCATCCCAAGAAATACAGCAGTTCTAGAGCCCGAGATCAGTGTCACAAAACAACCCCTTCCACAGAAACAAAGGAGCGACCAGACCGGACAGGTAAACCCAATAGACACAGAAATGAGGACAGGAACAATGAGAGCCCAGACAGACAACACAGTAGGAGAGGCAGAAATAGCTGAAGCCGAGGTAGGGAACACAATAGGGGAGGCAGGGGTAGCAGACATAGAAACAGAAAACACACCAACAGGGGCAGAACCTGACTCTGAAGGGGAAGATGCACAGAGAGTGACGAGGCACCCCAACACCAGCCGAAAAAACATTACCTGGAAATTGGAACCCAGAAAATCCATTTTAATAATAGGAGATTCCAACCTCTCCAAGATAAAAAGATGCCCAAATCCCACCACCCAAATTGATAGCTTTCCAGGAGCTAAATTCATTCATGTCACAGCAATTCTGGACAAATTGGAACCCTGTCCGGAGACCAAAAAGGTGGTGCTCTCAGTTGGCATTAATAATCGAACGCAGAGACCACTGACTGCAACCAAGCAACTGCAGTCATTACTTAAATTGGCTAAGAGCACATTCCCAAATGCTCAGATCTGGGTGCCGGAAATTAACTTCAGTAACTTACTTCCAGAAACAGAGAGGGATACAATCAGAGGAATTAACCAGCATATAAAAAAACAGAATTACATACCAGCAATTAATGCTAGATCCTTTAAAGTGGGGGCTGACCACATCCATTGGACAGATAGCACTGCCCATAACATAATAAACCAGTGGATGAAGTCTTTAAACTAAAAAGGACATTAACCCAAGAGAAGGGTAGATTACACCTGGGAAAAACTGTTATTAATATTTCCCAACTCTTTAACCCCACAGAGGTACAGGAGAGGGTTTTAAACAAGGGCCTTACATTTGTTCCAACCCCAAAACATTGTAAAGTACAAATTCAGGAAGATCTGGAAAGGTTTTACAGGAGAGTAAAACTGACCGATTACTTTAGCGATTCAGAAACAGACAAGCAACCTTTAACACCACCATCAGAATGGACCCCACCAAACAATAAAATAGAGCCAGAAATCCTAAACTTTATTAAACAGACTCAATCACAAATTGAAAAAATCCCTAAACAGACAGACAAGCAAAACCTCACTGGAAGAGAGAGACGGGCAATCATAGAACTTAGAAACAATCTAGATATAATCATAAAACCAGCAGATAAGGGCAGTAGTATAGTGATCATGGATAGGCAACAGTATCTACTTGAAGCTCACAGACAGCTTAATAATACAGCCCACTACACGAAATTAGCAGGACCAATTTACCAGGACACACGAAAAGAGATTGGAAACATTTTAACAGAACTAAAGAAATCTAAACACTTGAATCAGAAACAAGTGGAATACCTAAGGGGGGAACAACCACAACCCAGAAAATTCTACATACTACCCAAAATACACAAGCACCCTGACACATGGACTGTACCAGGAGAAATCCCACCAGGAAGACCCATTGTGTCAGACTGTGGTAGTGAATCCTACAGGATAGCAGAATACATTGACTCATTCCTAAACCCCTTATCACAGAAGCACCCTAGCTACATTAAAGACACTTACCACTTCATAGAAATAGTGAACTCACTGACCGTACCCCCGAACGCAATACTCTTTACCATGGACATTGAAAGCCTATACACAAACATAGAAACAGACAGAGGCATACAGGCAGTGGAAAATATCCTTAGAAAGTTCCCCCAACCCCACAGACCAGATGCAGCCATAATCCAGCTATTACACCTAGGACTAACAAAAAATGACTTTGAATTCCAGGAGCAATTCTACCTACAGATTAAGGGCACGGCTATGGGCAAGAAATTTGCCCCGGCCTACGCAAACATATACATGGCAGACTGGGAAAACACAGTCTTTGAAAAGTGTTCCAAGCTCCCGATGTGTTATTACAGATACCTGGATGACATATGGGGAGTCTGGACTCACACAGAAACAGAATTGCAAGAATTTGTAGGTATTCTCAACAGTCACCACCAATCTATTAAACTTAAAGTTACAACACATAGAGAAAGTGTGGATTTCCTGGACACCACAGTATTTAAATTACAACAGGAGAATAACAGCCACAAGCTAGCAACAAAGGTATTCTTTAAAGAAACAGACACACACACACTCCTGCACATAAACAGCCACCATCCAAAACATACCTTTCGGGGGCTGGTGAAGTCACAACTGACACGTTTTCACCGCATATGCACAAACGGAGAGGACTTTAGGGAAGCCAGCACAACCCTATTTACTGCACTGAGACAGAGAGGTTACACAAAAAGGTTCCTCAGGCACCTTAAGTCTGATTTCCTGAGGGGACTGAATAGCCCACGGCCAAACAGAGAAGTAGCAAGACTACCACTGATAACGACATACGATACAATGACCAAACTAATACACGGAGTGATTAAAACCCAATTTGGGAAACTAAAAGAGGATGTTGACACAATTAGTCGATACCACATAAGGTCGGCATACAAAAGAACTCGGAACCTTCGCGACATGCTGGTTCGGAGTAGGATAAGAAAACAGACAACCCAGAACTGCACAAACCCAAAATGTGGGACGTGTAAATACCTAATAATCCGCAAAATGATACAAAATAGACACACAGGAAAAGCAGCCCTAATTAAACAAAGAATTACATGTGAACAGCACAATGCTGTTTATGCAATTCGATGCAAACAATGCCACATCTTGTATGTAGGAGAAACAGGGAATAGTCTAAGGATGAGGCTCACAGGGCACCTCAGTGCTATTAGAACAAAGGATGTATACAAACCTACCTCCCGACACTTCATGGAGCATGGTCTTGAATCCCTGGAATTTATGGGGTTGGAGACCAACATGAACTGGACAACCTCACAAAGGAAGAGGAGGGAAAAACACTGGATAACAACCCTACAAACTCAGTTACCAAAGGGCTTAAATCAGATCTAAAATGGGGGAAATCCAACATCAAAAAACAAAACTGCCCCGACCTTAATTACCACAAATCCCAACCCCAACTTGATAAACCTCCCAAACCGCAACCACACCACACCCTACCCTAATCACAATAAACAGAGCTAACCCCTACTGTTTCAGCTAACCAAAACCACTAAACCCCACACTGCCCACAACAAACAGACCAAAGCCCCAACCCTAACTACAAACAGACCACATCCATATCCCAAATCCTAACTCCAAATGCACCCCACTCTACCCCTAAAGCCTAACCGTAACTCTAATACAGCAAACCTAATCTCCCACCCCACCCCTAAAATCTAAGCCTAACACACCCCACCCTACTCCTAAACCCTGACCCTCACTTAACCCTACCCCTAATGCAACCCTAACCCATAACTCCAACCCCCCAGCCCTGAATCTAATCACAACTCTCCAAATGCACCCCACTCTACCCCTAAAGCCTAACCGTAACTCTAATACAGCAAACCTAATCTCCCACCCCACCCCTAAAATCTAAGCCTAACACACCCCACCCTACTCCTAAACCCTGACCCTCACTTAACCCTACCCCTAATGCAACCCTAACCCATAACTCCAACCCCCCAGCCCTGAATCTAATCACAACTCTGACCCTGGACCCTAACCCTGATGCACCCTACCCTACCCCTAAACACCTAACCCTAACCCTGATGCACCCTACCCTACCCCTAAACACCTAACCCTAACCCTGATGCACCCAACCCTACCCCTAAAACATAACCCTAACCCCACCCCACCCCTAAACACCTAACCCTAACCCTGATGCACCCCAACCTAACCCCAATATAGCCCTGAACCTAACTGCGACCCTGACCCTCACCTAACCCCAACACTAACCCCAGTGCAGCAACCCTAACCCTAACCTGAACCCCCCAACCTCAATACAACATAACCCTAACACTACGTAAAATAAAGGGTAGAGTTCCAACACCAATAATAATAACTAAATACGACATAGAGGCCATAAATTGGCAAAACCCAGGAACTGATTATAACCCCAGAGGGGGATCAAAGGATTACGGATCAAGAAATTACTAAGAAGCGATCGGCAAGAAAAAGAAGCCAGGTGGTAAGGTAAAGCGTGGGCCAACCAAAAGTGGCAGGTATAAGTGACAAGAAGCTCAAGTGTTGAGTGAGAATACGAACACAAGAGGGTGTAACTACCCTCCTGCCCACACCATACACCCTAACCCTAACCCTAACCCTAACCCTAACCCTAACCCTAACCCTAACCCTAACCCTAATGCAGCACTAACCCTAACCCTAACCCTAACCCTAACCCTAACCCTAACCCTAACCCTAACCCTCCTGCCCACACCATACAACCTAACCCTAACCCTAACCCTAACCCTAACCCTAACCCTAACCCTAACCCTAACCCTAATGCAGCGTAACCCTAACCCTAACCCTAACCCTAACCCTAACCCTAACCCTAACCCTAACCCTAACCCTAACCCTAATGCAGCGTAACCCTAACCCTAACCCTAACCCTAACCCTAACCCTAACCCTAATGCAGCGTAACCCTAACCCTAACCCTAACCCTAACCCTAACCCTAACCCTAATGCAGCGTAACCCTAACCCTAACCCTAACCCTAACCCTAACCCTAACCCTAATGCAGGACGGAACACATTCAGTAGTAGCCAAGCAGGAACTCTGGATGGTGCCTAAAGCTAAAGCATAAGGTGCATTCATTTGGACAACAGCAACAGTCTGAGGTGCGGGCCAGAACCAAGAGGCAGACAACATAGGGAGGGCGTTTCCCCCCTCTGCCCACCATTTTGAAACCTAACCCTAACCCTAACCCTAACCCTAACCCTAACCCTAACCCTAACCCTAATGCAGCATCCATTGGACAGATAGCACTGCCCATAACATAATAAACCAGTGGATGAAGTCTTTAAACTAAAAAGGACATTAACCCAAGAGAAGGGTAGATTACACCTGGGAAAAACTGTTATTAATATTTCCCAACTCTTTAACCCCACAGAGGTACAGGAGAGGGTTTTAAACAAGGGCCTTACATTTGTTCCAACCCCAAAACATTGTAAAGTACAAATTCAGGAAGATCTGAAAAGGTTTTACAGGAGAGTAAAACTGACCGATTACTTTAGCGATTCAGAAACAGACAAGCAACCTTTTACACCACCATCAGAATGGACCCCACCAAACAATAAAATAGAGCCAGAAATCCTAAACTTTATTAAACAGACTCAATCACAAATTGAAAAAATCCCTAAACAGACAGACAAGCAAAACCTCACTGGAAGAGAGAGACGGGCAATCATAGAACTTAGAAACAATCTAGATATAATCATAAAACCAGCAGATAAGGGCAGTAGTATAGTGATCATGGATAGGCAACAGTATCTACTTGAAGCTCACAGACAGCTTAATAATACAGCCCACTACACGAAATTAGCAGGACCAATTTACCAGGACACACGAAAAGAGATTGGAAACATTTTAACAGAACTAAAGAAATCTAAACACTTGAATCAGAAACAAGTGGAATACCTAAGGGGGGAACAACCACAACCCAGAAAATTCTACATACTACCCAAAATACACAAGCACCCTGACACATGGACTGTACCAGGAGAAATACCACCAGGAAGACCCATTGTGTCAGACTGTGGTAGTGAATCCTACAGGATAGCAGAATACATTGACTCATTCCTAAACCCCTTATCACAGAAGCACCCTAGCTACATTAAAGACACTTACCACTTCATAGAAATAGTGAACTCACTGACCGTACCCCCGAACGCAATACTCTTTACCATGGACATTGAAAGCCTATACACAAACATAGAAACAGACAGAGGCATACAGGCAGTGGAAAATATCCTTAGAAAGTTCCCCCAACCCCACAGACCAGATGCAGCCATAATCCAGCTATTACACCTAGGACTAACAAAAAATGACTTTGAATTCCAGGAGCAGTTCTACCTACAGATTAAGGGCACGGCTATGGGCAAGAAATTTGCCCCGGCCTACGCAAACATATACATGGCAGACTGGGAAAACACAGTCTTTGAAAAGTGTTCCAAGCTCCCGATGTGTTATTACAGATACCTGGATGACATATGGGGAGTCTGGACTCACACAGAAACAGAATTGCAAGAATTTGTAGGTATTCTCAACAGTCACCACCAATCTATTAAACTTAAAGTTACAACACATAGAGAAAGTGTGGATTTCCTGGACACCACAGTATTTAAATTACAACAGGAGAATAACAGCCACAAGCTAGCAACAAAGGTATTCTTTAAAGAAACAGACACACACACACTCCTGCACATAAACAGCCACCATCCAAAGCATACCTTTCGGGGGCTGGTGAAGTCACAACTGACACGTTTTCACCGCATATGCACAAACGGAGAGGAATTTAGGGAAGCCACCACAACCCTATTTACTGCACTGAGACAGAGAGGTTACACAAAAAGGTTCCTCAGGCACCTTAAGTCTGATTTCCTGAGGGGACTGAATAGCCCACGGCCAAACAGAGAAGTAGCAAGACTACCACTGATAACGACATACGATACAATGACCAAACTAATACACGGAGTGATTAAAACCCAATTTGGGAAACTAAAAGAGGATGTTGACACACTTAGTCGATACCACATAACGTCGGCATACAAAAGAACTCGGAACCTTCGGGACATGCTGGTTCGGAGTAGGATAAGAAAACAGACAACCCAGAACTGCACAAACCCAAAATGTGGGACGTGTAAATACCTAATAATCCGCAAAATGATACAAAATAGACACACAGGAAAAGCAGCCCTAATTAAACAAAGAATTACATGTGAACAGCACAATGCTGTTTATGCAATTCGATGCAAACAATGCCACATCTTGTATGTGGGAGAAACAGGGAATAGTCTAAGGATGAGGCTCACAGGGCACCTCAGTGCTATTAGAACAAAGGATGTATACAAACCTACCTCCCGACACTTCATGGAGCATGGTCTTGAATCCCTGGAATTTATGGGGTTGGAGACCAACATGAACTGGACAACCTCACAAAGGAAGAGGAGGGAAAAACACTGGATAACAACCCTACAAACTCAGTTACCAAAGGGCTTAAATCAGATCTAAAATGGGGGAAATCCAACATCAAAAAACAAAACTGCCCGACCTTAATTACCACAAATCCCAACCCCAACTTGATAAACCTCTCAAACCGCAACCACACCACACCCTACCCTAATCACAATAAACAGAGCTAACCCCTACTGTTTAAGCTAACCAAAACCACTAAACCCCACACTGCCCACAACAAACAGACCAAAGCCCCAACCCTAACTACAAACAGACCCCATCCATATCCCAAATCCTAACTCCAAATGCACCCCACTCTACCCCTAAAGCCGAACCGTAACTCTAATACAGCAAACCTAATCTCCCACCTCACCCCTAAAATCTAAGCCTAACACACCCCACCCTACTCCTAAACCCTGACCCTCACTTAACCCTACCCCTAATGCAACCCTAACCCATAACTCCAACCCCCCAGCCCTGAATCTAATCACAACTCTGACCCTGGACCCTAACCCTGATGCACCCTACCCTACCCCTAAACACCTAACCCTAACCCTGATGCACCCTACCCTACCCCTAAACACCTAACCCTAACCCTGATGCACCCAACCCTACCCCTAAAACATAACCCTAACCCCACCCCACCCCTAAACACCTAACCCTAACCCTGATGCACCCCAACCTAACCCCAATATAGCCCTGAACCTAACTGCGACCCTGACCCTCACCTAACCCCAACACTAACCCCAGTGCAGCAACCCTAACCCTAACCTGAACCCCCCAACCTCAATACAACATAACCCTAACACTACGTAAAATAAAGGGTAGAGTTCCAACACCAATAATAATAACTAAATACAACATAGAGGCCATAAATTGGCAAAACCCAGGAACTGATTATAACCCCAGAGGGGGATCAAAGGATTACGGATCAAGAAATTACTAAGAAGCGATCGGCAAGAAAAAGAAGCCAGGTGGTAAGGTAAAGCGTGGGCCAACCAAAAGTGGCAGGTATAAGTGACAAGAAGCTCAAGTGTTGAGTGAGAATACGAACACAAGAGGGTGTAACTACCCTCCTGCCCACACCATACACCCTAACCCTAACCCTAACCCTAACCCTAACCCTAACCCTAACCCTAACCCTAATGCAGCACTAACCCTAACCCTAACCCTAACCCTAACCCTAACCCTAACCCTAACCCTAACCCTAACCCTCCTGCCCACACCATACAACCTAACCCTAACCCTAACCCTAACCCTAACCCTAACCCTAACCCTAATGCAGCGTAACCCTAACCCTAACCCTAACCCTAACCCTAACCCTAACCCTAACCCTAACCCTAACCCTAATGCAGCGTAACCCTAACCCTAACCCTAACCCTAACCCTAACCCTAATGCAGCGTAACCCTAACCCTAACCCTAACCCTAACCCTAACCCTAACCCTAATGCAGCGTAACCCTAACCCTAACCCTAACCCTAACCCTAACCCTAACCCTAATGCAGGACGGAACACATTCAGTAGTAGCCAAGCAGGAACTCTGGATGGTGCCTAAAGCTAAAGCATAAGGTGCATTCATTTGGACAACAGCAACAGTCTGAGGTGCGGGCCAGAACCAAGAGGCAGACAACATAGGGAGGGCGTTTCCCCCCTCTGCCCACCATTTTGAAACCTAACCCTAACCCTAACCCTAACCCTAACCCTAACCCTAACCCTAACCCTAATGCAGCATCCATTGGACAGATAGCACTGCCCATAACATAATAAACCAGTGGATGAAGTCTTTAAACTAAAAAGGACATTAACCCAAGAGAAGGGTAGATTACACCTGGGAAAAACTGTTATTAATATTTCCCAACTCTTTAACCCCACAGAGGTACAGGAGAGGGTTTTAAACAAGGGCCTTACATTTGTTCCAACCCCAAAACATTGTAAAGTACAAATTCAGGAAGATCTGAAAAGGTTTTACAGGAGAGTAAAACTGACCGATTACTTTAGCGATTCAGAAACAGACAAGCAACCTTTTACACCACCATCAGAATGGACCCCACCAAACAATAAAATAGAGCCAGAAATCCTAAACTTTATTAAACAGACTCAATCACAAATTGAAAAAATCCCTAAACAGACAGACAAGCAAAACCTCACTGGAAGAGAGAGACGGGCAATCATAGAACTTAGAAACAATCTAGATATAATCATAAAACCAGCAGATAAGGGCAGTAGTATAGTGATCATGGATAGGCAACAGTATCTACTTGAAGCTCACAGACAGCTTAATAATACAGCCCACTACACGAAATTAGCAGGACCAATTTACCAGGACACACGAAAAGAGATTGGAAACATTTTAACAGAACTAAAGAAATCTAAACACTTGAATCAGAAACAAGTGGAATACCTAAGGGGGGAACAACCACAACCCAGAAAATTCTACATACTACCCAAAATACACAAGCACCCTGACACATGGACTGTACCAGGAGAAATCCCACCAGGAAGACCCATTGTGTCAGACTGTGGTAGTGAATCCTACAGGATAGCAGAATACATTGACTCATTCCTAAACCCCTTATCACAGAAGCACCCTAGCTACATTAAAGACACTTACCACTTCATAGAAATAGTGAACTCACTGACCGTACCCCCGAACGCAATACTCTTTACCATGGACATTGAAAGCCTATACACAAACATAGAAACAGACAGAGGCATACAGGCAGTGGAAAATATCCTTAGAAAGTTCCCCCAACCCCACAGACCAGATGCAGCCATAATCCAGCTATTACACCTAGGACTAACAAAAAATGACTTTGAATTCCAGGAGCAGTTCTACCTACAGATTAAGGGCACGGCTATGGGCAAGAAATTTGCCCCGGCCTACGCAAACATATACATGGCAGACTGGGAAAACACAGTCTTTGAAAAGTGTTCCAAGCTCCCGATGTGTTATTACAGATACCTGGATGACATATGGGGAGTCTGGACTCACACAGAAACAGAATTGCAAGAATTTGTAGGTATTCTCAACAGTCACCACCAATCTATTAAACTTAAAGTTACAACACATAGAGAAAGTGTGGATTTCCTGGACACCACAGTATTTAAATTACAACAGGAGAATAACAGCCACAAGCTAGCAACAAAGGTATTCTTTAAAGAAACAGACACACACACACTCCTGCACATAAACAGCCACCATCCAAAGCATACCTTTCGGGGGCTGGTGAAGTCACAACTGACACGTTTTCACCGC
Source organism: Heptranchias perlo (assembly GCF_035084215.1). NCBI lineage: Eukaryota > Metazoa > Chordata > Chondrichthyes > Hexanchiformes > Hexanchidae > Heptranchias > Heptranchias perlo. The sequence goes on from NW_027139341.1 coordinate 75,245, forward strand.
ATATGCACAAACGGAGAGGAATTTAGGGAAGCCACCACAACCCTATTTACTGCACTGAGACAGAGAGGTTACACAAAAAGGTTCCTCAGGCACCTTAAGTCTGATTTCCTGAGGGGACTGAATAGCCCACGGCCAAACAGAGAAGTAGTAAGACTACCACTGATAACGACATACGATACAATGACCAAACTAATACATGGAGTGATTAAAACCCAATTTGGGAAACTAAAAGAGGATGTTGACACACTTAGTCGATACCACATAACGTCGGCATACAAAAGAACTCGGAACCTTCGGGACATGCTGGTTCGGAGTAGGATAAGAAAACAGACAACCCAGAACTGCACAAACCCAAAATGTGGGACGTGTAAATACCTAATAATCCGCAAAATGATACAAAATAGACACACAGGAAAAGCAGCCCTAATTAAACAAAGAATTACATGTGAACAGCACAATGCTGTTTATGCAATTCGATGCAAACAATGCCACATCTTGTATGTGGGAGAAACAGGGAATAGTCTAAGGATGAGGCTCACAGGGCACCTCAGTGCTATTAGAACAAAGGATGTATACAAACCTACCTCCCGACACTTCATGGAGCATGGTCTTGAATCCCTGGAATTTATGGGGTTGGAGACCAACATGAACTGGACAACCTCACAAAGGAAGAGGAGGGAAAAACACTGGATAACAACCCTACAAACTCAGTTACCAAAGGGCTTAAATCAGATCTAAAATGGGGGAAATCCAACATCAAAAAACAAAACTGCCCGACCTTAATTACCACAAATCCCAACCCCAACTTGATAAACCTCTCAAACCGCAACCACACCACACCCTACCCTAATCACAATAAACAGAGCTAACCCCTACTGTTTAAGCTAACCAAAACCACTAAACCCCACACTGCCCACAACAAACAGACCAAAGCCCCAACCCTAACTACAAACAGACCCCATCCATATCCCAAATCCTAACTCCAAATGCACCCCACTCTACCCCTAAAGCCGAACCGTAACTCTAATACAGCAAACCTAATCTCCCACCTCACCCCTAAAATCTAAGCCTAACACACCCCACCCTACTCCTAAACCCTGACCCTCACTTAACCCTACCCCTAATGCAACCCTAACCCATAACTCCAACCCCCCAGCCCTCAATCTAATCACAACTCTCCAAATGCACCCCACTCTACCCCTAAAGCCTAACCGTAACTCTAATACAGCAAACCTAATCTCCCACCCCACCCCTAAAATCTAAGCCTAACACACCCCACCTACTCATAAAGCCTGACCCTCACTTGACCCTACCCCTAATGCAACCCTAACCCATAACTCCAAACCCCTAGCCCTGAATCTAATCACAACTCTGACCCTGGACCCTAACCCTGATGCACCCTACCCTACCCCTAAACACCTAACCCTAACCCTGATGCACCCTACCCTACCCCTAAACACCTAACCCTAACCCTGATGCACCCAACCCTACCCCTAAAACTTAACCCTAACCCCACCCCACCCCTAAACACCTAACCCTAACCCTGATGCACCCCAACCTAACCCCAATATAGCCCTGAACCTAACTGCGACCCTGACCCTCACCTAACCCCAACACTAACCCCAGTGCAGCAACCCTAACCCTAACCTGAACCCCCCAACCTCAATACAACATAACCCTAACACTACTTAAAATAAAGGGTAGGGTTCCAACACCAATAATAATAACTAAATACTACATAGAGACCATAAATTGGCAAAACCCAGGAACTCATTATAACCCCAGAGGGGGATCAAAGGATTACGGATCAAGAAATTACTAAGAAGAGATCGGCAAGAAAAAGAAGCCAGGTGGTAAGGTAAAGCGTGGGCCAACCAAAAGTGGCAGGTATAAGTGACAAGAAGCTCAAGGGTTGAGTGAGAATACGAACACAAGAGGGTGTAACTACCCTCCTGCCCACACCATACAACCTAACATTCAGGAGTGGCACGCTTTACATTACCACAGACAAAAAAAGATATAAATGCCAAGAAAAGAAAACCCAGAGAATATATCTTGCAAATACCTTAAATCTAAACTTGATCAGTGAGGTAGATGGTTAAATAACTTTTTGTTCCCCTTTCGCCCCCCCACAAAAAAAAGCAGCAAGCAACTTATAAAAATAGGGAGCACCAAGGAGGTTTTTTAAATTTTAAAATCTAAAATGTTTAAAAGGTGCACTTAAAATAAAACATGGCTGGAAACGTGGGTCTGACAGACATGGAACTCATCTTCCCAACCCCCCCCCCTCCCACGAGGTTTGGGACAGCAATAAGGGCACAAAAGATTACATATTTTTTAAAAAAGTTGTAGTTCCCATAGACACGGTCTCTGGACATTGATGCGGGGACGGCCCCTGTAAGAGATGTCTGGTGCTGCGGGGACGGCCCCTTTAAGAGATGCCTGGTGCTGCGGGGAACGCGACAGCAGGGAGCTGCTGGATTTCGACCTCGTTTTTTAAAAAGAAACCCTTTCCCCGGGGATCTGGAGGAGTTGGGGACACGGGTGAGAATCCGATAACTTTATTTAGTCTTTAGATTTTGAGCGTTCACCGGGTGATTTTTATCTTTGAAATCGTTTTTTTTTCGCAGCGACTGAAAAGCGAGCGCCGCGTGAGGCATTCTGGGATATGGAGTTCTCTCGGGTCAAACACGAGGGCAAAGCCCGTAAATAAAAGGGTTTACTTGGTCTCTCTGGGGCTGGGGGGCCTTTCTTTCCCCCTCCTCTCCCCCCGGGGGGCGGGTGGCAGCGGTTACGGGAGTTTTTATGGGGAATCGGACCTTCGAAATCGGTTTTTTCTGCGCGGCCGCTGAAAAGCGAGCGCCGCGTGAGGCATTCTGGGATATGGAGTTCTCTCGGGTCAAACACGAGGGCAACGCTCTTAAATAAAAGGGTTTACTTTGTTTTTTTGGGGCTGGAGGACCTTTCTTTCCCCCTCCTCTCCCCCCCGGGGGGTGGGTGGCGGCGGATTCGGGAGTTTTTTTGGGGAATCGGACCTTGGAAATCGTTTTTTTCTGCGCGGCCGCTGAAAAGCGATCGACGCGTGAGGCATTCTGGGAGATTAAGTGTCGTTTAACGAGCGAGCGGGTTTAAAAAGCAGGAAATCGGTGGGAAGTTTAATTAATTGTTTAAAATACCCTCATAATTAAAAGGCATAGCCGGAGGTGGGGGTTTGGAGAAGTAGCTTCATGTTTTTATTTAAAAAATCAGGTGAGGCGGACAGGTAATCAAGCCCCGGGGTCAGCGGAGACAGTCAGACTCCGTGGCGCCAGAATGACCTGGAGCATTAAAACAGATTCAAAGGTTAAAAAGCAATATTTTTAAAAACATTACCTCAAAAAAAATAACCCCAAACATCTAAGATAAACTGAAGGAACATTAAAACATTAGGTTAAAAAAAATAATTTAAAAATAACAAACACGTGGAGCGAAGGGGGCGGGGCCAGCCCTGCATGAGACAGGACTCATTACATACAGGACAGAAATTCTAACCAATCCCAGGTCAAGGCTAGCCTGCTTGTGGGCGGGAACAAAACTTCAGCCAACAGTAGCACACAGGGGAGGGGCCAGTCCAAGGCACCGGACTTATAAGCGGCTGTAAACAAAATTAAAATCCTTTCTCCCTGATGAAGCTTAAGGATAAGCGAAACGTCGGAGAAAAAAAGATTCCAGGCCGGAGAACTTACTGAACTAAAGTGTTTTTGGATAGTACTGTTGCAGGCAGAGAACCATCAAAGCCAGAGAGCCACCGGAGGGGAGGTGAGCCCGGTGGAAAAAGAGCCTTTCCAGGCGGGACAGCCGGCTGAGCTGGGGAGTGTTTGGAGGACGCAGTCCCAGGCAGGAGACCATCTGAGCCAGGGAGCCACCGTGGGGTGAGATTACAGTTACTAGCGGGGACCTCGATTACCAAATAGAAGCTAGTAACATCTTTTAAAACCTTTTGCACCTTTCTACACCCAGAGAATGGCTAACACTATGCGGAACACATGCAGGTTGTCTGACAACCGTACGCATATGAGGTCGGACCCTGGTACACATAGGTGTCTCCCCGTAGCCAGGGATGAATTTGCTACAACAGTGAGAATAATTTATAGAATTTTCCAGACAATCCACCATCTAATATTCTTAAAGGGCCAGAATCAGCCCCCTAAGGGCATCTTAAAACAAGCTGATAAACTAACCTGCTTTATAAAACCGGCAAAACCGTCACAGGAAACCCTAACCAAATTGGCTTTGAATTCAGAAAATTGGGCAAAACAGACCAGACAGATTCTAATTGAGCACTATACAACAAACCTGGAAGAATTAGAAAATGAATTTGCTCAGGCTGCAGTGACAGAGCGCCTGGAAGAAATGATGGTGAAAGCCACTAATTGGATTAAAAAGAGTCTTAGACATAAATTCAAAATTCAATCAATTGATGAGGCAAAGAGACATGTGGTGGGATTAGCATCACGGTTGACAGAGCAAGGGACCAGCACACAATTGAGGACAGAACAGCGGACCGGCACACGGACTAGGACGCCCCCACGCCATAGGCCAAATACCTGGGCAGCCTTGTTCCACGAGCCTGCGATCACAGCCCGCTCATGCCGCAGACGGACTGAAACCCCCCCCCCCACCCAGTGGGCCAGCTGCCACGACTTTATCACGCCACCGACGGACACCCCCACCCCGTGAGCCAACTGCCACAACCTCGTCACGCCACCGACACACCCCCCCACCCTTTGAGCCAGCTGCCATGACTTCAGCACGCCACCGGCAGACCCCCCCACCCCTTGCACCAGTTGCCACGACTTCGTCACACCACCAACACACCCCCCCACCCTTTGAGCCAGCTGCCATGACTTCGTCACGCCACCGACAGACCCCCTCACCCCTTGCACCAGCTGCCACGACTTCGTCACGCCACCGGCAGACCCCCCCACCCCTTGCACCAGTTGCCACGACTTCGTCACGCCACCGACAGACCCCCCCACCCCGTGGGCCAGCTACCCCGACTTCATCACACCACCAGCAGACCACTGAAACCCCCCCTTCCTTGCGGTCCAGGGCAGTGACCCCCCCTTCCCCGCCATCCAGGGCGGCGACTAGCCCTACCCCACCCCACAGGCCAAGGACCAGGATTTCCAATGTGGCCATCATTAGGGACCTGGACATCACACTTGGCTCTCAAGAGCCTGAGCCACGTAGACCCCAGCACTACATGGGGAACCAACATCAGACCGTATTAAACCAAATCACTAGGGATTCCTCAGACCCAAAACAAACAGAAGGGATAACCCCTCCTACACCAGGGACAAATCCATGCACAACATTCCTGTACCCCAAAACCAGGGTCACGTACCAACCGCTCCCACAGAGACAAAAGAAAGACTGTACCAAACCAACCATCCCAAGAAATACAGCAGTTCTAGAGCCCGAGATCAGAGTCACAAAACAACCCCTTCCACAGAAACAAAGGAGCGACCAGACCGGACAGGTAAACCCAATAGACACAGAAATGAGGACAGGAACAATGAGAGCCCAGACAGATAACACAGTAGGAGAGGCAGAAATAGCTGAAGCCGAGGTAGGGAACACAATAGGGGAGGCAGGGGTAGCAGACATAGAAACAGAAAACACACCAACAGGGGCAGAACCTGACTCTGAAGGGGAAGATGCACAGAGAGTGACGAGGCACCCCAACACCAGCCGAAAAAAGATTACCTGGAAATTGGAACCCAGAAAATCCATTTTAATAATAGGAGATTCTAACCTCTCCAAGATAAAAAGATGCCCAAATCCCACCACCCAAATTGATAGCTTTCCAGGAGCTAAATTCATTCATGTCACAGCAATTCTGGACAAATTGGAACCCTGTCCGGAGACCAAAAAGGTGGTGCTCTCAGTTGGCATTAATAATCGAACGCAGAGACCACTGACTGCAACCAAGCAACTGCAGTCATTACTTAAATTGGCTAAGAGCACATTCCCAAATGCTCAGATCTGGGTGCCGGAAATTAACTTCAGTAACTTACTTCCAGAAATGGAGAGGGATACAATCAGAGGAATTAACCAGCATATAAAAAAACAGAATTACATACCAGCAATTAATGCTAGATCCTTTAAAGTGGGGGCTGACCACATCCATTGGACAGATAGCACTGCCCATAACATAATAAACCAGTGGATGAAGTGTTTAAACTAAAAAGGACATTAACCCAAGAGAAGGGTAGATTAAACCTGGGGAAAACTGTTATTAATATTTCCCAACTCTTTAACCCCACAGAGGTACAGGAGAGGGTTTTAAACAAGGGCCTTACATTTGTTCCAACCCCAAAACATTGTAAAGTACAAATTCAGGAAGATCTGAAAAGGTTTTACAGGAGAGTAAAACTGACCGATTACTTTAGCGATTCAGAAACAGACAAGCAACCTTTTACACCACCATCAGAATGGACCCCACCAAACAATAAAATAGAGCCAGAAATCCTAAACTTTATTAAACAGACTCAATCACAAATTGAAAAAATCCCTAAACAGACAGACAAGCAAAACCTCACTGGAAGAGAGAGACGGGCAATCATAGAACTTAGAAACAATCTAGATATAATCATAAAACCAGCAGATAAGGGCAGTAGTATAGTGATCATGGATAGGCAACAGTATCTACTTGAAGCTCACAGACAGCTTAATAATACAGCCCACTACACTAAATTAGCAGGACCAATTTACCAGGACACACGAAAAGAGATTGGAAACATTTTAACAGAACTAAAGAAATCTAAACACTTAAATCAGAAACAAGTGGAATACCTAAGGGGGGAACAACCACAACCCAGAAAATTCTACATACTACCCAAAATACACAAGCACCCTGACACATGGACTGTACCAGGAGAAATACCACCAGGAAGACCCATTGTGTCAGACTGTGGTAGTGAATCCTACAGGATAGCAGAATACATTGACTCATTCCTAAACCCCTTATCACAGAAGCACCCTAGCTACATTAAAGACACTTACCACTTCATAGAAATAGTGAACTCACTGACCGTACCCCCGAACGCAATACTCTTTACCATGGACATTGAAAGCCTATACACAAACATAGAAACAGACAGAGGCATACAGGCAGTGGAAAATATCCTTAGAAAGTTCCCCCAACCCCACAGACCAGATGCAGCCATAATCCAGCTATTACACCTAGGACTAACAAAAAATGACTTTGAATTCCAGGAGCAATTCTACCTACAGATTAAGGGCACGACTATGGGCAAGAAATTTGCCCCGGCCGACGCAAACAGATACATGGCATACTGGGAAAACACAGTCTTTGAAAAGTGTTCCAAGCTCCCGATGTGTTATTACAGATACCTGGATGACATATGGGGAGTCTGGACTCACACAGAAACAGAATTGCAAGAATTTGTAGGTATTCTCAACAGTCACCACCAATCTATTAAACTTAAAGTTACAACACATAGAGAAAGTGTGGATTTCCTGGACACCACAGTATTTAAATTACAACAGGAGAATAACAGCCACAAGCTAGCAACAAAGGTATTCTTTAAAGAAACAGACACACACACACTCCTGCACATAAACAGCCACCATCCAAAACATACCTTTCGGGGGCTGGTGAAGTCACAACTGACACGTTTTCACCGCATATGCACAAACGGAGAGGACTTTAGGGAAGCCACCACAACCCTATTTACTGCACTGAGACAGAGAGGTTACACAAAAAGGTTCCTCAGGCACCTTAAGTCTGATTTGCTGAGGGGACTGAATAGCCCACGGCCAAACAGAGAAGTAGCAAGACTACCACTGATAACGACATACGATACAACGACTAAACTAATACACGGAGTGATTAAAACCCAATTTGGGAAACTAAAAGAGGATGTTGACACACTTAGTCGATACCACATAACGTCAGCATACAAAAGAACTCGAAACCTTCGGGACATGCTGGTTCGGAGTAGGATAAGAAAACAGACAACCCAGAACTGCACAAACCCAAAATGTGGGACGTGTAAATACCTAATAATCCGCAAAATGATACAAAATAGACACACAGGAAAAGCAGCCCTAATTAAACAAAGAATTACATGTGAACAGCACAATGCTGTTTATGCAATTCGATGCAAACAATGCCACATCTTGTATGTAGGAGAAACAGGGAATAGTCTAAGGATGAGGCTCACAGGGCACCTCAGTGCTATTAGAACAAAGGATGTATACAAACCTACCTCCCGACACTTCATGGAGCATGGTCTTGAATCCCTGGATTTATGGGGTTGGAGACCAACATGAACTGGACAACCTCACAAAGGAAGAGGAGGGAAAAACACTGGATAACAACCCTACAAACTCAGTTACCAAAGGGCTTGAATCAGATCTAAAATGGGGGAAATCCAACATCAAAAAACAAAACTGCCCCGACCTTAATTACCACAAATCCCAACCCCAGCTTGATAAACCTCTCAAACCGCAACCACACCCTACCCTAATCACAATAAACAGAGCTAACCCCTACTGTTTGAGCTAACCAAAACCACTAAACCCCACACTGCCCACAACAAACAGACCAAAGCCCCAACCCTAACTACAAACAGACCCCATCCATATCCCAAATCCTAACTCCAAATGCACCCCACTCTACCCCTAAAGCCTAACCGTAACTCTAATACAGCAAACCTAATCTCCCACCCCACCCCTAAAATCTAAGCCTAACACACCCCACCCTACTCCTAAACCCTGACCCTCACTTAACCCTACCCCTAATGCAACCCTAAACCATAACTCCAACCCCCTAGCCCTGAATCTAATCACAACTCTGACCCTGGACCCTAACCCTGAGGCACCCTACCCTACCCCTAAACACCTAACCCTAACCCTGATGCACCCTACCCTACCCCTAAACACCTAACCCTAACCCTGATGCACCCAACCCTACCCCTAAAACTTAACCCTATCCCCACCCCACCCCTAAACACCTAACCCTAACCCTGATGCACCCCAACCTAACCCCAATATAGCCCTGAACCTAACTGCGACCCCGACCCTCACCTAACCCCAACACTAACCCCAGTGCAGCAACCCTAACCCTAACCTGAACCCCCCAACCTCAATACAACATAACCCTAACACTACTTAAAATAAAGGGTAGGGTTCCAACACCAATAATAATAACTAAATACTACATAGAGACCATAAATTGGCAAAACCCAGGAACTGATTATCACCCCAGAGGTGGATCAAAGGATTACGGATCAAGAAATTACTAAGAAGAGATCGGCAAGAAAAAGAAGCCAGGTGGTAAGGTAAAGCGTGGGCCAACCAAAAGTGGCAGGTATAAGTGACAAGAAGCTCAAGGGATGAGTGAGAATACGAACACAAGAGGGTGTAACTACCCTCCTGCCCACACCATACAACCTAACATTCAGGAGTGACACGCTTTACATTACCACAGACAAAAAAAGATATAAATGCCAAGAAAAGAAAACCCAGAGAATATATCTCGCAAATACCTTAAATTGAAACTTGATCAGTGAGGTGGATGGTTAAATAACTTTTTGTTCCCCTTTCGCCCCCCCCACAAAAAAAAGCAGCAAGCAACTTATAAAAATAGGGAGCACCAAGGAGGTTTTTTAAATTTTAAAATCTAAAATATTTAAAAGGTGCACTTAAAATAAAGCATGGCTGGAAATGTGGGTCTGACAGACATGGAACTCATCTTCCCAACCCCCCCCCCCCCACGAGGTTTGGGACAGCAATAAGGGCACAAAAGATTACATATTTTTTTAAAAAGTTGTAGTTCCCACAGACACGGTCTCTGGACATGGATGCGGGGACGGCCCCTTTAAGAGATGCCTGGTGCTGCGGGGACGGCCCCTTTAAGAGATGCCTGGTGCTGCGGGGAACGCGACAGCAGGGAGCTGCTGGATATCGACCTCGTTTTTTAAAAAGAAACCCTTTCCCCGGGGATCTGGAGGAGTTGGGGACACGGGTGAGAATCCGATAACTTTATTTAGTCTTTAGATTTTGAGCGTTCACCGGGTGATTTTTATCTTTGAAATCGTTTTTTTTTCGCAGCGACTGAAAAGCGAGCGCCGCGTGAGGCATTCTGGGATATGGAGTTCTCTCGGGTCAAACACGAGGGCAAAGCCCGTAAATAAAAGGGTTTACTTGGTCTCTCTGGGGCTGGGGGGCCTTTCTTTCCCCCTCCTCTCCCCCCGGGGGGCGGGTGGCAGCGGTTACGGGAGTTTTTATGGGGAATCGGACCTTGGAAATCAAATTTTGTTCCACGCGGCCGCTGAAAAGCGAGCGCCGCGTGAGGCATTCTGGGATATGGAGTTCTCTCGGGTCAAACACGAGGGCAACGCTCTTAAATAAAAGGGTTTACTTTGTTTTTTTGGGGCTGGAGGACCTTTCTTTCCCCCTCCTCTCCCCCCCCCCCGGGGGGTGGGTGGCGGCGGATTCGGGAGTTTTTTTGGGGAATCGGACCTTGGAAATCGGTTTTTTCTGCGCGGCCGCTGAAAAGCGAGCGACGCGTGAGGCATTCTGGGAGATTAAGTTTCGTTTAACGAGCGAGCGGGTTTAAAAAGCAGGAAATCGGTGGGAAGTTTAATTAATTGTTTAAAATACCCTTATAATTAAAAGGCATAGCCGGAGGTGGGGGTTTGGAGAAGTAGCTTCATGTTTTTATTTAAAAAATCAGGTGAGGCGGACAGGTAATCAAGCCCCGGGGTCAGCGGAGACAGTCAGACTCCGTGGCGCCAGAATGACCTGGAGCATTAAAACAGATTCAAAGGTTAAAAAGCAATATTTTTAAAAACATTACCTCAAAAAAAATAACCCCAAACATCTAAGATAAACTGAAGGAACATTAAAACATTAGGTTAAAAAAATATAATTTAAAAATAACGGACACGTGGAGCGAAGGGGGCGGGGCCCGCCCTGCATGAGACAGGACTCATTACATACAGGACAGAAATTCTAACCAATCCCAGGTCAAGGCTAGCCTGCTTGTGGGCGGGAACAAAACTTCAGCCAACAGTAGCACACAGTGGAGGGGCCAGTCCAAGGCACCGGACTTATAAGCGGCTGTAAACTAAATTAAAATCCTTTCTCCCTGATGAAGCTTAAGGATAAGCGAAACGTCGGAGAAAAAAAGATTCCAGGCCGGAGAACTTACTGAACTAAAGAGTTTTTGGATAGTACTGTTGCAGGCAGAGAACCATCAAAGCCAGAGAGCCACCGGAGGGGAGGTGAGCCCGGTGGAAAAAGAGCCTTTCCAGGCGGGACAGCCGGCTGAGCTGGGGAGTGTTTGGAGGACGCAGTCCCAGGCAGGAGACCATCTGAGCCAGGGAGCCACCGTGGGGTGAGATTACAGTTACTAGCGGGGACCTCTATTACCAAATAGAAGCTAGTAACATCTTTTAAAACCTTTTGCACCTTTCTACACCCAGAGAATGGCTAACACTATGCGGAACACATGCAGGTTGTCTGACAACCGTACGCAAATGAGGTCGGACCCTGGTACACATAGGTGTCTCCCCGTAGCCAGGGATGAATTTGCGACAACAGTGAGAATAATTTATAGAATTTTCCAGACAATCCACCATCTAATATTCTTAAAGGGCCAGAATCAGCCCCCTTAGGGCATCTTAAAACAAGCTGATAAAGTAACCTGCTTTATAAAACCGGCAAAACCGTCACAGGAAACCGTAACCAAATTGGCTTTGAATTCAGAAAATTGGGCAAAACAGACCAGACAGATTCTAATTGAGCACTATACAACAAACCTGGAAGAATTAGAAAATGAATTTGCTTAGGCTGCAGTGACAGAGCTCCTGGAAGAAATGATGGTGAAAGCCACTAATTGGATTAAAAAGAGTCTTAGACATAAATTCAAAATTCAATCAATTGATGAGGCAAAGAGACATGTGGTGGGATTAGCATCACGGTTGACAGAGCAAGGGACCAGCACACAATTGAGGACAGAACAGCGGACCGGCACACGGACTAGGACGCCCCCACGCCATAGGCCAAATACCTGGGCAGCCTTGTTCCACGAGCCTGCGATCACAGCCCGCTCATGCCGCAGACGGACTGAAACCCCCCCCCCCACCCAGTGGGCCAGCTGCCACGACTTTGTCACGCCACCGACGGACACCCCCACCCCGTGAGCCAACTGCCACAACCTCGTCACGCCACCGACACACCCCCCCACCCTTTGAGCCAGCTGCCATGACTTCAGCACGCCACCAGCAGACCCCCCCACCCCTTGCACCAGTTGCCACGACTTCGTCACACCACCAACACACCCCCCCACCCTTTGAACCAGCTGCCATGACTTCGTCATGCCACCGATGGACCCCCCAACCCCTTGCACCAGTTGCCACGACTTCATCACACCACCAACACACCCCCCCACCCTTTGAGCCAGCTGCCATGACTTCGTCACGCCACCGACAGACCCCCTCACCCCTTGGACCAGCTGCCACGACTTCGTCACGCCACCGACAGACCCCCCCACCCCGTGGGCCAGCTACCCCGACTTCATCACACCACCAGCAGACCACTGAAACCCCCCCTTCCTTGCGGTCCAGGGCAGTGACCCCCCCTTCCCCGCCATCCAGGGCGGCGACTAGCCCTACCCCACCCCACGGGCCAAGGACCAGGATTTCCAATGTGGCCATCATTAGGGACCTGGACATCACACTTGGCTCTCAAGAGCCTGAGCCACGTAGACCCCAGCACTACATGGGGAACCAACATCAGACCGTATTAAACCAAATCACTAGGGATTCCTCAGACCCAAAACAAACAGAAGGGAGAACCCCTCCTACACCAGGGACAAATCCATGCACAACATTCCTGTACCCCAAAACCAGGGTCACGTACCAACCGCTCCCACAGAGACAAAAGAAAGACTGTACCAAACCAACCATCCCAAGAAATACAGCAGTTCCAGAGCCCGAGATCAGAGTCACAAAACAACCCCTTCCACAGAAACAAAGGAGCGACCAGACCGGACAGGTAAACCCAATAGACACAGAAATGAGGACAGGAACAATGAGAGCCCAGACAGATAACACAGTAGGAGAGGCAGAAATAGCTGAAGCCGAGGTAGTGAACACAATAGGGGAGGCAGGGGTAGCAGACATAGAAACAGAAAACACACCAAGAGGGGCAGAACCTGACTCTGAAGGGGAAGATGCACAGAGAGTGACGAGGCACCCCAACACCAGCCGAAAAAACATTACCTGGAAATTGGAACCCAGAAAATCCATTTTAATAATAGGAGATTCCAACCTCTCCAAGATAAAAAGATGCCCAAATCCCACCACCCAAATTGATAGCTTTCCAGGAGCTAAATTCATTCATGTCACAGCAATTCTGGACAAATTGGAACCCTGTCCGGAGACCAAAAAGGTGGTGCTCTCAGTTGGCATTAATAATCGAACGCAGAGACCACTGACTGCAACCAAGCAACTGCAGTCATTACTTAAATTGGCTGAGAGCACATTCCCAAATGCTCAGATCTGGGTGCCGGAAATTAACTTCAGTAACTTACTTCCAGAAATGGAGAGGGATACAATCAGAGGAATTAACCAGCATATAAAAAAACAGAATTACATACCAGCAATTAATGCTAGATCCTTTAAAGTGGGGGCTGACCACATCCATTGGACAGATAGCACTGCCCATAACATAATAAACCAGTGGATGAAGTGTTTAAACTAAAAAGGACATTAACCCAAGAGAAGGGTAGATTAAACCTGGGGAAAACTGTTATTAATATTTCCCAACTCTTTAACCCCACAGAGGTACAGGAGAGGGTTTTAAACAAGGGCCTTACATTTGTTCCAACCCCAAAACATTGTAAAGTACAAATTCAGGAAGATCTGAAAAGGTTTTACAGGAGAGTAAAACTGACCGATTACTTTAGCGATTCAGAAACAGACAAGCAACCTTTTACACCACCATCAGAATGGACCCCACCAAACAATAAAATAGAGCCAGAAATCCTAAACTTTATTAAACAGACTCAATCACAAATTGAAAAAATCCCTAAACAGACAGACAAGCAAAACCTCACTGGAAGAGAGAGACGGGCAATCATAGAACTTAGAAACAATCTAGATATAATCATAAAACCAGCAGATAAGGGCAGTAGTATAGTGATCATGGATAGGCAACAGTATCTACTTGAAGCTCACAGACAGCTTAATAATACAGCCCACTACACTAAATTAGCAGGACCAATTTACCAGGACACACGAAAAGAGATTGGAAACATTTTAACAGAACTAAAGAAATCTAAACACTTAAATCAGAAACAAGTGGAATACCTAAGGGGGGAACAACCACAACCCAGAAAATTCTACATACTACCCAAAATACACAAGCACCCTGACACATGGACTGTACCAGGAGAAATACCACCAGGAAGACCCATTGTGTCAGACTGTGGTAGTGAATCCTACAGGATAGCAGAATACATTGACTCATTCCTAAACCCCTTATCACAGAAGCACCCTAGCTACATTAAAGACACTTACCACTTCATAGAAATAGTGAACTCACTGACCGTACCCCCGAACGCAATACTCTTTACCATGGACATTGAAAGCCTATACACAAACATAGAAACAGACAGAGGCATACAGGCAGTGGAAAATATCCTTAGAAAGTTCCCCCAACCCCACAGACCAGATGCAGCCATATTCCAGCTATTACACCTAGGACTAACAAAAAATGACTTTGAATTCCAGGAGCAATTCTACCTACAGATTAAGGGCACGGCTATGGGCAAGAAATTTGCCCCGGCCTACGCAAACAGATACATGGCAGACTGGGAAAACACAGTCTTTGAAAAGTGTTCCAAGCTCCCGATGTGTTATTACAGATACCTGGATGACATATGGGGAGTCTGGACTCACACAGAAACAGAATTGCAAGAATTTGTAGGTATTCTCAACAGTCACCACCAATCTATTAAACTTAAAGTTACAACACATAGAGAAAGTGTGGATTTCCTGGACACCACAGTATTTAAATTACAACAGGAGAATAACAGCCACAAGCTAGCAACAAAGGTATTCTTTAAAGAAACAGACACACACACACTCCTGCACATAAACAGCCACCATCCAAAACATACCTTACGGGGGCTGGTGAAGTCACAACTGACACGTTTTCACCGCATATGCACAAACGGAGAGGACATTAGGGAAGCCACCACAACCCTATTTACTGCACTGAGACAGAGAGGTTACACAAAAAGGTTCCTCAGGCACCTTAAGTCTGATTTGCTGAGGGGACTGAATAGCCCAC
The DNA here is from genome assembly GCF_035084215.1 of Heptranchias perlo. Lineage (NCBI taxonomy): Eukaryota > Metazoa > Chordata > Chondrichthyes > Hexanchiformes > Hexanchidae > Heptranchias > Heptranchias perlo. The sequence continues at coordinate 90,617 of NW_027139341.1, forward strand.
GGCCAAACAGAGAAGTAGCAAGACTTCCACTGATAACGACATACGATACAACGACTAAACTAATACACGGAGTGATTAAAACCCAATTTGGGAAACTAAAAGAGGATGTTGACACACTTAGTCGATACCACATAACGTCAGCATACAAAAGAACTCGAAACCTTCGGGACATGCTGGTTCGGAGTAGGATAAGAAAACAGACAACCCAGAACTGCACAAACCCAAAATGTGGGACGTGTAAATACCTAATAATCCGCAAAATGATACAAAATAGACACACAGGAAAAGCAGCCCTAATTAAACAAAGAATTACATGTGAACAGCACAATGCTGTATATGCAATTCGATGCAAACAATGCCACATCTTGTATGTAGGAGAAACAGGGAATAGTCTAAGGATGAGGCTCACAGGGCACCTCAGTGCTATTAGAACAAAGGATGTATACAAACCTACCTCCCGACACTTCATGGAGCATGGTCTTGAATCCCTGGAATTTATGGGGTTGGAGACCAACATGAACTGGACAACCTCACAAAGGAAGAGGAGGGAAAAACACTGGATAACAACCCTACAAACTCAGTTACCAAAGGGCTTAAATCAGATCTAAAATGGGGGAAATCCAACATCAAAAAACAAAACTGCCCCGACCTTAATTACCACAAATCCCAACCCCAGCTTGATAAACCTCTCAAACCGCAACCACATCCTACCCTAATCACAATAAACAGAGCTAACCCCTACTGTTTGAGCTAACCAAAACCACTAAACCCCACACTGCCCACAACAAACAGACCAAAGCCCCAACCCTAACTACAAACAGACCCCATCCATATCCCAAATCCTAACTCCAAATGCACCCCACTCTACCCCTAAAGCCTAACCGTAACTCTAATACAGCAAACCTAATCTCCCACCCCACCCCTAAAATCTAAGCCTAACACAACCCACCCTACTCCTAAACCCTGACCCTCACTTAACCCTACCCCTAATGCAACCCTAACCCATAACTCCAAACCCCTAGCCCTGAATCTAATCACAACTCTGACCCTGGACCCTAACCCTGATGCACCCTACCCTACCCCTAAACACCTAACCCTAACCCTGATGCACCCTACCCTACCCCTAAACACCTAACCGTAACCCTGATGCACCCAACCCTACCCCTAAAACTTAACCCTAACCCCACCCCACCCCTAAACACCTAACCCTAACCCTGATGCACCCCAACCTAACCCCAATATAGCCCTGAACCTAACTGCGACCCTGACCCTCACCTAACCCCAACACTAACCCCAGTGCAGCAACCCTAACCCTAACCTGAACCCCCCAACCTCAATACAACATAACCCTAACACTACTTAAAATAAAGGGTAGGGTTCCAACACCAATCATAATAACTAAATACTACATAGAGACCATAAATTGGCAAAACCCAGGAACCCATTATAACCCCAGAGGGGGATCAAAGGATTACGGATCAAGAAATTACTAAGAAGAGATCGGCAAGAAAAAGAAGCCAGGTGGTAAGGTAAAGCGTGGGCCAACCAAAAGTGGCAGGTATAAGTGACAAGAAGCTCAAGAGTTGAGTGAGAATACGAACACAAGAGGGTGTAACTACCCTCCTGCCCACACCATACAACCTAACATTCAGGAGTGACACGTTTTACATTACCACAGACAAAAAAAGATATAAATGCCAAGAAAAGAAAACCCAGAGAATATATCTTGCAAATACCTTAAATCTAAACTTGATCAGTGATGTAGATGGTTAAATAACTTTTTGTTCCCCTTTCGCCCCCCCACAAAAAAAAGCAGCAAGCAACTTATAAAAATAGGGAGCACCAAGGAGGTTTTTTAAATTTTAAAATCTAAAATGTTTAAAAGGTGCACTTAAAATAAAACATGGCTGGAAACGTGGGTCTGACAGACATGGAACTCATCTTCCCAACCCCCCCCCCCCGCGACGAGGTTTGGGACAGCAATAAGGGCACAAAAGATTACATATTTTTTTTAAAAGTTGTAGTTCCCATCGACACGGTCTCTGGACATTGATGCGGGGACGGCCCCTTTAAGAGATGCCTGGTGCTGCGGGGACGGCCCCTTTAAGAGATGCCTGGTGCTGCGGGGAACGCGACAGCCGGGAGCTGCTGGATATCGACCTCGGTTTTTTTAAAAGAAACCCTTTCCCCGGGGATCTGGAGGAGTTGGGGACACGGGTGAGAATCCGATAACTTTATTTAGTCTTTAGATTTTGAGCGTTCACCGGGTGATTTTTATCTTTGAAATCGGGTTTTTTTCGCAGCGACTGAAAAGCGAGCGCCGCGTGAGGCATTCTGGGATATGGAGTTCTCTCGGGTCAAACACGAGGGCAAAGCCCGTAAATAAAAGGGTTTACTTGGTCTCTCTGGGGCTGGGGGGCCTTTCTTTCCCCCTCCTCTCCCCCCGGGGGGCGGGTGGCAGCGGTTACGGGAGTTTTTATGGGGAATCGGACCTTGGAAATCAAATTTTGTTCCACGCGGCCGCTGAAAAGCGAGCGCCGCGTGAGGCATTCTGGGATATGGAGTTCTCTCGGGTCAAACACGAGGGCAACGCTCTTAAATAAAAGGGTTTACTTTGTTTTTTTGGGGCTGAGGGACCTTTCTTTCCCCCTCCTCTCCCCCGCGGGGGGTGGGTGGCGGCGGATTCGGGAGTTTTTTTGGGGAAACTGACCTTGGAAATCGTTTTTTTCTGCGCGGCCGCTGAAAAGCGAGCGACGCGTGAGGCATTCTGGGAGATTAAGTTTCGTTTAACGAGCGAGCGGGTTTAAAAAGCAGGAAATCGGTGGGAAGTTTAATTAATTGTTTAAAATACCCTCATAATTAAAAGGCATAGCCGGAGGTGGGGGTTTGGAGAAGTAGCTTCATGTTTTTATTTAAAAAATCAGGTGAGGCGGACAGGTAATCAAGCCCCGGGGTCAGCGGAGACAGTCAGACTCCGTGGCGCCAGAATGACCTGGAGCATTAAAACAGATTCAAAGGTTAAAAAGCAATATTTTTAAAAACATTACCTCAAAAAAAATAACCCCAAACATCTAAGATAAACTGAAGGAACATTAAAACATTAGGTTAAAAAAATATAATTTAAAAATAACGAACACGTGGAGCGAAGGGGGCGGGGCCAGCCCTGCATGAGACAGGACTCATTCCATCCAGGACAGAAATTCTAACCAATCCCAGGTCAAGGCTAGTCTGCTTGTGGGCGGGAACAAAACTTCAGCCAACAGTAGCACACAGGGGAGGGGCCAGTCCAAGGCACCGGACTTATAAGCATCTGTGAACAAAGTTAAAATCCTTTCTCCCTGATGAAGCTTAACGATAAGTGAAACGTCGGAGAAAAAAAGATTCCAGGCCGGAGAACTTACTGAACTAAAGAGTTTTTGGATAGTACTGTTGCAGGCAGAGAACCATCGAAGCCAGAGAGCCACCGGAGGGGAGGTGAGACCGGTGGAAAAAGAGCCTTTCCAGGCGGGACAGCCGGCTGAGCTGGGGAGTGTTTGGAGGACGCAGTCCCAGGCAGGAGACCATCTGAGCCAGGGAGCCACCGTGGGGTGAGATTACAGTTACTAGCGGGGACCTCTATTGCCAAATAGAAGCTAGTAACATCTTTTAAAACCTTTTGCACCTTTCTACACCCAGGGGATGGCTAACACTATGCGGAACACATGCAGGTTGTCTGACAACCGTACGCATATGAGGTCGGACCCTGGTACACATAGGTGTCTCCCCGTAGCCAGGGATGAATTTGCTACAACAGTGAGAATAATTTATAGAAATTTCCAGACAATCCACCATCTAATATTCTTAAAGGGCCAGAATCAGCCCCCTGAGGGCATCTTAAAACAAGCTGATAAACTAACCTGCTTTATAAAACCGGCAAAACCGTCACAGGAAACCCTAACCAAATTGGCTTTGAATTCAGAAAATTGGGCAAAACAGACCAGACAGATTCTAATTGAGCACTATACAACAAACCTGGAAGAATTAGAAAATGAATTTGCTTAGGCTGCAGTGACAGAGCGCCTGGAAGAAATGATGGCGAAAGCAACTAATTGGATTAAAAAGAGTCTTAGACATAAATTCAAAATTCAATCAATTGATGAGGCAAAGAGACATGTGGTGGGATTAGCATCACGGTTGACAGAGCAAGGGACCAGCACACAATTGAGGACAGAACAGCGGACCGGCACACGGACTAGGACGCCCCCACGCCATAGGCCAAATACCTGGGCAGCCTTGTTCCACCAGCCTGCGATCACAGCCCACTCATGCCGCAGACGGACTGAAAACCCCCCCCCCACCCCGTGGGCCAGCTGCCACGACTTTGTCACGCCACCGACGGACACCCCCACCCCGTGAGCCAACTGCCACAACCTCGTCACGCCACCGACACACCCCCCCACCCTTTGAGCCAGCTGCCATGACTTCAGCACGCCACCGGCAGAACCCCCCCACCCCTTGCACCAGTTGCCACGACTTCGTCACACCACCAACACACACCCCCACCCTTTGAACCAGCGGCCATGACTTCGTCATGCCACCGACGGACCCCCCCACCCCTTGCACCAGTTGCCACGACTTCGTCACACCACCAACACACCCCCCCACCCTTTGAGCCAGCTGCCATGACTTCGTCACGCCACCGACAGACCCCCTCACCCCTTGGACCAGTTGCCACGACTTCGTCACGCCACCGACAGACCCCCCCACCCCGTGGGCCAGCTACCCCGACTTCATCACACCACCAGCAGACCACCGAAACCCCCCCTTCCTTGCGGTCCAGGGCAGTGACCCCCCCTTCCCCGCCATCCATGGCGGCGACTAGCCCTACCCCACCCCACAGGCCAAGGACCAGGATTTCCAATGTGGCCATCATTAGGGACCTGGACATCACACTTGGCTCTCAAGAGCCTGAGCCACGTAGACCCCAGCACTACATGGGGAACCAACATCAGACCGTATTAAACCAAATCACTAGGGATTCCTCAGACCCAAAACAAACAGAAGGGAGAACCCCTCCTACACCAGGGACAAATCCATGCACAACATTCCTGTACCCCAAAACCAGGGTTACGTACCAACCGCTCCCACAGAGACAAAAGAAAGACTGTACCAAACCAACCATCCCAACAAATACAGCAGTTCTAGAGCCCGAGATCAGAGTCACAAAACAACCCCTTCCACAGAAACAAAGGAGCGACCAGACCGGACAGGTAAACCCAATTGACACAGAAATGGGGACAGGAACAATGACAGCCCAGACAGATAACACAGTAGGAGAGGCAGAAATAGCTGAAGCCGAGGTAGGGAACACAATAGGGGAGGCAGGGGTAGCAGACATAGAAACAGAAAACACACCAACAGGGGCAGAACCTGACTCTGAAGGGGAAGATGCACAGAGAGTGACGAGGCACCCCAACACCAGCCGAAAAAACATTACCTGGAAATTGGAACCCAGAAAATCCATTTTAATAATAGGAGATTCTAACCTCTCCAAGATAAAAAGATGCCCAAATCCCACCACCCAAATTGATAGCTTTCCAGGAGCTAAATTCATTCATGTCACAGCAATTCTGGACAAATTGGAACCCTGTCCGGAGACCAAAAAGGTGGTGCTCTCAGTTGGCATTCATAATCGAACGCAGAGACCACTGACTGCAACCAAGCAACTGCAGTCATTACTGAAATTGGCTAAGAGCACATTCCCAAATGCTCAGATCTGGGTGCCGGAAATTAACTTCAGTAACTTACTTCCAGAAATGGAGAGGGATAGAATCAGAGGAATTAACCAGCATATAAAAAAACAGAATGACATACCAGCAATTAACGCTAGATCCTTTAAAGTGGGGGCTGACCACATCCATTGGACAGATAGCACTGCCCATAACATAATAAACCAGTGGATGAAGTGTTTAAACTAAAAAGGACATTAACCCAAGAGAAGGGTAGGTTAAACCTGGGAAAAACTATTTTTAATATTTCCCAACTCTTTAACCCCACAGAGGTACAGGAGAGGGTTTTAAACAAGGGCCTTACATTTGTTCCAACCCCAAAACATTGTAAAGTACAAATTCAGGAAGATCTGAAAAGGTTTTACAGGAGAGTAAAACTGACCGATTACTTTAGCGATTCAGAAACAGACAAGCAACCTTTTACACCACCATCAGAATTGACCACACCAAACAATAAAATAGAGCCAGAAATCCTAAACTTTATTAATCAGACTCAATCACAAATTGAAAAAATCCCTAAACAGACAGACAAGCAAAACCTCACTGGAAGAGAGAGACGGGCAATCATATAACTTAGAAACAATCTAGATATAATCATAAAACCAGCAGATAAGGGCAGTAGTATAGTGATCATGGATAGGCAACAGTATCTACTTGAAGCTCACAGACAGCTTAATAATAGAGCCAACTGCACTAAATTAGCAGAACCAATTTACCAGGACACACGAAAAGGGATTGGAAACATTTTAACAGAACTAAAGAAATCTAAACACTTAAATCAGAAACAAGTGGAATACCTAAGGGGGGAACAACCACAACCCAAAAAATTCTACATACTACCCAAAATACACAAGCACCCTGACACATGGACTGTACCAGGAGAAATACCACCAGGAAGACCAATTGTGTCAGACTGTGGTAGTGAATCCTACAGGATAGCAGAATACATTGACTCATTCCTAAACCCCTTATCACAGAAGCACCCTAGCTGCATTAAAGACACTTACCACTTCAAAGAAATAGTGAACTCACTGACCGTACCCCCGAACGCAATACTCTTTACCATGGACATTGAAAGCCTATACACAAACATAGAAACAGACAGAGGCATACAGGCAGTGGAAAATATCCTTAGAAAGTTCCCCCAACCCGACAGACCAGATGCAGCCATAATCCAGCTATTACACCTAGGACTAACAAAAAATGACTTTGAATTCCAGGAGCAATTCTACCAACAGATTAAGGGCACGGCTATGGGCAAGAAATTTGCCCCGGCCTACGCAAACATATACATGGCAGACTGGGAAAACACAGTCTTTGAAAAGTGTTCCAAGCTCCCGATGTGTTATTACAGATACCTGGATGACATATGGGGAGTCTGGATTCACACAGAAACAGAATTGCAAGAATTTGTAGGTATTCTCAACAGTCACCACCAATCTATTAAACTTAAAGTTACAACACATGGAGAAAGTGTGGATTTCCTGGACACCACAGTATTTAAATTACATCAGGAGAATAACAGCCACAAGCTAGCAACAAACGTATTCTTTAAAGAAACAGACACACACACACACTCCTGCACATAAACAGCCACCATCCAAAACATACCTTTCGGGGGCTGGTGAAGTCACAACTGACACGTTTTCACCGCATATGCACAAACGGAGAGGAATTTAGGGAAGCCACCACAACCCTATTTACTGCACTGAGACAGAGAGGTTACACAAAAAGGTTCCTCAGGCACCTTAAGTCTGATTTGCTGAGGAGACTGAACAGCCCACGGCCAAACAGAGAAGTAGCCAGACTACCACTGATAACGAGATACGATACAACGACCAAACTAATACACGGAGTGATTAAAACCCAATTTGGGAAACTAAAAGAGGATGTTGACACACTTAGTCGAGACAACATAACGTCAGCATACAAAAGAACTCGAAACCTTCGGGACATGCTGGTTCGGAGTAGGATAAGAAAACAGACAACCCAGAACTGCACAAACCCAAAATGTGGGACGTGTAAATATCTAATAATCCGCAAAATGTTACAAAATAGACACACAGGAAAAGCAGCCCTAATTAAACAAAGAATTACATGTGAACAGCACAATGCTGTATATGCAATTCGATGCAAACAATGCCACATCTTGTATGTAGGAGAAACAGGGAATAGTCTAAGGATGAGGCTCACAGGGCACCTCAGTGCTATTAGAACAAAGGATGTATACAAACCTACCTCCCGACACTTCATGGAGCATGGTCTTGAATCCCTGGAATTTATGGGGTTGGAGACCAACATGAACTGGACAACCTCACAAAGGAAGAGGAGGGAAAAACACTGGATAACAACCCTACAAACTCAGTTACCAAAGGGCTTAAATCAGATCTAAAATGGGCGAAATCCAACATCAAAAAACAAAACTGCCCCGACCTTAATTACCACAAATCCCAACCCCAGCTTGATAAACCTCTCAAACCGCAACCACACCCTACCCTAATCACAATAAACAGAGCTAACCCCTACTGTTTGAGCGAACCAAAACCACTAAACCCCACACTGCCCACTACAAACAGACCAAAGCCCCAACCCTAACTACAAACAGACCCCATCCATATCCCAAATCCTAACTCCAAATGCACCCCACTCTACCCCTAAAGCCGAACCGTAACTCTAATACAGCAAACCTAATCTCCCACCCCACCCCTAAAATCTAAGCCTAACACACCCCACCCTACTCCTAAACCCTGACCCTCACTTAACCCTACCCCTAATGCAACCCTAACCCATAACTCCAACCCCCCAGCCCTGAATCTAATCACAAATCTGACCCTGGACCCTAACCCTGATGCACCCTACCCTACCCCTAAACACCTAACCCTAACCCTGATGCACCCTACCCTACCCCTAAACACCTAACCCTAACCCTGATGCACCCAACCCTACCCCTAAAACTTAACCCTATCCCCACCCCACCCCTAAACACCTAACCCTAACCCTGATGCACCCCAACCTAACCCCAATATAGCCCTGAACCTAACTGCGACCCTGACCCTCACCTAACCCCAACACTAACCCCAGTGCAGCAACCCTAACCCTAACCTGAACCCCCCAACCTCAATACAACATAACCCTAACACTACTTAAAATAAAGCGTAGGGTTCCAACACCAATAATAATAACTAAACACTACATAGAGACCATAAATTGGCAAAACCCAGGAACTCATTATAACCCCAGAGGGTGATCAAAGGATTACGGATCAAGAAATTACTAAGAAGAGATCGGCAAGAAAAAGAAGCCAGGTGGTAAGGTGAAGCGTGGGCCAACCAAAAGTGGCAGGTATAAGTGACAAGAAGCTCAAGGGTTGAGTGAGAATACGAACACAAGAGGGTGTAACTACCCTCCTGCCCATACCATACAACCTAACATTCAGGAGTGACACGCTTTACATTACCACAGACAAAAAAAGATATAAATGCCAAGAAAAGAAAACCCAGAGAATATATCTTGCAAATACCTTAAATCTAAACTTGATCAGTGAGGTAGATGGTTAAATAACTTTTTGTTCCCCTTTCGCCCCCCCACAAAAAAAAGCAGCAAGCAACTTATAAAAATAGGGAGCACCAAGGAGGTTTTTTAAATTTTAAAATCTAAAATATTTAAAAGGTGCACTCAAAAAAAAGCATGGCTGGAAATGTGGGACTGACAGACATGGAACTCATCTTCCCAAACCACCCCCCCCCCCCCACGAGGTTTGGGACAGCAATAAGGGCACCAAAGATTACATATTTTTTAAAAAAATGTTGTAGTTCCCATAGGAATCATAGACACGGTCTCTGGACATTGATGCGGGGACGGCCCCTTTAAGAGATGCCTGGTGCTGCGGGGAACGCGACAGCAGGGAGCTGCTGGATATCGACCTCGGTTTTTTTTTAAAGAAACCCTTTCCGCGGGGATCTGGAGGAGTTGGGGACACGGGTGAGAATCCGATAACTTTATCTAGTCTTTAGATTTTGAGCGTTCACCGGGTGATTTTTATCTTTGAAATCGGGTTTTTTTCGCAGCGACTGAAAAGCGAGCGCCGCGTGAGGCATTCTGGGATATGGAGTTCTCTCGGGTCAAACACGAGGGCAAGACCCGTAAATAAAAGGGTTTACTTGGTCTCTCTGGGGCTGGGGGACCTTTCTTTCCCCCTCCTCTCCCCCCGGGGGGCGGGTGGCAGCGGTTACGGGAGTTTTTATGGGGAATCGGACCTTGGAAATCAAATTTTGTTCCACGCGGCCGCTGAAAAGCATTCTGGGATATGGAGTTCTCTCGGGTCAAACACGAGGGCAACGCTCTTAAATAAAAGGGTTTACTTTGGTTTTTTGGGACTGGGGGACCTTTCTTTCCCCCTCCTCTCCCCCCCCGGCGGGTGGGTGGCGGCGGATTCGTGAGTTTTTTTGGGGAATCGGACCTTGGAAATCGGTTTTTTCTGCGCGGCCGCTGAAAAGCGAGCATTCTGGGAGATTGAGTTTCGTTTAACGAGCAAAGCGGTTGGGAAGTTTAATTAATTGTTTAAAATACCCTTATAATTAAAAGGCATAGCCGGAGGTGGGTGTTTGGAGAAGTAGCTTCATGTTTTTATTTAAAAAATCAGGTGAGGCGGACAGGTAATCAAGCCCCGGGGTCAGCGGAGACAGTCAGACTCCGTGGCGCCAGAATGACCTGGAGCATTAAAACAGATTCAAAGGTTAAAAAGCAATATTTTTAAAAACATTACCTCAAAAAAAATAACCCCAAACATCTAAGATAAACTAAAGGAACATTAAAACATTAGGTTAAAAAAATATAATTTAAAAATAACGAACACGTGGAGCGAAGGGGGCGGGGCCAGCCCTGCATGAGACAGGACTCATTACATACAGGACAGAAATTCTAACCAATCCCAGGTCAAGGCTAGCCTGCTTGTGGGCGGGAACAAAACTTCAGCCAACAGTAGCACACAGGGGAGGGGCCAGTCCAAGGCACCGGACTTAAAAGCATCTGTGAACAAAATTAAAATCCTTTCTCCCTGATGAAGCTTAAGGATAAGTGAAACGTCGGAGAAAAAAAGATTCCAGGCCGGAGAACTGACTGAACTAAAGAGTTTTTGGATAGTACTGTTGCAGGCAGAGAACCATCGAAGCCAGAGAGCCACCGGAGGGGAGGGGAGACTGGTGGAAAAAGAGCCTTTCCAGGCGGGACAGCCGGCTGAGCTGGGGAGTGTTTGGAGGACGCAGTCCCAGGCAGGAGACCATCTGAGCCAGGGAGCCACCGTGGGGTGAGATTACAGTTACTAGCGGGGACCTCTATTGCCAAATAGAAGCTAGTAACATCTTTTAAAACCTTTTGCACCTTTCTACACCCAGGGAATGGCTAACACTATGCGGAACACATGCAGGTTGTCTGACAACCGTACGCATATGTGGTCGGACCCTGGTACACATAAGTGTCTCACCGTAGTCAGGGATGAATTTGCTATAGCGGTGAGAATAATTTATAGAATTTTCCAGACAATCCACCATCTAATATTCTTAAAGGGCCAGAATCAGCCCCCTAAGGGCATCTTAAAACAAGCTGATAAAAAACCTACTTCATAAAACCGGCAAAACCGTCACAGGAAACCCTAACCAAATTGGCTTTGAATTCAGAAAATTGGGCAAAACAGACCAGACAGATTCTAATTGAGCACTATACAACAAACCTGGAAGAATTAGAAAATGAATTTGCTCAGGCTGCAGTGACGGAACGCCTGGAAGAAGCAATGGCGAAAGGGACTAATTGGATTAAAAAGAGTCTTAGACATAAATTCAAAATTCAATCAATTGATGAGGCAAAGAGACATGTGGTGGGATTAGCATCACGGTTGACAGAGCAAGGCACCAGCACACAATTGGGGACAGAACAGCAGACCGGCACACGGACTAGGACGCCCCCACGCCATAGGCCAAATACCTGGGCAGCCTTGTTCCACCAGCCTGCGATTACAGCCCCCTCATGCCGCAGACGGACTGAAACCCCCCCCCCACCCCGTGTGCCAGCTGCCACGACTTTGTCATGCCACCGACGGACCCCCCACCCTTTGAGCCAGCTGCCATGACTTCAGCACGCCACCGGCAGACCCCCCCCACCCCTTGCACCAGTTGCCACGACTTCGTCACGCCACCGACAGACCCCCCCACCGTTTGAGCCAGCTGCCATGACTTCAGCACGCCACCGGCAGACCCCCCCACCCCTTGCACCAGTTGCCACGACTTCGTCACGCCACCGACAGACCCCCCCACCCTTTGAGCCAGCTGCCATGACTTCAGCACCCCACCGGCAGACCCCCCCACCCCTTGCACCAGTTGCCACGATTTCTTCACACTACCAACACACCCCCCCACCCTTGGAGCCAGCTGCCATGACTTCGTCACGCCACCGACAGACCCCCCTACCCCTTGGACCAGCTGCCACGACTTCGTCACACCACCGGCAGACCCCCCCACCCCTCGCACAAGTTGCCACGACTTCGTCACGCCACCGACAGACCCCCCACCCCGTGGACCAGCTAGCTCGACTTCGTCACACCACCAGCAGACCACCGAAACCCCCCCTTCCCTGTGGTCCAGGGCAGCGACACCCCTTTCCCCGCCATCCAGGGCGGCGACCAGCCCTACCCCACCCCACAGGCCAAGGACCAGGATTTCCAATGTGGCCATCATTAGGGACCTGGACATCACACTTGGCTCTCAAGAGCCTGAGCCACATAGACCCCAGCACTATATGGGGAACCAACATCAGACCGTATGAAACCAAATCACGAGGGATTCCTCAGACCCAAAACAAACAGGAGGGAGAACCCCCCCTACACCAGGGACAAATCCATGCACAACATTCCTGTACCCCAAAACCAGGGTCACGTACCAACCGCTCCCACAGAGACAAAAGAAAGACTGTACCAAACCAACCAACCCAAGAAATACAGCAGTTTTAGAGCCCGAGATCAAAGTCACAAAACAACCCCTTCCACAGAAACAAGGGAGCGACCAGACCGGACAGGTAAACCCAATAGACACAGAAATGGGGACAGGAACAATGAGAGCCCAGACAGATAACACAGTAGGAGAGGCAGAAATAGCTGTAGCCGAGGTAGGGAACACAATAGGGGAGGCAGGGGGAGCAGACACAGAAACAGAAAACACACCAACAGGGGCAGAACCTGACTCTGAAGGGGAAGATGCACAGAGAGTGACGAGGCACCCCAACACCAGCCGAAAAAACATAATCTGGAAATTGGAACCCAGAAAATCCATTTTAATAATAGGAGATTCTAACCTCTCCAAGATAAAAAGATGCCCAAATCCCACCACCCAAATTGATAGCTTTCCAGGAGCTAAATTCATTCATGTCGCAGCAATTCTGGACAAATTGGAACCCTGTCCGGAGACCAAAAAGGTGGTGCTCTCAGTTGGCATTAATAATCGAACGCAGAGACCACTGACTGCAACCAAGCAACTGCAGTCACTACTTAAATTGGCTAAGAGCACATTCCCAAATGATCAGATCTGGGTGCCGGAAATTAACTTCAGTAACTTACTTCCAGAAATGGAGAGGGATACAATCAGAGGAATTAACCAGCATATAAAAAAACAGAATTACATACCAGCAATTAATGCTAGATCCTTTAAAGTGGGGGCTGACCACATCCATTGGACAGATAGCACTGCCCATAACATAATAAACCAGTGGATGAAGTGTTTAAACTAAAAAGGACATTAACCCAAGAGAAGGGTAGGTTAAACCTGGGAAATCTGTTATTAATATTTCCCAACTCTTTAACCCCACAGAGGTACAGGAAAGGGTTTTAAACAAGGGCCTTACATTTGTTCCAACCCCAAAACATTGTAAAGTACAAATTCAGGAGGATCTGAAAAGGTTTTCCAGGAGAGTAAAACTGACCGATTACTTTAGCGATTCAGAAACAGACAAGCAACCTTTTACACCACCATCAGAATGGACCCCACCAAACAATAAAATAGAGCCAGAAATCCTAAACTTTATTAAACAGACTCAATCACAAATTGAAAAAATCCCTAAACAGACAGACAAGCAAAACCTCACTGGAAGAGAGAGACGGGCAATCATAGAACTTAGAAACAATCTAGATATAATCATAAAACCAGCAGATAAGGGCAGTAGTATAGTGATCATGGATAGGCAACAGTATCTACTTGAAGCTCACAGACAGCTTAATAATACAGCCCACTACACTAAATTAACAGCACCAATGTACCAGGACACACGAAAAGAGATTGGAAACATTTTAACAGAACTAAAGAGATCTAAACACTTAAATCAGAAACAAGTGGAATACCTAAGAGGGGAACAACCACAACCCAGAAAATTCTACATCCTACCCAAAATACACAAGCACCCTGACACATGGACTGTACCAGGAGAAATACCACCAGGAAGACCAATTGTGTCAGACTGTGGTAGTGAATCCTACAGGATAGCAGAATACATTGACTCATTCCTAAACCCCTTATCACAGAAGCACCCTAGCTACATTAAAGACACTTACCACTTCATAGAAATAGTGAACTCACTGACCGTACCCCCGAACGCAATACTCTTTACCATGGACATTGAAAGCCTATACACAAACATAGAAACAGACAGAGGCATACAGGCAGTGGAAAATATCCTTAGAAAGTTCCCCCAACCCCACAGACCAGATGCAGCCATAATCCAGCTATTACACCAAGGACTAACAAAAAATGACTTTGAATTCCAGGAGCAATTCTACCTACAGATTAAGGGCACGGCTATGGGCAAGAAATTTGCCCCGGCCTACGCAAACATATACATGGCGGACTGGGAAAACACAGTCTTTGAAAAGTGTTCCAAGCTCCCGATGTGTTATTACAGATACCTGGATGACATATGGGGAGTCTGGACTCACACAGAAACAGAATTGCAAGAATTTGTAGGTATTCTCAACAGTCACCACCAATCTATTAAACTTAAAGTTACAACACATAGAGAAAGTGTGGATTTCCTGGACACCACAGTATTTAAATTACAACAGGAGAATAACAGCCACAAGCTAGCAACAAAGGTATTCTTTAAAGAAACAGACACACACACACTCCTGCACATAAACAGCCACCATCCAAAACATACCTTTCGGGGGCTGGTGAAGTCACAACTGACACGTTTTCACCGCATATGCACAAACGGAGAGGACTTTAGGGAAGCCACCACAACCCTATTTACTGCACTGAGACAGAGAGGTTACACGAAAAGGTTCCTCAGGCACCTTACGTCTGATTTCCTGAGGGGACTGAATAGCCCACGGCCAAACAGAGAAGTAGCAAGACTACCACTGATAACGACATACGATACAACGACCAAACTAATACACGGGGTGATTAAAACCCAATTTGGAAAACTAAAAGAGGATGTTGACACACTTGGTCGATACAACATAACGTCAGCATACAAAAGAACTCGAAACCTTCGGGACATGCTGGTTCGTAGTAGAATAAGAAAACAGACAACCCCGAACTGCACAAACCCAAAATGTGGGACGTGTAAATACCTAATAATCCGCAAAATGATACAAAATAGACACACAGGAAAAGCAGCCCTAATTAAACAAAGAATTACATGTGAACAGCACAATGCTGTATATGCAATTCGATGCAAACAATGCCACATCTTGTATGTAGGAGAAACAGGGAATAGTCTAAGGATGAGGCTCACAGGACACCTCAGTGCTATTAGAACAAAGGATGTATACAAACCTACCTCCCGACACTTCATGGAGCATGGTCTTGAATCCCTGGAATTTATGGGGTTGGAGACCAACATGAACTGGACAACCTCACAAAGGAAGAGGAGGGAAAAACACTGGATAACAACCCTACAAACTCAGTTACCAAAGGGCTTAAATCAGATCTAAAATGGGGGAAATCCAACATCAAAAAACAAAACTGCCCCGACCTTAATTACCACAAATCCCAACCCCAGCTTGATAAACCTCTCAAACCGCAACCACACCCTACCCTAATCACAATAAACAGAGCTAACCCCTACTGTTTGAGCTAACCAAAACCACTAAACCCCACACTGCCCACAACAAACAGACCAAAGCCCCAACCCGAACTACAAACAGACCCCATCCATATCCCAAATCCTAACTCCAATGCACCCCACTCTACCCCTAAAGCCTAACCGTAACTCTAATACAGCAAACCTAATCTCCCACCCCACCTCTAAAATCTAATCCTAACACACCCCGTTGGCTGCTGCTGTAAGGGGAATAGACAGGCGTTTCTGCGGCCACAACCGAGACTCCAGGATGGTGTGTTGCCTCCCTGGTGCAAGGATCAAGGATGTCTCGGAGCGGCTACAGAACATTTTGGAGGGGGAGGGCGAACAGCCAGCTGTCGTGGTGCACATAGGCACCAACGATATAGGTAAAAAAGGGGATGAGGTCCTA
The DNA here is from genome assembly GCF_035084215.1 of Heptranchias perlo. Taxonomy (NCBI): domain Eukaryota; kingdom Metazoa; phylum Chordata; class Chondrichthyes; order Hexanchiformes; family Hexanchidae; genus Heptranchias; species Heptranchias perlo. Next base: position 106,898 of record NW_027139341.1, read on the forward strand.
AAAGCAGAATATAGGGAGTTAGGAGGTAAATTAAAAAATAGGACCTCAAAGGTAGTAATCTCAGGATTGCTGCCAGTGCCACGTGCTAGTCAGAGTAGAAATAGGAGGATATTTCAAATGAATACGTGGCTAGAGGAATGGTGCAAGGGGGAGGGATTCAAATTCCTGGGACACTGGAAACGGTTCTGGGGGAGGTGGGACCAGTACAAACCGGACGGTCTGCACCTGGGCAGGGCCGGGACCGCTGTCCTAGGAGGAGTGTTTGCTAGTGCTGTTGGGGAGGGTTTAAACTAAAGTGGCAGGGGGTTGGGAACCTGAGCAGGGAGAGAGAGGAAAGCGTAACAGGAAGGGACAGAAGGTATGGAGTAATAGGTAAAGTGTTAAAAAAGGAAAAAGCAGGAACTAAGCGTCACAAAACAGATTTGAAAGTTCTTTATCTGAATGCACGTAGCATTCGTAATAAAATGGACGAGTTAACGGCACAAATAACTACGTATGGGTATGATCTTGTGGCCATTACAGAAACATGGCTGCAGGGTGACAACGACTGGGAATTAAATATGCCAGGGTATTTAACAATCAGGAAGGACAGGCAGGAAGGAAGGGGAGGTGGGGTGGCTATGTTAATAAAGGAAGGAATCACTGTAATACAGAGAAATGATATTGGGACAAAGCATCAAGATAATGAAACAGTTTGGGTGGAGATAAGGAATAATAAGGGAAAAAAAACATTAGTGGGCGTAGTATATAGGCCTCCTAATAGTTGCAACTCTGCTGGAAGAAGTATTAATCAGGAGATAGTCGGGGCATGTAATAAGGGAACAGCCATAATTATGGGGGATTTTAATTATCATATTAACTGGACAAATCAAATTGGGCAGAGCAGCCTTGAGGACGAGTTCATTGAGTGCATCAGGGATGGATTTCTTGAGCAGTATGTAACTGATCCTACAAGGGGGCAGGCAACCTTGGACCTGGTCCTGTGTAATGAGTCAGGATTAATTAATAATGTCCTAGTTAAGGATCCCCTTGGAACGAGCGACCACAACATGGTTGAATTCCATATCCAATTAGAGGGTGAGAAGGTTGATTCTCAAACAAGCGTACTGAGCTTGAATAAAGGAGACTATGATGGTATGAGAGCGGAATTGATTAAAGTGGACTGGGAAAATAGATTAAAGGGTAAGACGGTACATGAGCAGTGGTGTTCATTTAGGGAGTTATTTTCCAACTTTCAAAATAAATATATTCCACTGAGGAAAAAAGGGTGTAAAAGAAATGACAGCCACCCGTGGCTAAGTAAAGAAATCAAGGATAGTATCCGACTAAAAAGAAGGACATATAAGGTAGCCAAACTTAGTGGGAGGATAGAAGATTGGGAATTCTTCAAAAGACAGCAAAAAGTAACTAAAGGATTGATTAAGAAAGGGAAGTTAGATTATGAAAAGAAATTAGCAAAAAATATAAAAACAGATAGCAAGAGTTTCTATAGTTATATAAAAAGAAAAAGGGTGGCTAAGGCAAACATAGGTCCCTTAGAGGATGAGACCGGGAAATTAATGGTGGGAAACATGGAGATGGCAAAAATGCTGAACAAATATTTTGTTTCAGTCTTTACAGTAGAGGACACTAAGAATATCCCAACACTGGACAAACAGGGGACTCTCGGGGGGGAGGAGCTAAATACGATTAAAATCACTCAAGAGATGGTACTCAGTAAAATAATGGGACTCAAGGCGGATAAATCCCCTGGACCTGATGGCTTCCATCCTAGGGTCTTGAGGGAAGTGGCAGTAGGGATTGTGGATGCTTTGGTGATAGTTTTCCAAAATTCCCTGGACTCAGGAGAGGTCCCGGCAGATTGGAAAACTGCTAATGTAACACCGTTATTTAAAAAGGGTAGTAGGCAGAAGGCTGGAAATTATAGGCCAGTTAGCTTAACATCTGTGGTGGGTAAAATTTTGGAGTCTATTATTAAGGAGACAGTAACGGAACATTTAGATAAGCATAATTTAATAGGACAAAGTCAGCATGGCTTTATGAAGGGGAAGTCATGTCTGACAAATTTGCTTGAGTTCTTCGAGGATATAACGTATAGGGTGGATAAAGGGGAACCAGTGGACGTAGTGTATTTAGACTTCCAGAAGGCATTCGACAAGGTGCCACATAAAAGATTATTACTTAAGATAAAAATCACGGGATTGGGGGTAATATTCTGGCATGGGTGGAGGATTGGTTATCGAACAGGAAGCAGAGAGTTGGGATAAATGGTTCATTTTCGGACTGGCAACCAGTAACCAGTGGTGTTCCACAGGGGTCGGTGCTGGGTCCCCAACTCTTTACAATCTATATTAACGATTTGGAGGAGGGGACCGAGTGCAACATATCAAAATTTGCAGATGATACAAAGATGGGAGGGAAAGTAGAGAGTGAGGAGGACATAAAAAACCTGCAAGGGGATATAGACAGGCTGGGTGAGTGGGCGGAAATTTGGCAGATGCAATATAATATTGGAAAATGTGAGGTTATGCACTTTGGCAGGAAAAATCAGAGAGCAAGTTATTTTCTTAATGGCGAGAGACTGGAAAGTACTGCAGTACAAAGGGATCTGGGGGTCCTAGTGCAAGAAAATCAAAAAGTTGGTATGCAGGTGCAGCAGGTGATCAAGAAAGCCAACGGAATGTTGGCTTTTATTGCTAGGGGGATAGAATATAAAAACAAGGAGGTATTGCTGCAGTTATATAAGGTATTGGTGAGACCGCACCTGGAATACTGCATACAGTTTTGGTCTCCATACTTAAGAAAAGACATACTTGCTCTCGAGGCAGTACAAAGAAGGTTCACTCGGTTAATCCCGGGGATGAGGGGGCGGACATATGAGGAGAGGTTGAGTATATTGGGACTCTACTCATTGGAGTTCAGAAGAATGAGAGGCGATCTTATTGAAACATATAAGATTGTGAAGGGTCTTGATCGGGTGGATGCAGTAAGGATGTTCCCAAAGATGGGTGAAACTAGAACTAGGGGGCATAATCTTAGAATAAGGGACTGCTCTTTCAAAACTGAGATGAGGAGAAACTTCTTCACTCAGAGGGTGGTAGGTCTGTGGAATTTGCTGCCCCAGGAAGCTGTGGAAGCTACATCATTAGATAAATTTAAAACAGAAATAGACAGTTTCCTAGAAGTAAAGGGAATTAGGGGTTATGGGGAGCGGGCAGGAAATTGGACATGAAGCTGAGTTCGGATCGGTCAATGCCCTGTGGGTGGCGGAGAGGGCCCAGGGGCTATGTGGCCGGGTCCTGCTCCGACTTCTTGTGTTCTTTAGATTTGTGGTTGGGATCAGATCAGCCATGATCTTATTGAATGGCGGAGCAGGCTCGAGGGGCCGATTGGCCGACTCCTGCTCCAATTTCTTATGTTCTTATGTTCTTATAAACCCTGACCCTCACTTAACCCTACCCCTAATGCAACCCGAACCCATAACTCCAACCCCCCAGCCCTGAATCTAATCACAACTCTGACCCTGGACCCTAACCCTGATGCACCCTACCCTACCCCGAAACACCTAACCCGAACCCTGATGCACCCTACCCTACCCCTAAACACCTAACCCTAACCCTGATGCACCCCTAAACACCTAACCCTAACCCTGATGCACCCTACCCTACCCCTAAACACCTAACCCTAACCCTGATGCACCCAACCCTACCCCTAAAACTTAACCATAACCACACCCCACCCCTAAACACCTAACCCTAACCCTGATGCACCCCAACCTAACCCCAATATAGCCCTAAACTTAACTGCGACCCTGACCCTCACCTAACCCCAACACTAACCCCAGTGCAGCAACCCTAACCCTAACCTGAACCCCCCAACCTCAATACAACATAACCCTAACACTACTTAAAATAAAGGGTAGGGTTCCAACACCAATAATAATAACTAAATACTACATAGAGACCATAAATTGGCAAAACCCAGGAACTCATTATAACCCCAGAGGGGGATCAAAGGATTACGGATCAAGAAATTACTAAGAAGAGATCGGCAAGAAAAAGAAGCCAGGTGGTAAGGTAAAGCGTGGGCCAACCAAAAGTGGCAGGTATAAGTGACAAGAAGCTCAAGGGTTGAGTGAGAATACGAACACAAGAGGGTGTAACTACCCTCCTGGCCACACCATACAACCTAACATTCAGGAGTGACATGCTTTGCATTACCACAGACAAAAAAAAGATATAAATGCCAAGAAAAGAAAACCCAGAGAATATATCATGCAAATACCTGAAATCTAAATTTGATCAGTGAGGTAGATGGTTAAATAACTTTTTGTTCCCCTTTCGCCCCCCCACAAAAAAAGCAGCAAACAACTTATAAAAATAGGGAGCACCGAGGAGGTTTTTTAAATTTTAAAATCTAAAATAATTTTAAAAGGTGCACTTAAAAAAAAGCATGGCTGGAAATGTGGGACTGACAGACATGGAACTCATCTTTCCAAACCCCCCCCCCCACGAGGTTTGGGACAGCAATAAGGGCACAAAAGATTACATGTTTTTTTGAAAAAAGTTGGAGTTCCCAAAGACACGGTCTCTGGACATTGATGCGGGGACGGCCCCTTTAAGAGATGCCTGGTGATGCGGGGACGGCCCCTTTAAGAGATGCCTGGTGCTGCGGGGAACGCGACAGCAGGGAGCTGCTGGATATCGACCTTGGGTTTTTTTTAAAAAGAAACCCTTTCCCCGGGGATCTGGAGGAGTTGGGGACACGGGTGAGAATCCGATAACTTTATCTAGTCTTTAGATTTTGAGCGTTCACCGGGTGATTTTTATCTTTGAAATCGGTTTTTTTTCGCAGCGACTGAAAAGCGAGCATTCTGGGATATGGAGTTCTCTCGGGTCAAACACGAGGGCAAGACCCGAAAATAAAAGGGTTTACTTGGTCTCTCTGGGGCTGGGGGGCCTTTCTTTCCCCCTCCTCTCCCCCCGGGGGGTGGGTGGCGGCGTATTCGGGAGTTTTTTTTTGGGAATCGGACCTTGGAAATCGGTTTTTTCTGCGCGGCCGCTGAAAAGCGAGCGACGCGTGAGGCACTCTGGGAGATTGAGTTTCGTTTAACGAGCGAGCGGGTTTAAAAAGGAGGAAATCGGTGGGAAGTTTAATTAATTGTTTAAAATACCCTCATAATTAAAAGGCATAGCCGGAGGTGGGGGTTTGGAGAAGTAGCTTCAGGTTTTTATTTAAAAAATCAGGTGAGGCGGACAGGTAATCAAGCCCCGGGGTCAGCGGAGACAGTCAGACTCCGTGGCGCCAGAATGACCTGGAGCATTAAAACAGATTCAAAGGTTAAAAATCAATATTTTTAAAAACATTACCTCAAAAAAACAACCCCCCCACCGCAAACATCTAAAATAAACTAAAGGAACATTAAAACATTAGGTTAAAAAAATATAATTTAAAAATAACGAACACGTGGAGCGAAGGGGGCGGGGCCAGCCCTGCATGAGACAGGACTCATTACATACAGGACAGAAATTCTAACCAATCCCAGGTCAAGGCTAGCCTGCTTGTGGGCGGGAACAAAACTTCAGCCAACAGGAGCACACAGGGGAGGGGCCAGTCCAAGGCACCGGACTTGAAAGCATCTGTAAACAAAATTAAAATCCTTTCTCACTGATGAAGCTTAAGGATAAGCAAAACGTCGGAGAAAAAAAGATTCCAGGCCGGAGAACTTACTGAACTAAAGAGTTTTTGGATAGTACTGTTGCAGGCAGAGAACCATCGAAGCCAGAGAGCCACCGGAGGGGAGGTGAGACTGGTGGAAAAAGAGCCTTTCCAGGCGGGACAGCCGGCTGAGCTGGGGAGTGTTTGGAGGACGCAGTTCCAGGCAGGAGACCATCTGAGCCAGGGAGCCACCGTGGGGTGAGATTACAGTTACTAGCGGGGACCTCTATTACCAAATAGAAGCTAGTAACATCTTTTAAAACCTTTTGCACCTTTCTACACCCAGGGAATGGCCAACACTATGCGGAACACATGCAGGTTGTCTGACAACCGTACGCATATGAGGTCGGACCCTGGTACACATAGGTGTCTCACCGTAGCCAGGGATGAATTTGCTATAACAGTGAGAATAATTTATAGAATTTTCCAGACAATCCACCATCTAATATTCTTAAAGGGCCAGAATCAGCCCCCTAAGGGCATCTTAAAACAAGCTGATAAACTAACCTACTTCATAAAACCAGCAAAACTGTCACAGGAAACCCTAACCAAATTGGCTTTGAATTCAGAAAATTGGGCAAAACAGACCAGACAGATTCTAATTGAGCACTATACAACAAACCTGGAAGAATTAGAAAATGAATTTGCTCAGGCTGTAGTGACGGAGCGCCTGGAAGAAGCAATGGCGAAAGGGACTAATTGGATTAAAAAGAGTCTTAGACATAAATTCAAAATTCAATCAATTGATGAGGCAAAGAGACATGTGGTGGGATTAGCATCACGGTTGACAGAGCAAGGGACCAGCACACAATTGGGGACAGAACAGCGGACCGGCACACGGACTAGGACGCCCGCACGCCATAGGCCAAATACCTGGGCAGCCTTGTTCCACCAGCCTGCGATCACAGCCCCCTCATGCCGCAGACGGACTGAAACCCCCCCCCCCCACCCAGTGGGCCAGCTGCCAAGACTTTGTCATGCCACCGACGGACACCCCCAGCCCGTGAGCCAACTGCCACAACCTCGTCACACCACCGACGGACCCCCCCACCCCTTGCACCAGTTGCCACGACTTCGTCACGCCACCGACAGACCCCCACAACCTTTGACCCAGCTGCCATGGCTTCGTCACGCCACCGGCAGACCCCCCCACCCCTTGCACCAGTTGCCACGACTTCGTCACGCCACCGACAGCCCCCCCCCACCCCTTGGACCAGCTGCCACGATTTCGTCACGCCACCGGCAGACCCCCCCACCCCTTGCACAAGTTGCCACGACTTCGTCACGCCACCAACAGACCCCCCCACCCCGTGGGCCAGCTAGCTCGACTTCGTCACACCACCAGCAGACCACCGAAACCCCCCCTTCCCTGTGGTCCAGGGCAGCGACACCCCCTTCCCCGCCATCCAGGGCGGCGACCAGCCCTACCCCACTCCACAGGCCAAGGACCAGGATTTCCAATGTGGCCATCATTAGGGACCTGGACATCACACTTGGCTCTCAAGAGCCTGAGCCACATAGACCCCAGCACTACATGGGGAACCAACATCAGACCGTATTAAACCAAATCACTAGGGATTCCTCAGACCCAAAACAAACAGGAGGGAGAACCCCCCCTACACCAGGGACAAATCCATGCACAACATTCCTGTACCCCAAAACCAGGGTCACGTACCAACCGCTCCCACAGAGACAAAAGAAAGACTGTACCAAACCAACCATCCCAAGAAATACAGCAGTTTTAGAGCCCGAGATCAAAGTCACAAAACAACCCCTTCCACAGAAACAAGGGAGCGACCAGACCGGACAGGTAAACCCAATAGACACAGAAATGGGGACAGGAACAATGAGAGCCCAGACAGATAACACAGTAGGAGAGGCAGAAATAGCTGTAGCCGAGGTAGGGAACACAATAGGGGAGGCAGGGGGAGCAGACACAGAAACAGAAAACACACCAACAGGGGCAGAACCTGACTCTGAAGGGGAAGATGCACAGAGAGTGACGAGGCACCCCAACACCAGCCGAAAAAACATAATCTGGAAATTGGAACCCAGAAAATCCATTTTAATAATAGGAGATTCTAACCTCTCCAAGATAAAAAGATGCCCAAATCCCACCACCCAAATTGATAGCTTTCCAGGAGCTAAATTCATTCATGTCGCAGCAATTCTGGACAAATTGGAAGCCTGTCCGGAGACCAAAAAGGTGGTACTCTCAGTTGGCATTAATAATCGAACGCAGAGATCACTGACTGCAACCAAGCAACTGCAGTCATTACTTAAATTGGCTAAGAGCACATTCCCAAATGCTCAGATCTGGGTGCCGGAAATTAACTTCAGTAACTTACTTCCAGAAATGGAGAGGGATACAATCAGAGGAATTAACCAGCATATAAAAAAACAGAATAACATACCAGCAATTAATGCTAGATCCTTTAAAGTGGGGGCTGACCACATCCATTGGACAGATAGCACTGCCCATAACATAATAAACCAGTGGATGAAGTCTTTAAACTAAAAAGGACATTAACCCAAGAGAAGGGTAGATTAAACCTGGGAAAAACTGTTATTAATATTTCCCAACTCTTTAACCCCACAGAGGTACAGGAGAGAGTTTTAAACAAGGGCCTTACATTTGTTCCAACCCCAAAACATTGTAAAGTACAAATTCAGGAGGATCTGAAAAGGTTTTACAGGAGAGTAAAACTGACCGATTACTTTAGCGATTCAGAAACAGACAAGCAACCTTTTACATCACCATCAGAATGGACCCCACCAATCAATAAAATAGAGCCAGAAATCCTAAACTTTATTAAACAGACTCAATCACAAATTGAAAAAATCCCTAAACAGACAGACAAGCAAAACCTCACTGGAAGAGAGAGACGGGCAATCATAGAACTTAGAAACAATCTAGATATAATCATAAAACCAGCAGATAAGGGCAGTAGTACAGTGATCATGGATAGGCAACAGTGCCTACTTGAAGCTCACAGACAGCTTAATAATACAGCCCACTACACTAAATTAACAGCACCAATTTACCAGGACACACGAAAAGAGATTGGAAACATTTTAACAGAACTAAAGTGATCTAAACACTTAAATCAGAAACAAGTGGAATAACTAAGAGGGGAACAACCACAACCCAGAAAATTCTACATACTACCCAAAATACACAAGCACCCTGACAACACAGTCTTTGAAAAGTGTTCCAAGCTCCCGATGTGTTATTACAGATACCTGGATGACATATGGGGAGTCTGGACTCACACAGAAACAGAATTGCAAGAATTTGCAGGCATTCTCAACAGTCACCACCAATCTATTAAACTTAAAGTTACAACACATAGAGAAAGTGTGGATTTCCTGGACACCACAGTATTTAAATTACAACAGGAGAATATCAGCCACAAGCTGGCAACAACGGTATTCTTTAAAGAAACAGACACACACACACTCCTGCACATAAACAGCCACCATCCAAAACATACCTTTTGGGGGCATGTGAAGTCACAACTGACACGTTTTCACCGCATATGCACAAACGGAGAGGACTTTAGGGAAGCCACCACAACCCTATTTACTGCACTGAGACAGAGAGGTTACACAAAAAGGTTCCTCAGGCACCTTAAGTCTGATTTCCTGAGGGGACTGAATAGCCCACGGCCAAACAGAGAAGTAGCAAGACTACCACTGATAACGACATACGATACAACGACCAAACTAATACACGGAGTGATTAAAACCCAATTTGGGAAACTAAAAGAGGATGTTGACACACTTAGCCGATACAACATAACGTCAGCATACAGAAGAAGTCAAAACCTTCGAGGTATGCTGGTTCGGAGTAGGATAAGAAAACAGACAACCCAGAACTGCACAAACCTAAAATGTGGGACGTGTAAATACCTAATAATCCGCAAAATGATACAAAATAGACACACAGGAAAAGCAGCCCTAATTAAACAAAGAATTACATGTGAACAGCACAATGCTGTATATGCAATTCGATGCAAACAATGCCACATCTTGTATGTAGGAGAAACAGGGAACAGTCTAAGGATGAGGCTCACAGGGCACCTCAGTGCTATTAGAACAAAGGATGTATACAAACCTACCTCCCGACACTTCATGGAGCATGGTCTTGAATCCCTGGAATTTATGGGGTTGGAGACCAACATGACCTGGACAACCTCACAAAGGAAGAGGAGGGAAAAACACTGGATAACAACCCTACAAACTCAGTTACCAAAGGGCTTAAATCAGATCTAAAATGGGGGAAATCCAACATCAAAAAACAAAACTGCCCCGACCTTAATTACCACAAATCCCAACCCCAGCTTGATAAACCTCTCAAACCGCAACCACACCCTACCCTAATCACAATAAACAGAGCTAACCCCTACTGTTTGAGCTAACCAAAACCACTAAACCCCACACTGCCCACAACAAACAGACCAAAGCCCCAACCCTAACTACAAACAGACCCCATCCATATCCCAAATCCTAACTCCAATGCACCCCACTCTACCCCTGAAGCCTAACCGTAACTCTAATACAGCAACCCTAATCTCCCACCCCACCCCTAAAATCTAAACCTAAAACACCCCACCCTACTCCTAAACCCTGACCCTCACTTAACCCTACGCCTAATGCAACCCTAACCCATAACTCTAACCCCCTAGCCCTGAATCTAATCACAACTCTGACCCTGGACCCTAACCCTGATGCACCCTACCCTACCCCTAAACACCTAACCCTAACCCTGATGCACACTACCCTACCCCTAAACACCTAACCCTAACCCCACCCCACCCCTAAACACCTAATCCTAACCCTGATGCACCCCAACCGAACCCCATTATAGCCCTGAACCTAACTGCGACCCTGACCCTCACCTAACCCCAACACTAACCCCAGTGCAGCAACCCTAACCCCAACCTGAACCCCCCAACCTCAATACAACATAACCCTAACACTACTTAAAATAAAGGGTAGAGTTCCAACACCAATAATAATTTTCAAGTAAGCAAATAATAACTAAATACTACATAGAGACCATAAATTGGCAAAACCCAGGAACTCATTATAACCTCAGAGGGGGATCAAAGGATTACGGATCAAGAAATTACTAAGAAGAGATCGGCAAGAAAAAGAAGCCAGGTGGTAAGGTAAAGCGTGGGCCAACCAAAAGTGGCAGGTATAAGTGACAAGAAGCTCAAGGGTTGAGTGAGAATACGAACACAAGAGGGTGTAACTACCCTCCTGCCCACACCATACAACCTAACCCTAACCCTAACCCTAACCCTAACCCTGACCCTAACCCTAACCCTAACCCTAATAATACAGCCCACTACACTAAATTAACAGCACCAATGTACCAGGACACACGAAAAGAGATTGGAAACATTTTAACAGAACTAAAGAGATCTAAACACTTAAATCAGAAACAAGTGGAATACCTAAGAGGGGAACAACCACAACCCAGAAAATTCTACATCCTACCCAAAATACACAAGCACCCTGACACATGGACTGTACCAGGAGAAATACCACCAGGAAGACCAATTGTGTCAGACTGTGGTAGTGAATCCTACAGGATAGCAGAATACATTGACTCATTCCTAAACCCCTTATCACAGAAGCACCCGCGCTACATTAAAGTCACTTACCACTTCATAGAAATAGTGAACTCACTGACCGTACCCCCGAACGCAATACTCTTTACCATGGACATTGAAAGCCTATACACAAACATAGAAACAGACAGAGGCATACAGGCAGTGGAAAATATCCTTAGAAAGTTCCCCCAACCCCACAGACCAGATGCAGCCATAATCCAGCTATTACACCTAGGACTAACAAAAAATGACTTTGAATTCCAGGAGCAATTCTACCTACAGATTAAGGGCACGGCTATGGGCAAGAAATTTGCCCCGGCCTACGCAAACATATACACGGCGGACTGGGAAAACACAGTCTTTGAAAAGTGTTCCAAGCTCCCGATGTGTTATTACAGATACCTGGATGACATATGGGGAGTCTGGACTCACACAGAAACAGAATTGCAAGAATTTGTAGGTATTCTCAACAGTCACCACCAATCTATTAAACTTAAAGTTACAACACATAGAGAAAGTGTGGATTTCCTGGACACCACAGTATTTAAATTACAACAGGAGAATAACAGCGACAAGCCAGCAACAAAGGTATTCTTTAAAGAAACAGTCACACACACACTCCTGCACATAAACAGCCACCATCCAAAACATACCTTTCGGGGGCTGGTGAAGTCACAACTGACACGTTTTCACCGCATATGCACAAACGGGGAGGACTTTAGGGAAGCCACCACAACCCTATTTACTGCAATGAGACAGAGAGGTTACACGAAAAGGTTCCTCAGGCACCTTAAGTCTGATTTCCTGAGGGGACTGAATAGCCCACGGCCAAACAGAGAAGTAGCAAGACTACCACTGATAACGACATACGATACAACGACCAAACTAATACACGGGGTGATTAAAACCCAATTTGGAAAACTAAAAGAGGATGTTGACACACTTAGCCGATACAACATAACGTCAGCATACAAAAGAACTCGAAACCTTCGGGACATGCTGGTTCGGAGTAGAATAAGAAAACAGACAACCCAGAACTGCACAAACCCAAAATGTGGGACGTGTAAATACCTAATAATCCGCAAAATGATACAAAATAGACACACAGGAAAAGCAGCCCTAATTAAACAAAGAATTACATGTGAACAGCACAATGCTGTATATGCAATTCGATGCAAACAATGCCACATCTTGTATGTAGGAGAAACAGGGAATAGTCTAAGGATGAGGCTCACAGGACACCTCAGTGCAATTAGAACAAAGGATGTATACAAACCTACCTCCCGACACTTCATGGAGCATGGTCTTGATTCCCTGGAATTTATGGGGTTGGAGACCAACATGAACTGGACAACCTCACAAAGGAAGAGGAGGGAAAAACACTGGATAACAACCCTACAAACTCAGTTACCAAAGGGCTTAAATCAGATCTAAAATGGGGGAAATCCAACATCAAAAAACAAAACTGCCCCCACCTTAATTACCACAAATCCCAACCCCAGCTTGATAAACCTCTCAAACCGCAACCACACCCTACCCTAATCACAATAAACAGAGCTAACCCCTACTGTTTGAGCTAACCAAAACCACTAAACCCCACACTGCCCACAACAAACAGACCAAAGCCCCAACCCTAACTACAAACAGACCCCATCCATATCCCAAATCCTGACTCCAATGCACCCCACTCTTCCCCTAAAGCCTAACCGTACCTCTAATACAGCAAACCTAATCTCCCACCCCACCCCTAAAATCTAAGCCGAACACACCCCACCCAACTCCTAAATCCTGACCGTCACTTAACCCTACCCCTAATGCAACCCTAACCCATAACTCCAACCCCCTTGCCCTGAATCTAATCACAACTCTGACCCTGGACCCTAACCCTGATGCACCCTACCCTACCCCTAAACACTTAACCCTAACCCTGATGCACCCTACCCTACCCGTAAACACCTAACCCTAACCCTGATGCACCCCTAAACACCTAACCCTAACCCTGATGCACCCTACCCTACCCCTAAACACCTAACCCTAACCCTGATGCACCCAACCCTACCCCTAAAACTTAACCCTAACCCCACCCCACCCCTAAACACCTCACCCTAACCCTGATGCACCCCAACCTAACCCCAATATAGCCCTGAACCTAACTGCGACCCTGACCCTCACCTAACCCCAACACTAACCCCAGTGCAGCAACCCAAACCCCAACCTGAACCCCCCAACCTCAATACAACATAACCCTAACACTACTTAAAATAAAGGGTAGGGTTCCAACACCAATAATAATAACTAAATACTACATAGAGACCATAAATTGGCAAAATCCAGGAACTCATTATAACCCCAGAGGGGGATCAAAGGATTACGGATCAAGAAATTACTAAGAAGAGATCGGCAAGAAAAAGAAGCCAGGTGGTAAGGTAAAGCGTGGGCCAACCAAAAGTGGCAGGTATAAGTGACAAGAAGCTCAAGGGTTGAGTGAGAATACGAACACAAGAGGGTGTAACTACCCTCCTGCCCACACCATACAACCTAACATTCAGGAGTGACACGCTTTACATTACCACAGACAAAAAAAGATATAAATGCCAAGAAAAGAAAACCCAGAGAATATATCTTGCAAATACCTGAAATCTAAACTTGATCAGTGAGGTAGATGGTTAAATAACTTTTTGTTCCCCTTTCGCCTCCCCACAAAAAAAGCAGCAAGCAACTTATAAAAATAGGGAGCACCAAGGAGGTTTTTTAAATTTTAAAATCGAAAATATTTAAAGGTGCACTCAAAAAAAAGCATGGCTGGAAATGTGGGAATGACAGACATGGAACTCATCTTCCCAAACCATCCCCCCCCCCACGAGGTTTGGGACAGCAATAAGGGCACAAAAGATTACATATTTTTGTAAAAAAAGTTGTAGTTCCCATAGGAATCATAGACACGGTCTCTGGACATTGATGCGGGGACGGCCCCTTTAAGAGATGCCTGGTGATGCGGGGACGGTCCCTTTAAGAGATGCCTGGTGCTGCGGGGAACGCGACAGCAGGGAGCTGCTGGATATCGACCTCGGGTTTTTTTAAAAGAAACCCTTTCCCCGGGGATCTGGAGGAGTTGGGGACACGGGTGAGAATCCGATAACTTTATCTAGTCTTTAGATTTTGAGCGTTCACCGGGTGATTTTTATCTTTGAAATCGGGTTTTTTTCGCAGCGACTGAAAAGCGAGCGCCGCGTGAGGCATTCTGGGATATGGAGTTCTCTCGGGTCAAACACGAGGGCAAGACCCGGAAATAAAAGGGTTTACTTTGGTTTTGTGGGGCTGGGGGACCTTTCTTTCCCCCTCCTCTCCCCCCCGGGGGGTGGGTGGCGGCGGATTCGGGAGTTTTTTTGGGGAATCGGACCTTGGAAATCGTTTTTTTCTGCGCGGCAGCTGAAAAGCGAGCGCCGCGTGAGGCATTCTGGGAGATTGAGTTTCGTTTAACGAGCAAAGCGGTTGGGAAGGTTAATTAATTGTTTAAAATACCCTTATAATTAAAAGGCATAGCCGGAGGTGGGGGTTTGGAGAAGTAGCTTCATGTTTTTATTTAAAAAATGAGGTGAGGCGGACAGGTAATCAAGGCCCGGGGTCAGTGGAGACAGTCAGACTCCGTGGCGCCAGAATGACCTGGAGCATTAAAACAGATTCAAAGGTTAAAAAGCAATATTTTTAAAAACATTACCTCAAAAAAAATAACCCCAAACATCTAAGATAAACTAAAGGAACATTAAAACATTAGGTTAAAAAAATATAATTTAAGAATAACGAACACATGGAGCGAAGGGGGCGGGTCCAGCCCTGCATGAGACAGGACTCATTACATCCAGGACAGAAATTCTAACCAATCCCAGGTCAAGGCTAGCCTGCTTGTGGGCGGGAACAAAACTTCAGCCAACAGTAGCACACAGGGGAGGGGCCAGTCCAAGGCACCGGACTTGAAAGCATCTGTAAACAAAATTAAAATCCTTTCTCCCTGATGAAGCTTAAGGATAAGTGAAACGTCGGAGAAAAAAAGATTCCAGGCCGGAGAACTTACTGAACTAAAGAGTTTTTGGATAGTACTGTTGCAGGCAGAGAACCATCGAAGCCAGAGAGCCACCGGAGGGGAGGGGAGACTCGTGGAAAAAGAGCCTTTCCAGGCGGGACAGCCGGCTGAGCTGGGGAGTGTTTGGAGGACGCAGTCCCAGGCAGGAGACCATCTGAGCCAGGGAGCCACCGTGGGGTGAGATTACAGTTACTAGCGGGGACCTCTATTACCAAATAGAAGCTAGTAACATCGTTTAAAACCTTTTGCACCTTTCTACACCCAGGGAATGGCTAACACTATGCGGAACACATGCAGGTTGTCTGACAACCGTACGCATATGAGGTCGGACCCTGGTACACATAGGTGTCTCACCGTAGCCAGGGATGAATTTGCTATAACAGTGAGAATAATTTATAGAATTTTCCAGACAATCCACCATCTAATATTCTTAAAGGGCCAGAATCAGCCCCCTAAGGGCATCTTAAAACAAGCTGATAAACTAACCTACTTCATAAAACCGGCAAAACCGTCACAGGAAACCCTAACCAAATTGGCTTTGAATTCAGAAAATTGGGCAAAACAGACCAGACAGATTCTAATTGAGCACTATACAACAAACCTGGAAGAATTAGAAAATGAATTTGCTCAGGCTGCAGTGACGGAGCGCCTGGAAGAAGCAATGGCGAAAGGGACTAATTGGATTAAAAAGAGTCTTAGACATAAATTCAAAATTCAATCAATTGATGAGGCAAAGAGACATGTGGTGGGATTAGCATCACGGTTGACAGAGCAAGGGACCAGCACACAATTGGGGACAGAACAGTGGACCGGCACACGGACTAGGACGCCCCCACGCCATAGGCCAAATACCTGGGCAGCCTTGTTCCACCAGCCTGCGATCACAGCCCCCTCATGCCGCAGACGGAGTGAACCCCCACCCCACCCCGTGGGCCAGCTGCCACGACTTTGTCATGCCACCGACGGACCCCCCCACCCTTTGAGCCAGCTGCCATGACTTCAGCACGCCACCGCCAGACCCCCCCACCCCTTACACCAGTTGCCACGACTTCGTCACGCCACCGACAGACCCCCCACCCGTTGAGCCAGCTGCCATGACTTCGTCACGCCACCGGCAGACCACCCCACCCCTTGCACCAGTTGCCACGACTTCGTCACACCACCAACATACCCCCCCACCCTTTGAGCCAGCTGCCATGACTTCGTCACGCCACCGACAGACCCCCCCACCCCTTTGACCAGCTGCCACGACTTCGTCACGCCACCGGCAGACCCCCCCACCCCGTGGGCCAGCTAGCTCGACTTCGTCACACCACCAGCAGACCACCGAAACCCCCCCTTCCCTGTGGTCCAGGGCAGCGACCCCCCCTTCCCCGCCATCCAGGGCGGCGACCAGCCCTACCCCACCCCACAGGCCAAGGACCAGGATTTCCAATGTGGCCATCATTAGGGACCTGGACATCACACTTGGCTCTCAAGAGCCTGAGCCACATAGACCCCAGCACTACATGGGGAACCAACATCAGACCGTATTAAACCAAATCACTAGGGATTCCTCAGACCCAAAACAAACAGGAGGGAGAACCCCCCCTACACCAGGGACAAATCCATGCACAACATTCCTGTTCCCCAACACCAGGGTCACGTACCAACCGCTCCCAGAGAGACAAAAGAAAGACTGTACCAAACCAACCATCCCAAGAAATACAGCAGTTTTAGAGCCCGAGATCAAAGTCACAAAACAACCCCTTCCACAGAAACAAGGGAGCGACCAGACCGGACAGGTAAACCCAATAGACACAGAAATGGGGACAGGAACAATGAGAGCCCAGACAGATAACACAGTAGGAGAGGCAGAAATAGCTGTAGCCGAGGTAGGGAACACAATAGGGGAGGCAGGGGGAGCAGACACAGAAACAGAAAACACACCAACAGGGGCAGAACCTGACTCTGAAGGGGAAGATGCACAGAGAGTGACGAGGCACCCCAACACCAGCCGAAAAAACATAATCTGGAAATTGGAACCCAGAAAATCCATTTTAATAATAGGAGATTCTAACCTCTCCAAGATAAAAAGATGCCCAAATCCCACCACCCAAATTGATAGCTTTCCAGGAGCTAAATTCATTCATGTCGCAGCAATTCTGGACAAATTGGAACCCTGTCCGGAGACCAAAAAGGTGGTGCTCTCAGTTGGCATTAATAATCGAACGCAGAGACCACTGACTGCAACCAAGCAACTGCAGTCATTACTTAAATTGGCTAAGAGCACATTCCCAAATGCTCAGATCTGGGTGCCGGAAATTAACTTCAGTAACTTACTTCCAGAAATGGAGAGGGATACAATCAGAGGAATTAACCAGCATATAAAAAAACAGAATTACATACCAGCAATTAATGCTAGATCCTTTAAAGTGGGGGCTGACCACATCCATTGGACAGATAGCACTGCCCATAACATAATAAACCAGTGGATGAAGTGTTTAAACTAAAAAGGACATTAACCCAAGAGAAGGGTAGATTAAACCTGGGAAAAACTGTTATTAATATTTCCCAACTCTTTAACCCCACAGAGGTACAGGAGAGGGTTTTAAACAAGGGCCTTACATTTGTTCCAACCCCAAAACATTGTAAAGTACAAATTCAGGAGGATCTGAAAAGGTTTTCCAGGAGAGTAAAACTGACCGATTACTTTAGCGATTCAGAAACAGACAAGCAACCTTTTACACCACCATCAGAATGGACCCCACCAAACAATAAAATAGAGCCAGAAATCCTAAACTTTATTAAACAGACTCAATCACAAATTGAAAAAATCCCTAAACAGACAGACAAGCAAAACCTCACTGGAAGAGAGAGACGGGCAATCATAGAACTTAGAAACAATCTAGATATAATCATAAAACCAGCAGATAAGGGCAGTAGTATAGTGATCATGGATAGGCAACAATACCTACTTGAAGCTCACAGACAGCTTAATAATACAGCACACGACACTAAATTAACAGCACCAATGTACCAGGACACACGAAAAGAGATTGGAAACATTTTAACAGAACTAAAGAGATGTAAACACTTAAATCAGAAACAAATGGAATACCTCAGAGGGGAACAACCACAACCCAGAAAATTCTACATCCTACCCAAAATACACAAGCACCCTGACACATGGACTGTACCAGGAGAAATACCACCAGGAAGACCAATTGTGTCAGACTGTGGTAGTGAATCCTACAGGATAGCAGAATACATTGACTCATTCCTAAACCCCTTATCACAGAAGCACCCTAGCTACATTAAAGACACTTACCACTTCATAGAAATAGTGAACTCACTGACCGTACCCCCGAACGCAATGCTCTTTACCATGGACATTGAAAGCCTATACACAAACATAGAAACAGACAGAGGCATACAGGCAGTGGAAAATATCCTTAGAAAGTTCCCCCAACCCCACAGACCAGATGCAGCCATAATCCAGCTATTACACCTAGGACTAACAAAAAATGACTTTGAATTCCAGGAGCAATTCTACCTACAGATTAAGGGCACGGCTATGGGCAAGAAATTTGCCCCGGCCTACGCAAACATATACATGGCGGACTGGGAAAACACAGTCTTTGAAAAGTGTTCCAAGATCCCGATGTGTTATTACAGATACCTGGATGACATATGGGGAGTCTGGACTCACACAGAAACAGAATTGCAAGAATTTGTAGGAATTCTCAACAGTCACCACCAATCGATTAAACTTAAAGTTACAACACATAGAGAAAGTGTGGATTTCCTGGACACCACAGTATTTAAATTACAACAGGAGAATAACAGCCACAAGCTAGCAACAAAGGTATTCTTTAAAGAAACAGACACACACACACTCCTGCACATAAACAGCCACCATCCAAAACATACCTTACGGGGGCTGGTGAAGTCACAACTGACACGTTTTCACCGCATATGCACAAACGGAGAGGACTTTAGGGAAGCCACCACAACCCTATTTACTGCACTGAGACAGAGAGGTTACACGAAAAGGTTCCTCAGGCACCTTAAGTCTGATTTCCTGAGGGGACTGAATAGCCCACGGCCAAACAGAGAAGTAGCAAGACTACCACTGATAACGACATACGATACAACGACCAAACTAATACACGGGGTGATTAAAACCCAATTTGGAAAACTAAAAGAGGATGTTGACACACTTAGCCGATACAACATAACGTCAGCATACAAAAGAACTCGAAACCTTCGGGACATGCTGGTTCGTCGTAGAATAAGAAAACAGACAACCCAGAACTGCACAAACCCAAAATGTGGGACGTGTAAATACCTAATAATCCGCAAAATGATACAAAATAGACACACAGGAAAAGCAGCCCTAATTAAACAAAGAATTACATGTGAACAGCACAATGCTGTCTATGCAATTCGATGCAAACAATGCCACATCTTGTATGTAGGAGAAACAGGGAATAGTCTAAGGATGAGGCTCACAGGACACCTCAGTGCTATTAGAACAAAGGATGTATACAAACCTACCTCCTGACACTTCATGGAGCATGGTCTTGAATCCCTGGAATTTATGGGGTTGGAGACCAACATGAACTGGACAACCTCACAAAGGAAGAGGAGGGAAAAACACTGGATAACAACCCTACAAACTCAGTTACCAAAGGGCTTAAATCAGATCTAAAATGGGGGAAATCCAACATCAAAAAACAAATCTGCCCCGACCTTAATTACCACAAATCCCAACCCCAGCTTGATAAACCTCTCAAACCGCAACCACACCCTACCCTAATCACAATAAACAGAGCTAACCCCTACTGTTTGAGCTAACCAAAACCACTAAACCCCACACTGCCCACAACAAACAGACCAAAGCCCCAGCCCTAACTACAAACAGACCCCATCCATATCCCAAATCCTAACTCCAAATGCACCCCACTCTACCCCTAAAGCCTAACCGTAACTCTAATACAGCAAACCTAATCTCCCACCCCACCCCTAAAATCTAAGCCTAACACACCCCACCCTACTCCTAAACCCTGACCCTCACTTAACCCTACACCTAATGCAACCCTAACCCATAACTCCAACCCCCTAGCCCTGAATCTAATCACAACTCTGACACTGGACCCGAACCCTGATGCACCCTACCCTACCCCTAAACACCTAACCCTAACTCTGATGCACTCTACCCTACCCCTAAACACCTAACCCTAACCCTGATGCACCGATAAACACCTAACCCTAACCGTGATGCACCCTACCCTACCCCTAAACACCTAACCCTAACCCTGATGCACCCAACCCTACCCCTAAAACTTAACCCTAACCCCACCCCACCCCTAAACACCTAACCCTAACCCCGATGCACCCCAACCTAACCCCAATATAGCCCTGAACCTAACTGCGACCCTGACCCTCACCTAACCCCAACACTAACCCCAGTGCAGCAACCCTAACCCTAACCTGAACCCCCCAACCTCAATACAACATAACCCTAACACTACTTAAAATAAAGGGTATGGTTCCAACACCAATAATAATTTTTAAGTAAGCAAATAATAACTAAATACTAGATAGAGACCATCAATTGGCAAAACCCAGGAACTCATTATAACCCCAGAGGGGGATCAAAGGATTACGGATCAAGAAATTACTAAGAAATGATCGGCAAGAAAAAGAAGCCAGGTGGTAAGGCAAAGCGTGGGCCAACCAAAAGTGTCAGGTATAAGTGACAAGAAGCTCAAGGGTTGAGTGAGAATACGAACACAAGAGGGTGTAACTACCCTCCTGCCCACACCATACAACCTAACCCTAACCCTAACCCTAACCCTAACCCTAACCCTAATACAGGCCAGTGAGCCTAACATCAGTGGTAGGAAAATTATTGGAAAAAGTTCTGAAGGACAAAATTTGTCTCCACTTGGAGAAGCAAGGATTAATCAGGGTTAGTCAACATGGTTTTGTCAAGGGAAGATCATGTCTGACTAATTTGATTGAATTTTTTGAGGGGGTGTCTAGGCGTGTGGATGAGGGTAACGCAGTGGATGTGGTCTACATGGATTTCAGTAAGGCCTTCGATAAAGTCCCCCACAGGAGACTGGTCAAGAAGGTACGAGCCCATGGAATCCAGGGTGCCTTGGCACTTTGGATACAAAACTGGCTTAGTGGCAGAAGGCAGAGGGTGATGGTCGAAGGTTGTTTTTGTGACTGGAAGCCTGTGGCCAGTGGCGTACCACAGGGATCGGTGCTGGGTCCCTTGCTGTTTGTGGTCTACATTAATGACTTGGATATGAATGTAAAAGGTATGATCAGTAAGTTCGCTGATGATACAAAAATTGGTAGGGTGGTAAATAGCGAGGAGGATAGCCTCAGTCTGCAGGACGATATAGATGGGTTGGTCAGATGGGCGGAACAGTGGCAAATGGAATTTAACCCGGAAAAGTGCGAGGTGATGCACTTTGGAGGGACTAACAAGGCAAGGGAATGCACAACGAATGGGAGGACCCTAGGCAAGACAGAGGGTCAGAGGGATCTTGGTGTGCAAGTTCACAGATCCCTGAAGGCGGCGGAACAGGTAGATAAGGTGGTAAAGAAGGCATATGGGATACTTGCCTTTATTAGCCGAGGCATAGAATATCAGAGCAAGGAGGTTATGATGGAGCTGTATAAAACACTGGTTAGGCCACAGCTGGAGTACTGTGTGCAGTTCTGGTCGCCACACTACAGGAAGGATGTGATCGCTTTGGAGAGGGTGCAGAGGAGATTCACCAGGATGTTACCAGGGTTGGAGCGCTTCAGCTATGAAGAGAGACTGGGAAGATTGGGTTTGTTTTCCTTGGAGCAGAGGAGGCTGAGGGGGGACATGATTGAGGTGTACAAAATTATGAGGGGCACAGATAGGATGGATACTAAGGAGCTTTTTCCCTTCGTTGAGGGTTCTATAACAAGGGGACATAGATTCAAGGTAAAAGGCGGGAGGTTTAGAGGGGATTTGAGAAAGAACTTTTTCACCCAGAGGGTGGTTGGAGTCTGGAACTCACTGCCTGAAAGGGTTGTGGAGGCAGGAACCCTCACAACATTCAAGAAGCATTTGGATGAGCACTTGAAATGCCATAGCATACAAGGCTACGGACCAAATGCTGGAATATGGGATTAGAGTCGACAGGGCTGATGGCCGGCGCGGACACGATGGGCCGAAGGGCCTCTATCCGTGCTGTATAACTCTATGACTCTATGACAGACCTGGAGCCATTGACGCTGTACAGACCGGGAGTCATTGACTCTGTACAGACCGGGTGTCTGCGACTCTGTGCAGACCTCGAGTCAATGACTCTGTCCAAACCTGGAGTCAGTTTCTCTTTCCAGACCTGGAGTCAGTGTCTCTGTACAGACCGCGTGTCAATTGTTCTGCGATTCTGTGCCGGACGGGAGTCAGTCACTCTGTACAGACCTGGAGTCACTGTCTCCTTGCAGACCGGGAGTCAGTGATTCTGTCCGGACCGGGAGTCAGTTACTCTGTACAGACCGGGAGTCAGTGAATCTGCATCGACCGGAAGTCAATTACTCTTCACAGACCGGGAGTCAGTGACTCTGTACAGACCAGTAGTCAGTGACTTTGTCCAGACGGGATGTCAGTGACTCTCCACAGACAGGGAGGCAATGATTCTGTACAGACCGGGAGGCAGTGAGTCTTCATAGACCCGGAGTCAGTAACTCTGAACGGACCGAGAGTTAGCCACTCTGTTCAGAGCTGGAGTCAGTGACTCTGCACAGACCGGGAGTCAGTGACCCTGTAAAGACCGGAATCTGTGTCTCTGTACAGACAGTGAGTCATTTGAATCACCTGGATTCAGTGACCCTGCACAGACAGGAAGACAGTGACTCTGTACAGGCCGGGGAGTCAGTGATTCTTTACAGACCTGAATTCAGTGACGTTGTCCAGACCGGGAATCGGTGTTTCTGTCCGGACCGGAACTCGGTGACTCTGTACAGACCGGGCGTCAGTGACTCTTCGCAGACCGGGAGTCGGTCACTCTGTAAAGACCGGGTGTCCGTGGTTCTGTACAGACCTGGAATCAGTTACTGTACACAGACCTGGAGTCGGGTTCTCTGCACAGACCGTGATTCAGTGGTTCTGTACAACACGGGAGTCTGTGATTCTGTACGGACCGGGAGTCAGTGAATCTGTACAGACAGGGAATCATTGACCCTGTACAGACCGAGAGTTAGTGACTTTGAACAGACAGGATGTCAGTGACTCTGCATAGACCGGGAATCAGTGACGCTGCAGACCGGGATTCAGTGACGCTGTACAGGCAGGGAGTCCGTGAATCTGAACAAACCGAGAGTCCGTGAATCTGTACAGGCCGGGAGTCAGTGACTCTGTAGGACCGGGAGTCAATGAATCTGTACAGACCTGGAGTTAGTGGCTCTGTACAGACCGGGTGTCAGTGACTCTGTGCAGACCGGGTGTCAATGAGCCTTCAGAGACCGGGAGTCGGTAACAATGAATGGACCGTGACTTAGTGACTCTGTACCGACCTGGAGTCAGTAATTCTGCGCAGACCGGGAGTCCGTGACACTGTACAGACCGGAATCAGTGAATTTGTACAAACAGGAAT
Organism: Heptranchias perlo; assembly: GCF_035084215.1. Lineage (NCBI taxonomy): Eukaryota > Metazoa > Chordata > Chondrichthyes > Hexanchiformes > Hexanchidae > Heptranchias > Heptranchias perlo. The sequence continues at coordinate 130,954 of NW_027139341.1, forward strand.
CATTGATTCAGTACAGACTTGGAGTCAGTTTCTCAGTACAGACCGGGATTCAGTGTCTCTGGGCAAACCTGGAGTCAGTGTCCCTGTGCAGACCGGGATTCAATGGCTCTGTGCAGACCGGGAGTTGGTGATTCTGTACGGACCTGAAGTCAGTTACTCTGTACAGACCAGGAGTCAGTGACACTGTGCGTAGCGGGATTCAGTGACTCACTGCAGACCTGGAGACAGTGAATCTGTACAGACCGGGAGTTATTGGCTCTGTGCAGACCGGGAGTCAGTGATTTTGTCCAGAACGGGAGTCAGTGAGTCTTTAAGACCGGGAGTCAGTAACTCTGAACAGACCGAGTGTAAGTGACTCTGTACAGACCGGAATCAGTGAATCTGTACAGATAGGGTGTCAGTGAATCTGTACAGGCCGGGAGTCAGTGACACTGTGCGTAGCGGGATTCAGTGACTCACTGCAGACCTGCAGACAGTGAATCTGTACAGACCGGGAGCTAGTGGCTCTGTGCGGACCGCGAGTCAGTGATTCTGTCCAGACCGGGTGTCAGAGAGCCTTTACAGACCGGGAGTCAGTAACTCTGTCCAGACTGGGAGTCAGTGAATCTGCATCGACCGGAATTCAATCACCATGTACAGACCGGGTGTCAGTGACTCTGTTCAGACCGGGTTTCATTGACTCTGTGCAGACCTGGAATCAGTGTCCCTGGGCAGACCGGGATTCAATGGCTCTGTGCAGACCGGGAGTCGGTGATTCTGTACGGACTTGAAGTCGGTGACTGTGTGCAGACCTGAAGTCAGTGACTCTGCATAGACCGGAAGTCAGTTACTCTGTACAGACCGGGAGTCAGTGACTCTGTGTACACAATGAATGGGAGGACCCTAGGCAAGACAGAGGGTCAGAGGGATCTTGGTGTGCAAGTTCACAGATCCCTGAAGGCGGCGGAACAGGTAGATAAGGTGGTAAAGAAGGCGTATGGGATACTTGCCTTTATTAGCCGAGGCATAGAATATAAGAGCAAGGAGGTTATGATGGAGCTGTATAAAACACTGGTTAGGCCACAGCTGGAGTACTGTGTGCAGTTCTGGTCGCCACACTACAGGAAGGATGTGATCGCTTTGGAGAGGGTGCAGAGGAGATTCACCAGGATGTTACCAGGGTTGGAGCGCTTCAGCTATGAAGAGAGACTGGGAAGATTGGGTTTGTTTTCCTTGGAGCAGAGGAGGCTGAGGGGGGACATGATTGAGGTGTACAAAATTATGAGGGGCACAGATAGGATGGATACTAAGGAGCTTTTTCCCTTCGTTGAGGGTTCTATAACAAGGGGACATAGATTCAAGGTAAAAGGCGGGAGGTTTAGAGGGGATTTGAGAAAGAACTTTTTCACCCAGAGGGTGGTTGGAGTCTGGAACTCACTGCCTGAAAGGGTTGTGGAGGCAGGAACCCTCACAACATTCAAGAAGCATTTGGATGAGCACTTGAAATGCCATAGCATACAAGGCTACGGACCAAATGCTGGAATATGGGATTAGAGTAGACAGGGCTGATGGCCGGCGCGGACACGATGGGCCGAAGGGCCTCTATCCGTGCTGTATAACTCTATGACTCTATGACAGACCTGGAGCCATTGACGCTGTACAGACCGGGAGTCATTGACTCTGTATAGACCGGGTGTCTGCGACTCTGTACAGACCTCGAGTCAATGACTCTGTGCAGACCTGGAGTCAGTTTCTCTTTCCAGACCTGGAGTCAGTGTCTCTGTACAGACCGCGTGTCAATTGTTCTGCGATTCTGTGCCGACAGGGTGTCAGTGACTCTGTACAGACCGGGAGTCAGTGACTCTGTACAGAGAGGAATCATTGATTATGTGCAGACCGGGAGTCAGCAACACTGTACAGTCCCGTAGTCAATGTCTCTGTGCAGACCGGTTGTCGATGATTCTGTACGGACCGGGAATCAGTGACTGTACAGACCGGGAGTCAGTGACTCTGCATCGACCGGAATTCAGTTATTCTGTGCAGACCGGGAGTCAGTGACGCTGTACAGACCGGGAGTCAGTGATTCTGTCCAGACCTGGAGTCAGTGAGTCTGCACAGACCTGGAGCCAGTGACGCTGCACAGACCGGGAGTCATTGACTCTGTACAGACCGGAAGTCAGTTACTCTGCACAGACCTGGAGTCGGCGAGTCTGCACAGACGGGGATTCAGTGACTCTGTACAGACCGGGAGTCAGTTACTCTGGACAGACCTGAAGTTAGTTCGTCTGCAGAGAACGGGAGTCAGTGACTCTGTGCAGACCAGGAGTCAGTGACTCTGTGCAGACCGGAAGTCATCGATTCTGTACGGATTGGACATCAGAAACTCTGCACAGAGTTTGAGTCACTAACGTTGTACAGACCGGGATTCAGTGAATCTGTACGGAACTGGAGTCAGTGACTCTGTACAGACCTTGATTCATGGTCTCTGGACAGACTGGTAGTCAGTGGCTCTGTGCATACGGGGAGTCAGTGTCTCTGTACAGACCGGGAGTCAGTGACTCTGTGCAGACCGGGATTCAGTGTCTCTGGACAGACTGGTAGTCAGTGGCTCTGTGCAAACGGGGAGACAGCGTCTCTGTACAGACTGGTAGTCAGTGGCTCTGTGCAGACAGGGAGTCAGCGACTCGGTACAGATGGGGAATCATTGATGATGGACAGACATGGAGTCAGCGACTCAGTACAGACGTGGAGTCAGTGACTCTGTACAGACCTGGAGGCAGTGACTGTGTCCAGACTTGGAGTCAGTGAGTCTGTACAGACCTGGAGCCAGTGACGCTGCACAGACCAGGAGTCGGTGACTCTGTTCAAACCTGGAGTCAGTGTCTCTGTACAGACCGGAAGTCAGTTACTCTGTACAGACCTGGACACATTGACTCTGCACAGACCAGGAGTCAGTGATTCTGTACAGAACGGGAGTCAGTGACTCTGTGCAGACCGGGATTCGGTGACTCTGCACGACCTGGAGTCAGTGAATATGCACAGACCGGGAGTCATTGACTCTGTACAGACCGGGAGTCAGCGACTCTGTACAGACTCTGTACAGAACTGGACTCAGTTTATCTGAACAGACCGGGAGTCAGTGACTCTGTACAGAACGGGAGTCAGTTTGTCTGTACAGACCGATGTCAGTGTTTCTGTACAAACCGGGAGTCGGTGACTCTGGACGGACCGTGAGTCAGTGACTCTGTACAGACCTTGAGTCAGTGAGTCTGCACAGACCTGGAGCAAGTGATGCTGTACAGACCGGAAGTCAGTGACTCGGTACAGACCGGGAGTCAGTGAATCTTTACAGACCTGGAGTCAGTGAGTCTGTACAGACGAAAGTCAGTGACACTGTAAAGACTGGGAGTCAATGACTCTGTACAGGCCGGGCGTCTGTGATTCTGAACGGAACGGGAGTCAGTGACTCTGTACAGACCGGGAGTCAGTGACGTTGGCCAGACTGGGAGTCAGTGAGTCTGTACAGACCTGGAGTCAGTCACTCTGCACAGACCGGGTGTCAGTGTCACTGTGTAGACCGAGAGTCAGTGACTCTGTGCAGACCGGAATCAGTGACTCTGTATTGACAGGGAGTCCGTGAATCTGAACATGCCGAGAGTCAGTGGCTCTGTACTAACCAGGAGTCAGTGACTGTGTACAGACATGGAGTCAGTGCCTCTGTACAGACCGGTAGTCAGTGTCTCTGTGCAGACCGGGAGTCAATGTCTCTGTGCAGACCGGATTCAGTGATTCTGCACAGACTGGGAGTCAGTGCCTCTGTACAGACCGGTAGTCAGTGTCTCTGTGCAGACCGGGAGTCAATGTCTCTGTGCAGACCGGATTCAGTGATTCTGCACAGACCGGGAGTCAGTGACTCTGTACAGACCGGGAGTCAGTGACTCTGTATAGACGGGGAATTATTGATTATGTGCACATCTGGAGTCAGCGACTCTGTGCAGACCGGGAGTCAGTGACTCTGTACAGACCGAGAGTCAGTAACTCTGAACAGACGGAGAGTTACTGACAGTGTACTACCGGGTGTCAGTGACGCTGTCCGACGAGAGTCACTGACTCTGTGCAGATCTGGAGTCAGTGACTCTGCACAGACCGGGAGACACTTACTCTGTATAGAACCGGTGTCAGTTACTCTGTGCAGGCCGGCAGTTACTGACTTTGTACGGACCGGAATCAGTGATTCTGTACAGACAGGGAGTCCGTGAATATGTACAGGACGGGAGTCAGTCACCCTGTGCAGACCTGGAGTCAGTTACTCTGTATAGAACGGGAGTCATTGACTCTGTACAGGCCTGGTGTTTGTGACTCTGTACGGACCGGAATCAGTGATTCTGTAAAGAAAGGGAGTCAGTGGCTCTGTACAGACCTTAAGTCAGTGACGCTATGCAGACCGGGAGTCTGTGATTCTGTACACACCTGGAGTCAGTGACTCTGTACAGACAGGGAGTCAGTGACTCTGTCCAGACCTGGGGACAGTGAGTCTGTACAGACCTGGAGCCAGTGACTCAGCACAGACCTGGAGTCAGTGTCTCTGTACAGACCGAGAATCAGTAACTCTGAACAGACCGAGAGTCACTGACTCTGTACGAGCGGGAGTCAGTGACGCTGTACGACGGGGAGTCAGTGACTCTGTATAGAACCGGAGTCACTGACTCTGTACAGACCGGGAGTTAGTGACTCTGTACGGACCGGAATCAGTGATTCTGTGCAGACTGGGAGTCAGTGTATCTGTACAGGACGGGAGTCAGTCACTCTGCACAGAACTGGAGTCAGTTACTCTGTACAGACCGGGAGTCAGTGAATCTGTACAGACCGGAAGTCAATTACTCTTTACAGACCGGGAGTCAGTGACTCTCCGCAGTCCGGGAGGCAATGATTCTGTACAGACCGGGAGGCAGTTAGTCTTCATAGACCCGGAGTCAGTAACTCTGAACGGACCGAGAGTTAGCCACTCTGTTCAGAGCTGGAGTAGTAACTCTGCACAGACCGGGAGTCAGTGACCTTGTAAATACCGTAATCAGTGACTCTGTACAGACAGTGAGTCAATGAATCTGTACAGACCTGGATTCAATGGCTCTGCACCGACCGAGTGTCAGTGCCTCTGTACATTCCGGGTGTCAAAGATTCTGAACATACTGGAAGTCAGTGACTCTGTACAGGCCGGGGAGTCAGTGACTCTGCACAGACCTGGAGACAGTGTCTCTGTACAGACCGGGTGTCAGTGTCTCTGCACAGAGCGGGTGTCAATGACTCAGTACAGACAGGGAGTCAGTGATTCTGTACAGACCTGGAGTCAGTGCCACGATACGGACCGAACGTCAGTGAGTCTGTACAGACCGGGATTCAGTGACTCTGTACAGTCGGGGAGTCATTGATTCTGTGCAGGCCGGGGAGTCAGTGATTCATTAGAGACCTGAATTCAGTGACGTTGTCCAGACCGGGAATCGGTGTTTCTGTACGGACCGGAACTCGGTGACTCTGTACAGACCGGGCGTCAGTGACTCTTTGCAAACCGGGAGTCGGTCACTCTGTACAGACCGGGTGTCCGTGATTCTGCACAGACCTGGAATCAGTTACTGTGCACAGACGTGGAGTCGGGTTCTCTGCACAGACCGTGAGTCAGTGGTTCTGTACAAAACGGGAGTCTGTGATTCTGCACGGACCGGGATTCAGTGAATCTGTACAGACAGGGAATCATTGACCCTGTACAGACCGAGAGTTAGTGACTTTGAACAGACAGGGTGTCAGTGACTCTGCATAGACCAGAAGTCAGATTCGCTGCACGGACCGGAAGTCAGTGATTCTGGGCAGAAAGGGAGTCAGTGACTCTGCACAGACCGGGAATCAGAGACACTGTGCCGACCGGGAGTCAGTTACTCGGTACAGGCAGGGAGTCAGTGAATCTGTACAAACCGAGAGTCAGTGAATCTGTACAGAACAGGAGTCAGTGACTCTGTAGGACTGGGAGTCACTGACTCCGTACAGACCTGGAGTCAGGGTCTCTGTACAGACAGTTAGTCAGTGAATCTGGACAGACCTGGAGTCAGTGGCTCTGCACAGACCGGGTGTCAGTGACTCTGTCCAGACCGGGTGTCAGTGAGTCTTCAGAGATCGGGAGTCGGTAACTCTGAACGGACCAAGACGTAATGACTCTGTACCGACCTGGAGTCAGTGACGCTGCACAGACCGGGAATCAGTGACACTGTACAGACCGGAATCAGTGAATCTGTACAAACAGGGAGTCATTGATTCAGTACAGACCTGGAGTCAGTTTCTCTGTACAAACTGGGAGTCAGTGACTCTGTGCAGACCTGGAGTCAGTGTCCCTGTGCAGACCGGGATTCAATGGCTCTGTGCAGACCGGGCGTCAGTGACTCTTTGCAGACCGGGAGTCGGTGACTTTGTGCAGACCGGATGTCAGTGACCGTGCATAGACTGGAAGTCAGTAACTCTGTACAGACCAGGACTCAGTGACTCTGTGCATAGCGGGTTTCAGTGACTTTCTGCAGACCTGGAGTCAGTGAATCCGTACAGCCCGGGAGTTAGTGGCTCTGTGCAGACCGGGAGTCAGTGATTCTGTCCAGACCGGGAGTCAGTAACTCTGAACAGACCAAGTGTTAGTGACTCTGTCCAACCGGGAGTAAGTTACGCTGTACGACCGGGAGTCAGTGATGCTGTACAGACCTGGAGTCAGCGACTCTGCACAGAATGGGAATCAGTTACTCTGTATAGAACGGGAGTCAATTTCTCTGTGCAGGCCGGGAGTCAGCGACTCTGCGCAGTTTGGATTAATTGATTATGTGCAGACCTGGAGTCAGCGACTCTGCACAGAGCGGGAGTCAGTGATTCTGTACCGAAATGAAGTCGGTTATTCTGTACAGACCGGAATCAGTGATTCATTGCAGACGGTGAGTTAGTGAATCTGCACAGACCTGGAGTTTATTTTTTTAATTCATTCACGGGATGTGGGCGTCGCTGGCAAGGCCGGCATTTATTGCCCATCCCTAATTGCCCTCGAGAAGGTGGTGGTGAGCCGCCTTCTTGAACCGCTGCAGTCCGTGTGGTGACGGTTCTCCCACAATGCTGTTAGGAAGGGAGTTCCAGGATTTTGACCCAGCGACGATGAAGGAACGGCGATATATTTCCAAGTCGGGATGGTGTGTGACTTGGAGGGGAACGTGCAGGTGGTGTTGTTCCCATGCGCCTGCTGCCCTTGTCCTTCTAGGTGGTAGAGGTCGCGGGTTTGGGAGGTGCTGTCGAAGAAGCCTTGGCGAGTTGCTGCAGTGCATCCTGTGGATGGTGCACACTGCAGCCACAGTGCGCCGGTGGTGAAGGGAGTGAATGTTTAGGGTGGTGGATGGGGTGCCAATCAAGCAGGCTGCTTTATCTTGGATGGTGTCGAGCTTCTTGAGTGTTGTTGGAGCTGCACTCATCCAGGCAAGAGGAGAGTATTCCATCACACTCCTGACTTGTGCCTTGTAGATAGTGGAAAGGCTTTGGGGAGTCAGGAGGTGAGTCACTCGCCGCAGAATACCCAGCCTCTGACCTGCTCTCGTAGCCACAGTATTTATATGGCTGGTCCAGTTAAGTTTCTGGTCAATGGTGACCCCCAGGATGTTGATGGTGGGGGATTCGGTGATGGTAATGCCGTTGAATGTCAAGGGGATGTGGTTGGACTCTCTCTTGTTGGAGATGGTCATTGCCTGGCACTTATCTGGTGCGAATGTTACTTGCCACTTATGAGCCCAAGCCTGGATGTTGTCCAGGTCTTGCTGCATGCAGGCTCGGACTGCTTCATTATCTGAGGGGTTGCGAATGGAACTGAACACTGTGCAGTCATCAGCGAACATCCCCATTTCTGACCTTATGATGGAGGGAAGGTCATTGATGAAGCAGCTGAAGATCGTTGGGCCTAGGACACTGCCCTGAGGAACTCCTGCAGCAATGCCCTGGGGCTGAGATGACTGGCCTCCAACAACCACTGCCATCTTCCTTTGTGCCAGGTATGACTCCAGCCACTGGAGAGTTTTCCCCCTGATTCCCATTGACTTCAATTTTACGAGGGCTCCTTGGTGCCACACATCGGTCAAATGCTGCCTTGATGTCAAGGGCAGTCACTCTCACCTCACCTCTGGAATTCAGCTCTTTTGTCCATGTTTGGACCAAGGCTGTAATGAGGTCTGGAGCCGAGTGGTCCTGGCGGAACCCAAACTGAGCATCGGTGAGCAGGTTATTGGTGAGTAAGTGCCGCTTGATAGCACTGTCGACGACACCTTCCATCACTTTGCTGATGATTGAGAGTAGACTGATGGGGCGCTAATTGGCCGGATTGGATTTGTCCTGCTTTTTGTGGACAGGACATACCTGGGCAATTTTCCACATTGTCGGGTGGATGCCAGTGTTGTAGCTGTACTGGAACAGCTTGGCTAGAGGCGCAGCTAGTTCTGGAGCACAAGTCTTCAGCACTACAGCTGGGATGTTGTCGGGGCCCATAGCCTTTGCTGTATCCAGTTCACTCAGCCGTATCTTGATATCACGTGGAGTGAATCGAATTGGCCGAAGACTGGCTTCCGTGATGGTGGGGATATCGGGAGGAGGCTGAGATGGATTATCCACTCGGCACTTCTGGCTGAAGATGGTTGCAAACGCTTCAGCCTTGTCTTTTGCACTCACGTGCTGGACTCCGCCATCATTGAGAATGGGGATGTTTGCAGAGCCTCCTCCTCCCGTTAGTTGTTTAATTGTCCACCACCATTCACGACTGGATGTGGCAGGACTGCAGAGCTTTGATCTGATCCGTTGGTTGTGGAATCGCTTAGCTCTGTCTATAGCATGTTGCTTCCGCTGTTTAGCATGCATGTAGTCCTGAGTTGTATCTTCACCAGGTTGGCACCTCATTTTTAGGTTCGCCTGATGCTGCTCCTGGCATGCTCTTCTACACTCCTCATTGAACCAGCGTTGATCCCCTGGCTTGTTGGTAATGGTAGAGTGAGGAATATGCCGGGCCATGAGGTTACAGATTGTGCTGGAATACAATTCTGCTGCTGCTGATGGCCCACAGCGCCTCATGGATGCCCAGTATTGAGCTGCTAGATCTGTTCTGAATCTATCCCATTTAGCACGGTGGTAGTGCCACACAACACGTTGGATGGTGTCCTCAGTGCGAAGACGGGATTTCATCTCCACGATGACTGTGCGGTGGTCACTCCTAGCAATGCTGTCATGGACAGATGCATTTGCGACAGGTAGATTGGTGAGGACGAGGTCAAGTAAGTTTTCCCCTCGTGTTGGTTCGCTCACCACCTGCCGCAGGCCCACTCTAGCAGCTATGTCCTTCAGGACTCGGCCAGCTCGGTCAGTAGTGGTGCTACCGAGCCACTCTTGGTGATGGACATTGAAGTCCCCCACCCAGAGTACATTTTGTGCCCTTGCTACCCTCAGTGCTTCCTCCAAGTGGTGTTCAACATGGAGGAGGACTGATTCATCAGCTGAGGGAGGACAGTAGGTGGTAATCATCAGGAGCTTTCCTTGCCCATGTTTGACCTGATGCCATGAGATTTCATGGGGTCCAGAGTCAATGTTGAGGACTCCCAGGGCCACTCCCTCCTGACTGTATATCACTGTACCGCCACCTCTGGTGGGTCTGTCCTGCCGGTGGGACAGGACATACCCAGGGATGGTGATGGAAGAGTCTGGGACGTTGGCTGAAAGATATGATTCTGTGAGTATGGCTATGTCAGGCTGTTGCTTGACTTGTCTGTGGGACAGCTCTCCCAATTTTGGCACAAGTCCCCAGATGTTAGTAAGGAGGACCTTTCAGGGTCGACTGGGCTTGGTGTTTTGCCGTTGTCGTGTCCGGTGCCTAGTGGTCCGATGCCGGGTGGTCCGTCCGGTTTTATTCTTATTTTGACATTTTGTAGCGAGATTTTACAACTGAGTGGCTTGCTAGGCCATTTCAGAGGGCAATTAAGAATCAACCACATTGCTGTGGGTCTGGAGTCACATGTAGGCCAGACCGGGTAAGGGCGGCAGGCTTCCTTCCCTAAAGGACATTAGTGAACCAGATGGGTTGTTATGACAATCCGGTCGTTTCATGGCCATCATTACTGATACTAGTATTTTAATTCCAGATTTTTTATTTAATTAATTGGCTCTGGTACAGACCGGGTGTCAGTGACTTTGTACAGACCGGGTGTCAGTGAGCCTTCATAGATCGGGAGACAGTAAGTCTGTCCAGACCTGGAGTCAGTGACTCGGTACAGGCCGGGGAGTCAGTGACTCTGTACAGATCGGAATCAGTGAATCTGTACAGACAGGGAGTCAGTGAATCGCTACAGGCCGGAAGTCCGTGACTCTATATGGAACGGAATCAGTGACTCTTTTCAGACAGTGAGTCAGTTAACCTGTGCAGACCTGGATTCAGTGGCTCTCAACAGATCGGGTGTCAGTGACTCTGTACAGACCGGAAGTCAGTGACTCTGTAGAGACCTGGAGTCAGTAACTCTGTACAAACCAGGCGTCAGTGACTCCGTACAGACCCATAGTCTGTGAGTCTGTACAGACCGGGAGTCAGTGACACTGTACAGTCGGGGTGTCAGTGTGGCTGTACAGACCTGGTGTCGGTGAATCTGCACAGAGCGGGAGTCAGTTACTCCGTACAGAACGGGAGTCAATTACTCTGTACAGGCCGGGAGTCAGCGACTCTGTGCAGTTCGGAATCAGTGATAATGTACAGACCTGGAGTCAGCGACTCTGTGCAGAGCGGGAGTCAGTGATTCTGTGCAGACAGTGAGTGAGTGAATCTGCACAGACCTGGAGTCACTGGCTCTGTACAGGCCGGGTGTCAATGAATCTTTACAGAACGGGTGTCAGTGAGTCTTCATCGATCGGGAGTCAGTAAGTCTGTACAGACAGGGAGTCAGTATCTTGGTGCAGGCCGGGGAGTCAGAGACTCTGGAAAGATCGGAATCATTGACTATGTACAGAGAGGGAGTCAGTGACTCTGTACATACCGGTGGTCAGTGGCTCTGTAAGACCGGGAATCAGTAACTCTGTACAGCCCTGCAGTCAGTGACTCGGTACAGACCGGAATCAGTGAATCTGAACAGACAGGGAATCAGTGAATCTGTAGAGGCCGGGAGTCCGTGAATCTGTATGGACCGGAATCAGTGACTCTTTTCAGACAGTGAGTCAGTGAACCTGTGCAGACCTGGAGTCAGTGGCTCTCTGCAGATCGGGTGGCAGTGATTCTGTACAGAGCTGAGGTCAGTGACTCTGTAGAGACCGGGAGTCAGTGGCTCTGTAAGAGCGGGAGTCAGTAACTCTGAACAGACCGGGATTTAGTAACTCTGAACAGACCGGGCGTCAGTGACTCTGTACTGTCGGGGAGTCAGTGATTCTGTACAGACCTGGAGTCGGTGTCTCTGTACAGGTCGGGAGTCAGTGATTCTGTACAGTTCGGAATCATTGATTATGTACAGGCCTGGAGTCAGCGACTCTGTACAGACCGGGAGTCAGTGATTCTGTCCGTACCGCAAGTCGGTGACTCTGTACAGACCGGCAGTCAGTGATTCTGTACGGCCCGGGAGTCAGTTACTCTGCCCAGACCGGGAGTCAGTGAATGTGCATCGACCGGAAGTCAATTACTATGCACAGACCGGGAGTCAGTGACTCTGTTCAGACCGGGTGTCAGTGACAGTGGACAGACTGGGTATCAATGGCTCTCTGCAGACCGTGAGTCAGTGAGTCTTCATAAACCGGGAGTCAATAACTTTGAACGGAACGAGAGTTAGTGACTCTGTGCTGACCTGGAGTGAGTGACGCTGCACAGACCGGGAGTCAGTGACTCTTTACAGACGGTGTGTCAGTGATTCTCTACAGACCGGGAGTCAGTGACTGTACAGGCCGGGAGTCAGTGTCTATGTGCAGACAGGAATCAGTGAATCTGTAGAGACAGAGAGTCAGTGAATCTGTACAGGCCGGGAGTCCGTGACTCTGTATGGACCGGAATCAGTGACTCTGTTCAAACATTGAGTCAGTGAAACTGTGCTGACCTTGAGTCAGTGGCTTTGTACAGATCGGGTGTCAGTGTCTCTGTGCAGACCGAAGTCAGTGACTGTGTACAGGCCGGGGAGTCAGTGACTCTGTACAGACCTGGAGTCAGTGACTGTGTACGGACCGGGAGTCAGTGACTTGTTGCAGACGGGGTGTCAGTCACTCTGTGCAAGGCACTACCTTCCGGTCTGTACCGAGTCACTGACACGGACAGTTCGTGACTGCGTACAGACAGGAATCAGCGACTCTGTGCAGACAGCGAGTCAGTGAATCTGTACATACCGAGAGTCAGTGGATCTGTACAGACCGGGAGTCAGTGACTCTGTAGGACCGGGAGTCACTGACTCTGTACGGACCTGGAGTCAGTGTCTCCGCGCAGACCGGGATTCAATGGCTCTGTGCAGACCGGGAGTCGGTGATTTTGTACGGACTTGAAGTCGGTGACTCTGACGGAAGTCACTGACTCTGCATAGACCGGAAGTCAGTTACTCAGTACAAACCGGGTTTCAGTGACTCTCTACGGACCGGGAGTCAGTGAATTTTTACAGACGGGGTGTCACTGACTCTCTGCAGAGTAAATTCCTTCTGGTCTGTACAGAATCACTGACACCGAGAGTTCGTGACTCTGTGCAGACATCGAGTCAGCGACTCTGTTGGACCGGGAGTCTCTGACTCTGTACGGACCATGCGTCAGTGGCTCTGTACAGACCGGGTGTCAGTGATTCTGTACAGACCTGGAGTCAGGGTCCCTGTGCAGACCGGGATTCAATGGCTCTGTGCAGACCGGGAGTTGGTTATTCTGTACGGACTTGAAGGCGGTGACTCTGTGAAGACCGGAAGTCAGTGACTTTGCATAGACCGGACGTCAGTTACTCTGCACAGACCGGGAGTCAGTGACTGTGCATAGCGGGATTCAATGAATCTCTGCAGACCTGGAGTCAGTGAATCTGTACAGAACGGGAGTTAGTGGCTCTGTGCAGACTGGGAGTCAGTGATTCCGTCCAGACCGGGTGTCAGTGAGTCTTTACAGACCTGGAGTCAGTCTCTCTGAACAGACAGAGTGTTAGTGACTCTGTCCAACCGGGAGTCAGTGACGCTGTACGACCGGGAGTCAGTGATGCTGTGCAGACCTGGAGTCAATGACTCTGCACAGACCGGGAGTCAGTTACTCTGTATAGAACGGGAGTCAATTACTCTGTACAGGCCGGGAGTCAGCGAATCTGCGCAGTTCGGAATCATTGATTATGTACAGACCTGGAGTCAGCGACTCTGTACAGAGCCGGAGTCAGTGATTCTGTACCGACCGGAAGTCGGTGACTCTGTACAGACCGAAATCAGAGACTCGGTACAGGCCGGGGAGTCAGTGACTTTGTCCAGATCGGGAGTTTGTAAGTCTGTACAGACCGGGTGTCAGTGACTCTGTCCAGGCCGGGGAGTCAGTGACTCTGTAAAGATCGGAATCATTGACTCTGTACAGAGAGGGAGTCAGTGACTCTGTACACACCGTTAGTCAGTGGCTCTGAAAGACCGGGAATCAGTAACTCTGAACGGACCGGGCGTCAGTGACTCCATACGGACCCGGAGTCTGTGAGTTTCGTTGGACCGGAAGTCAGTTTCTCTGTACAGTCTGGGAGTCATTGATTCTGTACAGACCTGGAGTCGGAGACTCTGCGCAGGCCGGGAGTCAGTGACTCTGTACAGTTCGAAATCATTGATTATGTACAGACCTGGAATCAGCCACTCTGTGCAGACCGGGAGTCAGTGATTCTGTACGGCCCGGGAGTCAGGTACTCTCTCCAGACGGGTAGTCAGTGAATCTGCATCGACCGGAAGTCAATTACTATGTACAGACCGGGAGTCGGTGATTCTGTACGGACTTGAAGTCGGTGACTCTGTGCAGACCGGAAGTCAGTGACTCTGCACAGACCGGACGTCAGTTACTCTGCACAGACCGGGAATCAGTGACTCTGTGCATAGCGGGATTCATTGACTCCCTGCAGACCTGGAGTCAGTGAATCTGTACAGACCGGGAGTAAATGGCTCTGTGCAGAAATGGAGTCAGTGATTCTGTCCAGACCGGGTGTCAGTGAGTCTTAACAGACCGGGAGTCAGTATCTCTGAACGTACCGAGTGTTAGTGACTCTGTCCAACCGGGAGTCAGTGACGCTGTCCGACCGGGAGTCAGTGATGATGTGCAGACCAGGAGTCAGTGACTCTGCACAGGCCGTGAGTCAATTACTCTGTATATAACGGGAGTCAATTACTCTGTCCAGGCCGGGAGTCACCGATTCTGTGCAGTTCGGAATCATTGATTATGTACAGACCTGGAGTCAGCGACTCTGCACAGAGCGGGAGTCAGTGATTCTCTACCGACCGGAAGTCGGCGACTCTGTACAGACCGGAATCAGTGACTCGGTACAGGCCGTGGAGTCAGTGACTCTGTACAGATTGGGAGTCAGTAAGTCTTTACAGACGGGGAGTCAGTGAGTCGGTACAGGCCGGGGAGTCAGTGACTCTGTAAAGATCGGAATCATTGATTCTGTGCAGAGAGGGAGTCAGTGACTCTGTGCACACCGGTAGTCAGAGGCTCTGTAAGACCGGGATCAGTGAATCTGTACAGACATTGAGTCAGTGAATCTGTACAGGCCGGGAGTCTGTGACTCTGTATGGACCGGAATCAGTGACCTTTTTAGACAGTGATTCAGTGAACCTGTGCAGACCTGGAGTCACTGGCTCTCTACAGATCGGGTGTCAGTGACTCTGTACAGACCGAAAGTCAGTGATTCTGTAGAGACCGGGAGTCAGTGGCTCTGTAAGACCGGGAGTCAGTAACTCTGTACAGACCGGGCGTCAGTGACTCCGTACAGACCCGTAGTCTGTGAGTCAGTACAGACCGGGAGTCAGTGACTCTGTACAGTTCGGAGTCATTGATTATGTACAGACCTGGAGTCAGTTACTCTGTCCAGACCGGGAGTCAGTGAATCTGCATCGACCGGAAGTCAATTACTATGTACAGACCTGGATTCAGTGACATTGTTCAGACCGGGAGTCAGTGACATTGTACAGACTGGGTATCAATGACTCTCAGCAGACCGGGAGTCAATGAGTCTTCATAGACCGGGAGTCAATAACTTTGAACGGAACGAGAGTTAGTGACTCTGTGCTGACCTGGAGTTAGTGACACTGCACAGACCGGGAGTCAGTGTCTGTACAGGCCGGGAGTCAGTTTCTCTGTACAGACCGGAATCAGTGAATCTGTACAGACAGGGAGTCAATGAAACTGTACAGGCCGGGAGTCCGTGACTCTGTATGGACCGGAATCAGTGACTCTGTTGAGACAGTGAGTCAGTGAAACTGTGCAGAACTGGGGTCAGTGGCTCTGTACAGATCGCGTGTCAGTGACTCTGTGCAGACCGAAGTCAGTGACTCTGTACAGACCTGGATTCAGTGACTCTGTACAGAAAGGGAGTCAGTGAATCTGTACATACCGAGAGTCAGTGAATCTGCACAGACCTGAGTCAGTGACTCTGCACAGACCGTGCATAAGTGACTCTGTACAGACCTGGAGTCAGTGAGTCTGTACAGACCAGGAGTAAGTGACACTATACAGACCGAGAGGCAGTGATTCGGTAAGGACCGTGAGTCAGTCCCTCTATACAAACCGGAGTCAGTGAGTCTGTGCAGACTACGAGTCAATAATTCTGTACAGGCCGGTCGTCAGTGATTCTTTACAGACCTGAATTCAGTGTCGTAGTCCAGACTGGGAATCGGTGTTTCTGTACGGACCGGAACTCGGTGAGTCTGTACAGACCGGGCGTCAGTGACTCTTTGAAGACCGGGAGTCGGTCACTGTGTACAGACCGGGTGGCCGTGATTCTGTACAGACCTGGAATCAGTTGCTGTGCACAGACCTGGAGTCGGGTTCTCTGCACAGACCGGGAGTCAGTGGTTCTGTACAGACCGAGAGTTAGTGACTTTGAACAGACAGGGATTCAGTGACTCTGCATAGAACGGAAGTCAGATTCGCTGCACGGACCGGACGTCAGTGTTTCTGGACAGAAAGGGAATCAGTGACACTGTGCAGACCTGGATTCAGTGTCTCTGTGCAGACAGTTAGTCAGTGAATCTGTACAGACCTGGAGTCATTGATTCAGTACAGACCTGGAGTCAGTTTCGCTGTACAGACCGGGATTCAATGGCTCTGTGCAGACAGGGAGTCAGTGATTCTGTACAGACCGGGAGTCAGTGAGTCTTTACAGACCGGGAGTCAGGAACTCTGAACAGACCGATTGTTAGTGACTCTGTCCAACCGGGAGTCATCGACTCTGTGCAGTTCGGAATCATTGATTATGTACAGACCTGGGGTCAGCGACTCTGCACAGACCGGGAGTCAGTTACTCTGTACGGAACTGGAGTCAATTACTCTGTACAGGCCGGGAGTCATCGACTCTGTGCAGTTCGGAATCATTGATTATGTACAGACCTGGGGTCAGCGACTCTGCACAGAGTGGGAGTCAGTGATTCTGTACCGACATGAAGTCGATTACTCTGTACAGACCGGAATCAGTGAATCTGTGCAGGCAGTGAGTCAGTGAATCTGCACAGACCTGTACAGGGCGGATGACAGTGACTCTGTACAGACCGGGTGTAAGTGAGTCTTCAGAGATCGGGAGTCAGTTAGTCTGAACAGACCGGGAGTCAGTGACTATGTACAGATCGGAATCATTGACTCTGTACTGAGAGGGAGTCAGTGACTCTGTAAGACCGGGAATCAGTAACTCTGTACAATCCTGCAGTCAGTGACTCTGTACGGACTGGGAGTCAGTTACTTTGTACAGACGGGGTGTCAGTGACTCTCTACAGAATCACGGCCTTCCGGTCTGTACAGAGTCACTGACACCGAGAGTTCGTGACTCTGTACAGACCTGGAGTCAGTGACTCTGCACAGACCGGGAGTCAGTGACTGTATCGGCCGGGGGTGAGTGTCTCTGTACAGAAAGGAATCAGTGAATCTGTACAGACAGTGAGTCAGTGAATCTGTACAGGCCGGGAGTCCGTGACACTGTATGGATCGGATCAGTGACTCTGTTCAGACCGCGAGTCACTGAAACTGTGCAGACCTGGGGTCAGTGTGTCTGTACAGATCGGGTGTCAGTGACTCTGTGCAGACCGGAACTCAGTGACTGTGTACAGGCCGGGGAGTCAGTGACTCTGTACAGACCTGGAGTCAGTGACTCTGTACGGACCGGGAGTCAGTGACTTTGTACAGACGGGGTGTCAGTGACTCTCTGCAGAGTCACTGCCTTCCGGTCTGTAAAGAGTCACTGACACCGAGAGTTCGTGACTCTGTACAGACCGGAATCAGTGACTCTGTACAGACAGGGAGTCAGTGAATCTGTACATACCGAGAGTCAGTGAATCTGTACAGACCGGGAGACAGCCACTCTGTAGGACCGGGAATCACTGACTCTGTACGGAACTGGAGTCAGTGTCTCTGTACAGACAGTTTTTTCAGTGAATCTGTGCAGACTTGGCGTCAGTGATTATGTACAGAGCGGGAGTCAGTGACTCGGAACAGGCGGGGGAGTCAGTGACTCTGTACAGACCGGTAGTCAGTGGCTCTGTAAGACCGGGAATCAGAAACTCTGTACAGTCCTGCAGTCAGTGACTCTGTACGGACCGGGAGTCAGTGACTTTGTACAGACGGGGTGACTGTGACTGTACAGGCCTGGAGTTAGTGTCTCTGTACAGACCAGAATCAGTGAATCTGTACAGACAGGGAGTCAGTGAATCTGTACAGGCCGGGAGTCCGTGATTCTGTATGGACCGGAATCAGTGACTCTGTTGAGACAGTGAGTCAGTGAAACTGTGCAGACCTGGAGTCAGTGGCTCTGTACAGATTGGGTGTCAGTGACTCTGTGCAGACCGGATGTCAGTGACTGTGTGCAGGCCGGGGAGTCAGTGACTCTGTACAGACCTGGAGTCAGTGACTTTGTACAGACGGGGTGTCAGTGACTCTCTGCAGAATCACTGCCTTCCGGTCTGCACAGAGACACTGACACCGAGAGTTCGTGACTCTGTACAGACCGGAATCAGTGACTCTGTACAGACAGGGAGTCAGTGAATCTGTACAGACCTGAAGTCAGTGTCCCTGTGCACGCCGGGATTCAATGGCTCTGTGCAGACCGGGAGTCGCTGAATCTGTACGGACTTGCAGTCAGTTACTCTGTACAGACCGGGAGATAGTGGCTCTGTGCAGAACAGGAGTCAGTGATTCTGTCCAGACCAGGTGTCAGTGAGTCTTAAAAGACCGGGAGTCAGTATCTCTGAACGTACCGAGTGTTAGTGACTCTGTCCAACCCGGAATAAGTGACGCTGTCCGACCGGGAGTCAGTGATGATGTGCAGACCAGGAGTCAGTGACTCTGCACAGACCGTGAGTCAATTACTCTGTACAGGCCGGGAGTCACCGACTCTGTGCAGTTCGGAATCATTGATTATGTACAGACCTGGAGTCAGCGACTCTGTCCAGAGCGGGAGTCAGTGATTCTGCACCGACCGGAAGTCGACGACTCTGTACAGACCTGAATCAGGGACTCGGTACAGGCCGTGGAGTCAGTGACTCTGTACAGACCGGGATCAGTGAATCTGTACAGACATTGAGTCAGTGAAACTGTGCAGACCTGGAGTCAGTGGCTCTCTACAGATCGGATGTCAGTGACTCTGTACAGACCGAAAGTCAGTGACTCTGTCGAGACCGGGAGTCAGTGGCTCTGTAAGACCGGGAATCAGTAACTCTGTACAGACCGGGCGTCAGTGACTCCGTACTGACCCGTAGTCTGTGAGTCAGTACAGACCGGGAGTCAGTGACTCTGGACAGTCGGGGTGTCATTGATTCTGGACAGACCTGGAGTCGGTGACTCTGTACAGGCCGGGAGTCAGTAACTCTGTACAGTTCGGAGTCGTTGATTATGTACAGACCTGGAGTCAGCGACTCTGTACAAACCGGGAGTCAGTGATTCTGTACGGCCCGGGTGTCAGTTACTCTGTCCAGACCGGGAGTCAGTGAATCTGCATCGACCGGAAGTCAATTACCATGTACAGACCTGGAGTCAGTGACTCTGTTCAGACCGGGAGTCAGTGACATTGTACAGACTGGGTATCAATGACTCTCAGCAGACCGGGAGTCAATGAGTCTTCATAGACCGGGAGTCAATAACTTTGAACGGAACGAGAGTTAGTGACTCTGTGCTGACCTGGAGTTAGTGACACTGCACAGACCGGGAGTCAGTGACTTTACAGGCCGGGACTCAGTTTCTCTGTACAGAAGGGAGTCAGTGAAACTGTACAGTTACTTTGTACAGACGGGGAGTCACTGACAACGAGAGTTCGTGACTCTGTACAGACCGGAATCAGTGACACTGTACAGAAAGGGAGTGAGTGAATCTGTACATACCGAGAGTCAGTGAATCTGCACAGACCTGATTAAGTGACTCTGCACAGACTGTGCATAAGTGACTCTGCACAGACCTGGAGTCAGTGACTGTATTCAGACCGAGAGGCAGTGATTCGGTAAGGACCGTTGGTCAGTACCTCTATACAAACCGGAGTCAGTGAGTCTGTGCAGACTACGAGTCAATAATTCTGTGCAGGCCGGTCGTCAGTGATTCTCTACAGACCTGAATTCAGTGACGTTGTCCAGACCGGGAATCGGTGTTTCTGTACAGACCGGAAATCGGTGAGTCTGTACAGACCGGGCGTCAGTGACTCTTTGAAGACGGGGAGTCGGTCACTGCGTACAGACCGGGTGTCCGTGATTCTGTACAGACCTGGAATCAGTTACTGTGCACAGACCTGGAGTCGGGTTCTCTGCACAGACCGGGAGTCAGTGGTTCTGTACAAAACGGGAATCTGTGATTCTGTCCGGACCGGGAGTCAGTGAATCTGTATTAGGGTTAGGGTTAGGGTTAGGGTTATTGTACAGACCTGTACAGACCGAGAGTTAGTGACTTTGAACAGACAGGGATTCAGTGACTCTGCATGGACTGGAAGTCAGATTCGCTGCACGGACCGGAAGTCAGTGACACTGTGCAGACCTGGATTCAGTGTCTCTGTACAGACCTGGAGTCAGTTTCGCTGTACAAACCGGGAGTCAGTGACTTCCTGCAGACCTGGAGTCAGTGAGTCTGTGCAGACCTGGAGCAAGTGACGATGTACAGACCGGGAGTCAGTGAGTCTGTTCAGAGCGGGAATCACTGACCCTGTACTGACAGGGAATCATTGACCCTGTACATACCGAGAGTTGGTGACTTTGTACAGACAGGATGTGAGTTTCTCTGTATGGACCGTGAGTCATTGACTCTGTGTAGACCAGAAATCAGTGACTCTGTGCAGACCGGAAGTCAGTGACATTGCATAGACCGGAAGTCAGTTTCGCTGCACGGACCGGATGTCAGTGTCTCTGCACCGACAACGAGTCAGTGACTCTGTGCAGCTCGGTTGTCAGTGATTCTGTACAGAGCGGGAGTCATTGATTCTGTGCAAACCTGGAGTCAGTGACTCTGTACAGACCTGAAATCAATGACGCTGTGCAGACCGGCAGTAAGTGACTCTGTACAGACCTGGAGTGGGGTTCTCTGTACAGATCGGGAGTCAGTGGTTCTGTACAGAACGGTAGTCCGTGATTCTGTAAGGACCGGGAGTCAGTGAATCGGTACAAACGGGGAGGCATTGATTGTTTACAAACCTGGAATCAGTGACTCTGTACAGACCGAGATCCAGGGAGTCGGTGCAGACCTGGAGGCAGTGAGTCTGTGCAGACCTGGAGCAAGTGACGATGGACAGACCGGGATTCAGTGAGTCTGTCCAGACCGAGAGGTAGTCGCTTTGCACAGACAGGGACAGTAACTTATTTAGACTGTGTGTCATTGACTCTGTGCAGACCAGCAATCAGTGAGTCTGCACAGACCAGGAGTCAGTGACTCTGTCCAGACCTGGGGACAGAGTGTCTGAACAGACCTGGAGTCAGTGACGCTGTACAGTCCTGGAGTCATTTACTCTGTATGGAACCGGAGTCTTTGATTCTGTACAGACCAGGAGTCAGTGAGTCTGTACAGACCGGGAGTCAGTGAATCTGTATGGACCGTGAGTCATTGAATCTGTGCAGACCAGCAATCAGTGACGCTGTGCAGACCGGGATTCAGTGACAGTGCATAGACCGGAAGTCAGTTTCGCTGCACGGACCGGAAGTCGGTGACTCTGTACAGACCGGGAGTTAGTGACTCTATGCGACCGGGAGTCGGTGACTCTGTACAGACCGGGAGTCAGTGACTCTGTAGGACCGGGAGTCACTGACTCTGTACGGACCTGGAGTCAGTGTCTCCGCGCAGACCGGGATTCAATGGCTCTGTGCAGACCGGGAGTCGGTGATTTTGTACGGACTTGAAGTCGGTGACTCTGACGGAAGTCACTGACTCTGCATAGACCGGAAGTCAGTTACTCAGTACAAACCGGGTTTCAGTGACTCTCTACGGACCGGGAGTCAGTGAATTTTTACAGACGGGGTGTCACTGACTCTCTGCAGAGTAAATTCCTTCCGGTCTGTACAGAATCACTGACACCGAGAGTTCGTGACTCTGTGCAGACATCGAGTCAGCGACTCTGTTGGACCGGGAGTCTCTGACTCTGTACGGACCATGCGTCAGTGGCTCTGTACAGACCGGGTGTCAGTGATTCTGTACAGACCTGGAGTCAGGGTCCCTGTGCAGACCGGGATTCAATGGCTCTGTGCAGACCGGGAGTTGGTTATTCTGTACGGACTTGAAGGCGGTGACTCTGTGAAGACCGGAAGTCAGTGACTTTGCATAGACCGGACGTCAGTTACTCTGCACAGACCGGGAGTCAGTGACTGTGCATAGCGGGATTCAATGAATCTCTGCAGACCTGGAGTCAGTGAATCTGTACAGAACGGGAGTTAGTGGCTCTGTGCAGACTGGGAGTCAGTGATTCCGTCCAGACCGGGTGTCAGTGAGTCTTTACAGACCTGGAGTCAGTCTCTCTGAACAGACAGAGTGTTAGTGACTCTGTCCAACCGGGAGTCAGTGACGCTGTACGACCGGGAGTCAGTGATGCTGTGCAGACCTGGAGTCAATGACTCTGCACAGACCGGGAGTCAGTTACTCTGTATAGAACGGGAGTCAATTACTCTGTACAGGCCGGGAGTCAGCGAATCTGCGCAGTTCGGAATCATTGATTATGTACAGACCTGGAGTCAGCGACTCTGTACAGAGCCGGAGTCAGTGATTCTGTACCGACCGGAAGTCGGTGACTCTGTACAGACCGAAATCAGAGACTCGGTACAGGCCGGGGAGTCAGTGACTTTGTCCAGATCGGGAGTTTGTAAGTCTGTACAGACCGGGTGTCAGTGACTCTGTCCAGGCCGGGGAGTCAGTGACTCTGTAAAGATCGGAATCATTGACTCTGTACAGAGAGGGAGTCAGTGACTCTGTACACACCGTTAGTCAGTGGCTCTGAAAGACCGGGAATCAGTAACTCTGAACGGACCGGGCGTCAGTGACTCCATACGGACCCGGAGTCTGTGAGTTTCGTTGGACCGGAAGTCAGTTTCTCTGTACAGTCTGGGAGTCATTGATTCTGTACAGACCTGGAGTCGGAGACTCTGCGCAGGCCGGGAGTCAGTGACTCTGTACAGTTCGAAATCATTGATTATGTACAGACCTGGAATCAGCCACTCTGTGCAGACCGGGAGTCAGTGATTCTGTACGGCCCGGGAGTCAGGTACTCTCTCCAGACGGGTAGTCAGTGAATCTGCATCGACCGGAAGTCAATTACTATGTACAGACCGGGAGTCGGTGATTCTGTACGGACTTGAAGTCGGTGACTCTGTGCAGACCGGAAGTCAGTGACTCTGCACAGACCGGACGTCAGTTACTCTGCACAGACCGGGAATCAGTGACTCTGTGCATAGCGGGATTCATTGACTCCCTGCAGACCTGGAGTCAGTGAATCTGTACAGACCGGGAGTAAATGGCTCTGTGCAGAAATGGAGTCAGTGATTCTGTCCAGACCGGGTGTCAGTGAGTCTTAACAGACCGGGAGTCAGTATCTCTGAACGTACCGAGTGTTAGTGACTCTGTCCAACCGGGAGTCAGTGACGCTGTCCGACCGGGAGTCAGTGATGATGTGCAGACCAGGAGTCAGTGACTCTGCACAGGCCGTGAGTCAATTACTCTGTATATAACGGGAGTCAATTACTCTGTCCAGGCCGGGAGTCACCGATTCTGTGCAGTTCGGAATCATTGATTATGTACAGACCTGGAGTCAGCGACTCTGCACAGAGCGGGAGTCAGTGATTCTCTACCGACCGGAAGTCGGCGACTCTGTACAGACCGGAATCAGTGACTCGGTACAGGCCGTGGAGTCAGTGACTCTGTACAGATTGGGAGTCAGTAAGTCTGTACAGACGGGGAGTCAGTGAGTCGGTACAGGCCGGGGAGTCAGTGACTCTGTAAAGATCGGAATCATTGATTCTGTGCAGAGAGGGAGTCAGTGACTCTGTGCACACCGGTAGTCAGAGGCTCTGTAAGACCGGGATCAGTGAATCTGTACAGACATTGAGTCAGTGAATCTGTACAGGCCGGGAGTCTGTGACTCTGTATGGACCGGAATCAGTGACCTTTTTAGACAGTGATTCAGTGAACCTGTGCAGACCTGGAGTCACTGGCTCTCTACAGATCGGGTGTCAGTGACTCTGTACAGACCGAAAGTCAGTGATTCTGTAGAGACCGGGAGTCAGTGGCTCTGTAAGACCGGGAGTCAGTAACTCTGTACAGACCGGGCGTCAGTGACTCCGTACAGACCCGTAGTCTGTGAGTCAGTACAGACCGGGAGTCAGTGACTCTGTACAGTTCGGAGTCATTGATTATGTACAGACCTGGAGTCAGTTACTCTGTCCAGACCGGGAGTCAGTGAATCTGCATCGACCGGAAGTCAATTACTATGTACAGACCTGGATTCAGTGACATTGTTCAGACCGGGAGTCAGTGACATTGTACAGACTGGGTATCAATGACTCTCAGCAGACCGGGAGTCAATGAGTCTTCATAGACCGGGAGTCAATAACTTTGAACGGAACGAGAGTTAGTGACTCTGTGCTGACCTGGAGTTAGTGACACTGCACAGACCGGGAGTCAGTGTCTGTACAGGCCGGGAGTCAGTTTCTCTGTACAGACCGGAATCAGTGAATCTGTACAGACAGGGAGTCAATGAAACTGTACAGGCCGGGAGTCCGTGACTCTGTATGGACCGGAATCAGTGACTCTGTTGAGACAGTGAGTCAGTGAAACTGTGCAGAACTGGGGTCAGTGGCTCTGTACAGATCGCGTGTCAGTGACTCTGTGCAGACCGAAGTCAGTGACTCTGTACAGACCTGGATTCAGTGACTCTGTACAGAAAGGGAGTCAGTGAATCTGTACATACCGAGAGTCAGTGAATCTGCACAGACCTGAGTCAGTGACTCTGCACAGACCGTGCATAAGTGACTCTGTACAGACCTGGAGTCAGTGAGTCTGTACAGACCAGGAGTAAGTGACACTATACAGACCGAGAGGCAGTGATTCGGTAAGGACCGTGAGTCAGTCCCTCTATACAAACCGGAGTCAGTGAGTCTGTGCAGACTACGAGTCAATAATTCTGTACAGGCCGGTCGTCAGTGATTCTTTACAGACCTGAATTCAGTGTCGTAGTCCAGACTGGGAATCGGTGTTTCTGTACGGACCGGAACTCGGTGAGTCTGTACAGACCGGGCGTCAGTGACTCTTTGAAGACCGGGAGTCGGTCACTGTGTACAGACCGGGTGGCCGTGATTCTGTACAGACCTGGAATCAGTTGCTGTGCACAGACCTGGAGTCGGGTTCTCTGCACAGACCGGGAGTCAGTGGTTCTGTACAGACCGAGAGTTAGTGACTTTGAACAGACAGGGATTCAGTGACTCTGCATAGAACGGAAGTCAGATTCGCTGCACGGACCGGACGTCAGTGTTTCTGGACAGAAAGGGAATCAGTGACACTGTGCAGACCTGGATTCAGTGTCTCTGTGCAGACAGTTAGTCAGTGAATCTGTACAGACCTGGAGTCATTGATTCAGTACAGACCTGGAGTCAGTTTCGCTGTACAGACCGGGATTCAATGGCTCTGTGCAGACAGGGAGTCAGTGATTCTGTACAGACCGGGAGTCAGTGAGTCTTTACAGACCGGGAGTCAGGAACTCTGAACAGACCGATTGTTAGTGACTCTGTCCAACCGGGAGTCATCGACTCTGTGCAGTTCGGAATCATTGATTATGTACAGACCTGGGGTCAGCGACTCTGCACAGACCGGGAGTCAGTTACTCTGTACGGAACTGGAGTCAATTACTCTGTACAGGCCGGGAGTCATCGACTCTGTGCAGTTCGGAATCATTGATTATGTACAGACCTGGGGTCAGCGACTCTGCACAGAGTGGGAGTCAGTGATTCTGTACCGACATGAAGTCGATTACTCTGTACAGACCGGAATCAGTGAATCTGTGCAGGCAGTGAGTCAGTGAATCTGCACAGACCTGTACAGGGCGGATGACAGTGACTCTGTACAGACCGGGTGTAAGTGAGTCTTCAGAGATCGGGAGTCAGTTAGTCTGAACAGACCGGGAGTCAGTGACTATGTACAGATCGGAATCATTGACTCTGTACTGAGAGGGAGTCAGTGACTCTGTAAGACCGGGAATCAGTAACTCTGTACAATCCTGCAGTCAGTGACTCTGTACGGACTGGGAGTCAGTTACTTTGTACAGACGGGGTGTCAGTGACTCTCTACAGAATCACGGCCTTCCGGTCTGTACAGAGTCACTGACACCGAGAGTTCGTGACTCTGTACAGACCTGGAGTCAGTGACTCTGCACAGACCGGGAGTCAGTGACTGTATCGGCCGGGGGTGAGTGTCTCTGTACAGAAAGGAATCAGTGAATCTGTACAGACAGTGAGTCAGTGAATCTGTACAGGCCGGGAGTCCGTGACACTGTATGGATCGGATCAGTGACTCTGTTCAGACCGCGAGTCACTGAAACTGTGCAGACCTGGGGTCAGTGTGTCTGTACAGATCGGGTGTCAGTGACTCTGTGCAGACCGGAACTCAGTGACTGTGTACAGGCCGGGGAGTCAGTGACTCTGTACAGACCTGGAGTCAGTGACTCTGTACGGACCGGGAGTCAGTGACTTTGTACAGACGGGGTGTCAGTGACTCTCTGCAGAGTCACTGCCTTCCGGTCTGTAAAGAGTCACTGACACCGAGAGTTCGTGACTCTGTACAGACCGGAATCAGTGACTCTGTACAGACAGGGAGTCAGTGAATCTGTACATACCGAGAGTCAGTGAATCTGTACAGACCGGGAGACAGCCACTCTGTAGGACCGGGAATCACTGACTCTGTACGGAACTGGAGTCAGTGTCTCTGTACAGACAGTTTTTTCAGTGAATCTGTGCAGACTTGGCGTCAGTGATTATGTACAGAGCGGGAGTCAGTGACTCGGAACAGGCGGGGGAGTCAGTGACTCTGTACAGACCGGTAGTCAGTGGCTCTGTAAGACCGGGAATCAGAAACTCTGTACAGTCCTGCAGTCAGTGACTCTGTACGGACCGGGAGTCAGTGACTTTGTACAGACGGGGTGACTGTGACTGTACAGGCCTGGAGTTAGTGTCTCTGTACAGACCAGAATCAGTGAATCTGTACAGACAGGGAGTCAGTGAATCTGTACAGGCCGGGAGTCCGTGATTCTGTATGGACCGGAATCAGTGACTCTGTTGAGACAGTGAGTCAGTGAAACTGTGCAGACCTGGAGTCAGTGGCTCTGTACAGATTGGGTGTCAGTGACTCTGTGCAGACCGGATGTCAGTGACTGTGTGCAGGCCGGGGAGTCAGTGACTCTGTACAGACCTGGAGTCAGTGACTTTGTACAGACGGGGTGTCAGTGACTCTCTGCAGAATCACTGCCTTCCGGTCTGCACAGAGACACTGACACCGAGAGTTCGTGACTCTGTACAGACCGGAATCAGTGACTCTGTACAGACAGGGAGTCAGTGAATCTGTACAGACCTGAAGTCAGTGTCCCTGTGCACGCCGGGATTCAATGGCTCTGTGCAGACCGGGAGTCGCTGAATCTGTACGGACTTGCAGTCAGTTACTCTGTACAGACCGGGAGATAGTGGCTCTGTGCAGAACAGGAGTCAGTGATTCTGTCCAGACCAGGTGTCAGTGAGTCTTAAAAGACCGGGAGTCAGTATCTCTGAACGTACCGAGTGTTAGTGACTCTGTCCAACCCGGAATAAGTGACGCTGTCCGACCGGGAGTCAGTGATGATGTGCAGACCAGGAGTCAGTGACTCTGCACAGACCGTGAGTCAATTACTCTGTACAGGCCGGGAGTCACCGACTCTGTGCAGTTCGGAATCATTGATTATGTACAGACCTGGAGTCAGCGACTCTGTCCAGAGCGGGAGTCAGTGATTCTGCACCGACCGGAAGTCGACGACTCTGTACAGACCTGAATCAGGGACTCGGTACAGGCCGTGGAGTCAGTGACTCTGTACAGACCGGGATCAGTGAATCTGTACAGACATTGAGTCAGTGAAACTGTGCAGACCTGGAGTCAGTGGCTCTCTACAGATCGGATGTCAGTGACTCTGTACAGACCGAAAGTCAGTGACTCTGTCGAGACCGGGAGTCAGTGGCTCTGTAAGACCGGGAATCAGTAACTCTGTACAGACCGGGCGTCAGTGACTCCGTACTGACCCGTAGTCTGTGAGTCAGTACAGACCGGGAGTCAGTGACTCTGGACAGTCGGGGTGTCATTGATTCTGGACAGACCTGGAGTCGGTGACTCTGTACAGGCCGGGAGTCAGTAACTCTGTACAGTTCGGAGTCGTTGATTATGTACAGACCTGGAGTCAGCGACTCTGTACAAACCGGGAGTCAGTGATTCTGTACGGCCCGGGTGTCAGTTACTCTGTCCAGACCGGGAGTCAGTGAATCTGCATCGACCGGAAGTCAATTACCATGTACAGACCTGGAGTCAGTGACTCTGTTCAGACCGGGAGTCAGTGACATTGTACAGACTGGGTATCAATGACTCTCAGCAGACCGGGAGTCAATGAGTCTTCATAGACCGGGAGTCAATAACTTTGAACGGAACGAGAGTTAGTGACTCTGTGCTGACCTGGAGTTAGTGACACTGCACAGACCGGGAGTCAGTGACTTTACAGGCCGGGACTCAGTTTCTCTGTACAGAAGGGAGTCAGTGAAACTGTACAGTTACTTTGTACAGACGGGGAGTCACTGACAACGAGAGTTCGTGACTCTGTACAGACCGGAATCAGTGACACTGTACAGAAAGGGAGTGAGTGAATCTGTACATACCGAGAGTCAGTGAATCTGCACAGACCTGATTAAGTGACTCTGCACAGACTGTGCATAAGTGACTCTGCACAGACCTGGAGTCAGTGACTGTATTCAGACCGAGAGGCAGTGATTCGGTAAGGACCGTTGGTCAGTACCTCTATACAAACCGGAGTCAGTGAGTCTGTGCAGACTACGAGTCAATAATTCTGTGCAGGCCGGTCGTCAGTGATTCTCTACAGACCTGAATTCAGTGACGTTGTCCAGACCGGGAATCGGTGTTTCTGTACAGACCGGAAATCGGTGAGTCTGTACAGACCGGGCGTCAGTGACTCTTTGAAGACGGGGAGTCGGTCACTGCGTACAGACCGGGTGTCCGTGATTCTGTACAGACCTGGAATCAGTTACTGTGCACAGACCTGGAGTCGGGTTCTCTGCACAGACCGGGAGTCAGTGGTTCTGTACAAAACGGGAATCTGTGATTCTGTCCGGACCGGGAGTCAGTGAATCTGTACAGACAGGGAATCATTGACACTGTACAGACCGAGAGTTAGTGACTTTGAACAGACAGGGATTCAGTGACTCTGCATGGACTGGAAGTCAGATTCGCTGCACGGACCGGAAGTCAGTGACACTGTGCAGACCTGGATTCAGTGTCTCTGTACAGACCTGGAGTCAGTTTCGCTGTACAAACCGGGAGTCAGTGACTTCCTGCAGACCTGGAGTCAGTGAGTCTGTGCAGACCTGGAGCAAGTGACGATGTACAGACCGGGAGTCAGTGAGTCTGTTCAGAGCGGGAATCACTGACCCTGTACTGACAGGGAATCATTGACCCTGTACATACCGAGAGTTGGTGACTTTGTACAGACAGGATGTGAGTTTCTCTGTATGGACCGTGAGTCATTGACTCTGTGTAGACCAGAAATCAGTGACTCTGTGCAGACCGGAAGTCAGTGACATTGCATAGACCGGAAGTCAGTTTCGCTGCACGGACCGGATGTCAGTGTCTCTGCACCGACAACGAGTCAGTGACTCTGTGCAGCTCGGTTGTCAGTGATTCTGTACAGAGCGGGAGTCATTGATTCTGTGCAAACCTGGAGTCAGTGACTCTGTACAGACCTGAAATCAATGACGCTGTGCAGACCGGCAGTAAGTGACTCTGTACAGACCTGGAGTGGGGTTCTCTGTACAGATCGGGAGTCAGTGGTTCTGTACAGAACGGTAGTCCGTGATTCTGTAAGGACCGGGAGTCAGTGAATCGGTACAAACGGGGAGGCATTGATTGTTTACAAACCTGGAATCAGTGACTCTGTACAGACCGAGATCCAGGGAGTCGGTGCAGACCTGGAGGCAGTGAGTCTGTGCAGACCTGGAGCAAGTGACGATGGACAGACCGGGATTCAGTGAGTCTGTCCAGACCGAGAGGTAGTCGCTTTGCACAGACAGGGACAGTAACTTATTTAGACTGTGTGTCATTGACTCTGTGCAGACCAGCAATCAGTGAGTCTGCACAGACCAGGAGTCAGTGACTCTGTCCAGACCTGGGGACAGAGTGTCTGAACAGACCTGGAGTCAGTGACGCTGTACAGTCATTTACTCTGTATGGAACCGGAGTCTTTGATTCTGTACAGACCAGGAGTCAGTGAGTCTGTACAGACCGGGAGTCAGTGAATCTGTATGGACCGTGAGTCATTGAATCTGTGCAGACCAGCAATCAGTGACGCTGTGCAGACCGGGATTCAGTGACAGTGCATAGACCGGAAGTCAGTTTCGCTGCACGGACCGGAAGTCGGTGACTCTGTACAGACCGGGAGTTAGTGACTCTGCACAGAACGGGAGTCAGTGATTCTCTACAGACCGGGAGTCATTGATTCTGTACAGACCTGGAGTCAGTGACTCTGTGCAGACCAGCAATCAGTGAGTCTGCACAGACCGGGAGTCAGTGACAGTGCTTCGACCGGAAGTCAGTTTCGCTGCACGGAATGGAAGTCAGTGGCTCTGTACAGACCGGGTTTCAGTATTTCTGTCGGACCGGGAGTCAGTGACTCTGTACAGACCAGGAGTCACTGACTCTGTACAGACCTGGAGTCAGTTACTCTGTACAGACCGGGAGTCAATGACATTGTTCAGACCGGGAGTCAGTTAATCTGTACAGTCGGGGAGTCATTGATTCTGTGCAGACCTGGAGTCAGTGACTCTGTACAGAACTGGCGACACTGGCTCTGCACAGAGCGGGAGTCAGTGACACTGTGTAGATCGGGAGTCAGTGACTGTACAGACCGGGAGTCAGTGACAATGTACAGACCTGGAGTCAGCAACTCTGTGCAGACGGGAGTAAGTGACTCTGTAGAGACCGGGAGTCAGTGATTCTGTACCATCCGGGAGTCGATGACTCTGTACAGGCCGGCAGTTCGTGACTCTGTACGGACCGGAAACAGTGACTCTGTACAGAAAGGGAGTCACTGGCTCTGCAGAGACCTGGAGTCAGTGAATCTGTACAAAACTTGGAGTCATTGACGCTGTACCGACCGGATTCCAGTGACTCCGTGCAGACCTGGAGTCAATGAGTCTGTGCAGACCTGGAACAAGTGACGATGCACAGACCGGGAGTCAGTGAGTCTGTTCAGAGCGGGAATCACTGACACTGTACTGACAGGGAATCATTGACCCTGTACATACCGAGAGTTGGTGACTTTTTACAGACAGGGTGTCAGTTACTCTGTATGGGCAGCGAGTCATTGACTCTGTGCAGACCAGAAATCAGTGACTCTGTGCAGACCGGAAGTCAGTGACACTGCATAGACCGGAAGTCAGTTTCGCTGCACGGACCGAATGTCAGTGACTCTGCACGACCGGGAGTCAGTGACTCTGTGCTGACCTGGAGTCAGTGACACTGTGTCGACCGGGAGTCAGTGACTCTGTACAGACCAAAATCATTGACTCTGTAAAGACAGGGAGTCGGTGAATCTGAACATACCGAGAGTAAGTGGCTCTGTTCACACCGGTTGTTAGTGTCTCTGTAGGACTGGGAGTCAGTGAATCGGTACAGACCTGGAGTCAGTGTCTCTGTGCAGACCGGGAGTCAGTGAATCTGTACAGACCGGATTCAGTGACTTTGCACAGAGCGGTATTCAGTGACTCCGTACAGACGGGGAATTATTGATTAAAGACAGACCTGGAGTTAGCGACTCTGTCCAGACCTGGGGACAGAGGGTCTGGAGAGGTCGGTCGTCAGTGATTCTGCACAGACGGGGAGTCATTGATTCTGCACAGATGTGGTGACATTGATTCTGTGCAGACCTGGAGTCAGTGACTCTGTACAGACCTGAAATCAGTGACGCTGTCCAGAACGGGAGTAAGAGTCTCTGCACAGACCTGGAGTCGGGATCTCTGTACAGACCGGAAGTCAGTGGTTCTGTACACAACGGGAGTCTGTGATTCTGTACGGACCGGGAGTCAGTGAATCGGTACAGACGGGGTGTCATTGATTCTATACAGAACTGGAAACAGTGACTCTGTACAAAACCTGGATTCAGAGACGCTGCACAGACCGGGATCCAGTGACTCCGTACAGACCTGGAGTCAGTGAGTCTGTACATACCTGGAGCAAGTGATGATGTAAAGACCGGTAGTCAGTGAGTCTGTACAGACCGGGAATCAATGACCCTGTACTGAAAGGCAATCATTTACCTTGTACAGACCGAGAGTTAGTGAATTTGTACAGACAGGGAATCAGTGGACTCTGTACAGACCGGGAGTCAGTGATTCTGTACGGACCGGGAGTCGGTGACACTGTACAGACCGGGAGTTAGTGACGCTGTAAAGACCAGAGTCAGTGTCTCTGTTTTGACCACGAGTCAGTGACTCTGTACAAGTCAGTAGTCAGTGATTCTGTCCAGACGGGGAGTCGTTGATTCTGTACAGACGTGGAGTCATTGATTCTGTACAGACCTGGAGTCAGTAACTCTATGGAGACCGGTAGTCAGTGTCTCTGTACAGACGGGGAATTATTGATTATATATAGACCTGGAGCCAGTGGCGCTGTGCAGACCTGGAGTCAGTGTCTCTGTAGAGACCGAGATTCAATAACTCTGAACAGACCGAGAGTTACTGACTCTGTACGACCGGGAGTCAGTGATGCTGTGCGACGGGGAGTCAGTGACTCTGTACAGACCGGGAGTCAGTGACTCTGTCCAGACCTGGGGACAGATTATCTGTACGAACCTGAAGCCAGTTGCGCTGTACAGACCTGGAGTCATTTACTCTGTATAGAACCGGAGTCAGTGACTCTGTGCAGACCGGCAGTCAGTGAGTCTGTACAGACCGGGAGTCAGTGACTCTGTACAGAAGGGGAATTATTGATTGTGTACAGACCTGGAGTCAGCGACTCTGTACAGACCTGGAGTCAGTGACTCTGTTACAGATCGGGAGTTAGTGACTCTGTACAGACCTGGAGTCAGTGAATCTGTACAGACCTGGAGTTAGTGACTCTGTACAGACCTGGAGTCAGTGACTCTGTACAGATCGGGAGTCAGTGATTCTGTAAAGAGCAGAGTCAGTGTTTCTGCACCGACCACGAGTCAGTGACTCTGTGCAGGTCGGTCGTCAGTGATTCTGTACAGACGGGGAGTCATTGATTCTTTACAGACGTGGAGACATTGATTCTGTACAGACCTGGAGTCAGTGACTCTGTGCAGACCTGAAATCAATGACGCTGTCCAGACCGGGAGGAAGAGAATCTGTACAGACCTGGAGTCGGGTTCACTGTACAGACCGGGAGTCAGTGGTTCTGTACAGAATGGGAGTCTGTGATTCTGTACGGACCGGGAGTCAGTGAATCGGTACAAACGGGGAGTCATTGATTCCGTACAGAACTGGAGACAGTGAATCTGTACAAAACCTGGCGTCAGTGACGCTGCACAGACCGGGATCCAGTGACGATGTACACACCGATAGTCAGTGAGTCTGTACAGACCGGGAATCAAAGACCCTGTACTGAAAGGGAATCATTGACCTTGTACAGACCGAGAGTTAGTTACTTTGTACAGACAGGGAATCAGTGACTCTGTACAGACCGGGAGTCAGTGATTCTGTGCAGACCTGGAGTCAGTGACTCTGTACAGACCTGAAATCAGTGACGCTGTCCAGAACGGGAGTAAGAGACTCTGTACAGACCTGGAGTCGGAAACTCTGTACAGACCGGAAGACAGTGGTTCTGTACACAACGGGAGTCTGTGATTCTGTACGGACCGGGAGTCAGTGAATCGGTACAGTCGGGGTGTCATTGATTCTATACAGAACTGGAAACAGTGACTCTGTACAAAACCTGGATTCAGAGACGCTGCACAGACCGGGATCCAGTGACTCCGTACAGACCTGGAGTCAGTGAGTCTGTGCATACCTGGAGCAAGTGATGATGTAAAGACCGGTAGTCAGTGAGTCTGTACAGACCGGGAATCAATGACCCTGTACTGAAAGGCAATCATTTACCTTGTACAGACCGAGAGTTAGTGAATTTGTACAGACAGGGAATCAGTGGACTCTGTACAGACCGGGAGTCAGTGATTCTGTACGGACCGGGAGTCGGTGACACTGTACAGACCGGGAGTTAGTGACGCTGTAAAGACCAGAGTCAGTGTCTCTGTTTTGACCACGAGTCAGTGACTCTGTACAAGTCAGTAGTCAGTGATTCTGTCCAGACGGGGAGTCGTTGATTCTGTACAGACGTGGAGTCATTGATTCTGTACAGACCTGGAGTCAGTGACTCTGTGCAGACCTGAAATCAATGACGCTGTCCAGACCGGGAGGAAGAGAATCTGTACAGACCTGGAGTCGGGTTCACT
This sequence comes from Heptranchias perlo, assembly GCF_035084215.1. Lineage (NCBI taxonomy): Eukaryota > Metazoa > Chordata > Chondrichthyes > Hexanchiformes > Hexanchidae > Heptranchias > Heptranchias perlo. The sequence continues at coordinate 165,327 of NW_027139341.1, forward strand.
GTACAGACCGGGAGTCAGTGGTTCTGTACAGAATGGGAGTCTGTGATTCTGTACGGACCGGGAGTCAGTGAATCGGTACAAACGGGGAGTCATTGATTCCGTACAGAACTGGAGACAGTGAATCTGTACAAAACCTGGCGTCAGTGACGCTGCACAGACCGGGATCCAGTGACGATGTACACACCGATAGTCAGTGAGTCTGTACAGACCGGGAATCAAAGACCCTGTACTGAAAGGGAATCATTGACCTTGTACAGACCGAGAGTTAGTTACTTTGTACAGACAGGGAATCAGTGACTCTGTACAGACCGGGAGTCAGTGATTCTGTGCAGACCTGGAGTCAGTGACTCTGTACAGACCTGAAATCAGTGACGCTGTCCAGAACGGGAGTAAGAGACTCTGTACAGACCTGGAGTCGGGAACTCTGTACAGACCGGAAGTCAGTGGTTCTGTACACAACGGGAGTCTGTGATTCTGTACGGACCGGGAGTCAGTGAATCGGTACAGACGGGGTGTCATTGATTCTATACAGAACTGGAAACAGTGACTCTGTACAAAACCTGGATTCAGAGACGCTGCACAGACCGGGATCCAGTGACTCCGTACAGACCTGGAGTCAGTGAGTCTGTGCATACCTGGAGCAAGTGATGATGTAAAGACCGGTAGTCAGTGAGTCTGTACAGACCGGGAATCAATGACCCTGTACCGAAAGGCAATCATTTACCTTGTACAGACCGAGAGTTAGTGAATTTGTACAGACAGGGAATCAGTGGACTCTGTACAGACCGGGAGTCAGTGATTCTGTACGGACCGGGAGTCGGTGACACTGTACAGACCGGGAGTTAGTGACGCTGTAAAGACCAGAGTCAGTGTCTCTGTTTTGACCACGAGTCAGTGACTCTGTACAAGTCAGTAGTCAGTGATTCTGTCCAGACGGGGAGTCGTTGATTCTGTACAGACGTGGAGTCATTGATTCTGTACAGACCTGGAGTCAGTAACTCTATGGAGACCGGTAGTCAGTGTCTCTGTACAGACGGGGAATTATTGATTATATATAGACCTGGAGCCAGTGGCGCTGTGCAGACCTGGAGTCAGTGTCTCTGTAGAGACCGAGATTCAATAACTCTGAACAGACCGAGAGTTACTGACTCTGTACGACCGGGAGTCAGTGATGCTGTGCGACGGGGAGTCAGTGACTCTGTACAGACCGGGAGTCAGTGACTCTGTCCAGACCTGGGGACAGATTATCTGTACGAACCTGAAGCCAGTTGCGCTGTACAGACCTGGAGTCATTTACTCTGTATCGAACCGGAGTCAGTGACTCTGTGCAGACCGGCAGTCAGTGACTCTGTACAGAAGGGGAATTATTGATTGTGTACAGACCTGGAGTCAGCGACTCTGTACAGACCTGGAGTCAGTGACTCTGTACAGAAGGGGAATTATTGATTGTGTACAGACCTGGAGTCAGCGAATCTGTACAGACCTGGAGTCAGTGACTCTGTACAGACCTGGAGTTAGTGACTCTGTACAGACCTGGAGTTAGTGACTCTGTACAGACCTGGAGTCAGTGACTCTGTACAGACCTGGAGTCAGTGACTCTGTACAGATCGGGAGTCAGTGATTCTGTAAAGACCAGAGTCAGTGTCTCTGCACCGACCTGGAGTCAGTGGCTCTGTACAGGCCGGGTGTCAGTGACTCTTTACAGACCGGGTATCGGTGCGACTTCATAGATCGGGAGTCAGTAAATCTGTGCAGACCGGGAGTCAGTGACTCTGTGCAGATCGGAATCATTGTCTCTGTACAGAGAGGGAGTCAGTGATTCTGTACAGACCGGTAGTCAGTGGCTCTGTGAGACCGGGATTCAGCAACTCTGTACAGTCCTGCAATCAGTGACTCTGTACGGACCGGGAGTCAGTGAATCTGTACAGGCCGGGAGTCCGTGACTCTGTATGGACCGGAATCAGTGACTCTGTTCAGACAGTGAGTCAGTGAAACTGTGCAGACCTGGAGTCAGTGGCTCTGTGCAGATCGGGTGTCAGTGACTCTGTACAGACCGGAAGTCAGTGACTGTGTACAGGCCGGAGAGTCAGTGACTCTGTACAGACCTGGAGTCAGTGACTCTGTACGGACCGGGGGTCAGTGACTTTTCACAGACGGGGTGTCAGTGACTCTCTGCAGACCTGGAGTCAGTGACTCTGCATAGACCGGAAGTCAGTTTCTCTGTACCGACCGGGAGTCAGTGACTCTGTGCAAACCTGGAGTCAGTGAATCTGTACGGACTGGCAATTCGTGGCTCTGTGCAGACCGGGAGTCAGTGATTCTGTCCAGACCGGGTGTCAGTTAGAATTACAGATCGGGAGTCAGTAACTCTGTCCATCCGGGAGTCAGTGACGCTGTACGACCGGGAGTCAATGATGCTGTACAGACCTGGAGTCAGTGACTCTGCACAGACCGGGGGTCAGTTACTCTGTATAGAACGGGAGACAATTACTCTGTACAGGCCGGGAGTCAGCGACTCTGTGCAGTTCGGAATCAATGATCATGTACAGACCTGGAGTCAGCGACTCTGTACAGAGATGGAGCCAGTGATTCTGTACCGACCGTAAGTCGGTTACTCTGTACAGACCGGAATCAGTGACTCTGTGCAGACAGGGGAGTCATTGATTCTGTACAGACCTGGAGTCAGTGAATCTGTTCAAAACCTGGAGTCAGTGACGCTGTGCAGACCGGGATCCAGTGACTCCGTGCAGACCCGAAGTCAGTGAGTCTGTGCAGACCTGGAGCAAGTGACGATGCACAGACTGGGATTCAGTGAGTTTGTCCAGACCGGGAATCACTGAACTTGTACAGCCAGGGAATTATTGACCCTGTCCAGACGGAGAGTTAGTGACTTTGCACAGACAGGGAGTCAGTGACTTCTTTTGACCGTATGTCATGGACTCTGTGCAGACCAGCAATCAGTGAGTCTGCACAGACCGGAGTCAGTGACAGTGCTTAGACCGGAAGTCAGTTTCGCTGCATGGACCGGAAGTCAGTGACTCCATGCAGACTGGGAGTCAGTGAATCTCCAGGACCGGGAGTCAGTGAATCTCTACGACCGGGAGTCAATGACTCTGTACAGACCTGGAGACAGTGACACTGCACAGACCGGGAGTCAGTGACACTGTGTCGACCGGGAGTCTGTGATTCTGCACAGACCGGAATCAGTGACTCTGTGCAGATAGGGATTCAGTGAATCTGAACATACCGAGAGTCAGTGCCTATGTACAGACTGGTTTTCAGTATCTCTGTAGGACCGGGAGTCAGTGACTCTTTACAGACCGGTATCAGTGATTCTGTCTTGACAAGGAGTCCGTGAATCTGAACATGCCGAGAGTCAGTGGCTCTGTACAGACCGGGTGTCAGTTTGTCTGTCGGACCGCTAGTCAGTGACTCTGTACAGACAGGGATTTACTGTCTCCGTACAGACCTGGAGTCAGTGACTCTGTACGGACCGGGAATCAGTGACTTTGTACAAACGGGGTGTCAGTGACTCTGTGTAGATTCAATGCCTTCCGGACTGTACAGAGTCATTGACACCGAGAGTCCCTGACTCTGTGCAGACCTGGAGTCAGTGACTCTGCACAGATCGGGTGTCAGTGACTCTGTACGGACCTGAAGTCAGTGACTGTGCTCAGGCCGGAGAGTCAGTGACTCTGTACAGACCTGGAGTCAGTGACTCTGTACGGACCGGGAGTCAGTGACTTTTTACAGACGGGGTGTCAGTGTCCCTCTGCAGAATCATTGCCTTCCGGTCTGTACAGAGTCACTGACACCGACAGTTCGTGACTCTACACAGACCGGAATGATTGAGGCTGGACAGACAGGGATTCAGTGAATCTGTACATACCGAGAATCAATGAATCTGTACAGACCGGGAGTCAGTGACACTGTAGGACCGGGAGCCACTGACTCTGTACGGACCTGGCGTCAGTGGCCCTGTACAGTCCGGGTGTCAGTGACTCTGTTCAGGACTGGAGTCAGTGTCCCTGTGCAGACCGGGATTCAATGGCTCTATGCAGATCGGGAGTCGGTGATTCTGTACGGACTTGAAGTCGGTGAATCTGTACAGACCGGGTGTCAGTGTCTCTGTACAGACCGGAAGTCAGTGACTGTGTTCAGGCCGGAGAGTCAGTGAATCTGTACACACCTGGAGTCAGTGACTCTGTACGGACCGGGAGTCAGTGACTTTTTACAGACGGGGTGTCAGTGTCTCTCTGCAGCATCATTGCCTTCCGGTCTGTACAGAGTCACTGACACCGAGAGTTCGTGACTCTGTACAGAACGGAATCAGTGACGCTGTACAGACAGGGAGTCAGTGAATCTGTACATACCGAGAATCAGTGAATCTGTACAGACCGGGAGTCAGTGACTCTGTCGGACCGGGAGTCAATGACTCTGTACGGACCTGGCGTCAGTGGCTCTGTACAGACCGGGTGTCAGTGACTCTGTACAGGCCTGGAGTCAGTGTCGCTGTGCAGACCGGGATTCAATGGCTCTGTGCAGACCGGGAGTCAGTAACTCTGTACAGACCGGAAGTCAGTGACTGTGTACAGGCCGGAGAGTAAGTGACTCTGTGCAGACCTGGAATCAGTGACTCTTTACAGACGGGGTGTCAGTATATCTCTGCAGAATCATTGCCTTCCGGTCTGTACAGAGTCACTGACACTGTGCATTCCGGGAGTAGCTGATTCTGTACGGACTTGAAGTCGGTGACTCTGTGCAGACCGGAAGTCAGTTACTCTGTACAGACCTGGAGTCAGTGACTCTGTGCATAGCAGGATTCAGTGACTCTCTCCAGACCTGGAGTCAGTGAATCTGTATAGACCGGGAGTTAGTGGCTCTGTCCAACTGGGAGTCAGTGACGCTGTACGACCGGGAGTCAGTGATGCTGTGCAGACCTGGATTCAGTGCCTCTGTACAGACGGGGAATTATTGATTATGTGCACACCTGGAGTCAGCGACTCTGTGCAGACCGCGAGTCAGTGACTCTGAGCAGACCGAGAGTTACTGACTCTGTACGACCGGGTGTCAGTGACGCTGTCCGACGGGAATCAGTGACTCTGCACAGAACGGGAGACAGTTACTCTGTATAGAACCGGAGTCAGTGACTCTGTACAGGCCACGATTTAGTGACTTTGTACGGACCGGAATCAGTGAGTCTGTACAGACAGGCAGTCAGGAGTCGGGTTTTCTGTACAGACCGGGAGTCAGTGGTTCTGCACAGAACGGGAGTGTGTGATTCTGTACGGACCGGGAGTCAGTGAATCTGTACAGACAGGGAGTCATTTATTCTGTACAGACCTGGAGTCGGGTTCTCTGTACGGACCGGGAGTCAGTGGTTCTGTACAGAACGGGATTGTGTGATTCTGAACAGACCGGGAGTCAGTGACTCTGTCCAGACCTGGGGACAGTGAGTCTGTACAGAGCTGGAGCCAGTGACGCTGCACAGAACTGGAGTCAGTGTCGCTGTACAGACCGAGAATCAGTAACTCTGAACAGGCCGAGAGTTACTGACTCTGTACGACGGGGATTCAGTGACTCTGTACAGTCGGGGAGTCATTGATTCTGTACAGGCCGGTCGTCAGTGATTCTTTACAGACCTGAATTCAGTGACGTTGTCCAGACCGGGAATCGGTGTTTCTGTACGGACCGGAACTCGGTGACTCTGTACAGACCGGGCGTCAGTGACTCTTTGCAGACCAGGAGTCGGTCACTCTGTACAGACCGTGTGTCCGTGATTCTGTACAGACCTGGAATCAATTACTGTGCACAGACCTGGAGTCGGGTTCTCTGCACAGACCGGGATTCAGTGGTTCTGTACAGCATGGGAGTCTGTGATTCTGTACGGACCGGGAGTCTGTGATTCTGTACGGACCTGGAGTCAGTGAATCTGTACAGACCGAGAGTTATTGACTTTGAACAGACAGGGTGTCAGTGACTCTGCATAGAACGGAAGTCAGATTCGCTGCACGGACCGGAATTCAGTGATTCTGGACAGAAAGGGAGTCAGTGACTGCGTAGACTGGGAATCAGTGACAATGTCCAGACAGGGAGTCAGTGACTCTGTACACACAGGGTGTCAGTGAATCTGTACAAACCGAGAGTCAGAGAATCTGTACAGACCGTGAGTCAGTGATTCTGTAGGACCGGGAGTCAGTGACACTGTACAGACCAGAATCAGTGAATCTGTACAAACAGGGAGTAATTGATTCAGTACAGACAGGAAGTCAGTTACTCTGTGCAGACCAGGAGTCAGTGACTCTGTGCATAGCGGGATTCAGTGACTCTCTGCAGACCTGGAGTCAGTGAATTTGTGCAGGCCGGGAGGTAGCGGCTCCGTGCAGACCGGGAGTCAGTGATTCTGTCCAGACCGGGAGTCAGTGAGTCTTCACAGACTGAGAGTCATTAACTCTGAACAGACCGGGTTTTAGTGACTCTGTCCAACCGGGAGTCAGTGACGCTGTACGACCGGGAGTCAGTGATGCTGTACAGACCTGGAGTCAGTGACTCTGCACAGACCGGGAGTCAGTTACTCTGCATCGAACGGGAGTCAATTACTCTGTACAGGCCGGGAGTCAGCGACTCTGTGCAGTTCGGAATCATTGATTATGTACAGACCTGGAGTCAGCGACTCTGTACAGAGCGGGAGTCAGTGATTCTGTACCGACCGGAAGTCGGTGACTCTGTACAGACCGGAATCAGTGACTCTGTACAGAGAGGGAGTCGGTGAATCTCTACATACCGAGAGTCAGTGTCTCTGTACAGACCGGGTGTCAGTGACTCTGTACAGACCTGGAGTCAGTGTCCCTGTGCAAACCGGGATTCAATGGCTTTGTGCAGACCTGGAGTTGGTGATTCTGTACGGACTTGAAGTCGGTGACTCCGTGCAGACCGGAAGTCAGTGGCTCTGCATAGACCGGAATTCAGTTAATCTGTACAGGCCGGGATTCAGTGACTTTGTGCATCGCGGGATTCAGTGATCTCTGCAGACCTGGAGTCAGTGAATCGGTACAGACCGGGAATTAGTGGCTCTGTGCAGATCGGGAGTCAGTGACTCTGTACAGACCGGGTGTCAATGAGCCTTCAGAGACCGGGAGTCGGTAACAATGAACGGACCGTGACTTAGTGACTCTGTACCGACCTGGAGTCAGTAATTCTGCGCAGACCGGGAGTCCGTGACACTGTACAGACCGGAATCAGTGAATTTGTACAAACAGGAATCATTGATTCAGTACAGACTTGGAGTCAGTTTCTCAGTACAGACCGGGAGCCAGTATCTCTGTGCAAACCTGGAGTCAGTGTCCGTGTGCAGACCGGGATTCAATGGCTCTGTGCAGACCGGGAGTTGGTGATTCTGTACGGACCTGAAGTCAGTTACTCTGTACAGACCAGGATTCAGTGACACTGTGCGTAGCGGGATTCAGTGACTCACTGCAGACCTGGAGACAGTGAATCTGTACAGACCGGGAGTTATTGGCTCTGTGCAGACCGGGAGTCAGTGATTTTGTCCAGAACGGGAGTCAGTGAGTCTTTAAGACCGGGAGTCAGTAACTCTGAACAGACCGAATGTAAGTGACTCTGTACAGACCGGAATCAGTGAATCTGTACAGATAGGGTGTCGGTGAATCTGTACAGGCCGGGAGTCAGTGACACTGTGCGTAGCGGGATTCACTGACTCACTGCAGACCTGCAGACAGTGAATCTGTACAGACCGGGAGCTAGTGGCTCTGTGCGGACCGCGAGTCAGTGATTCTGTCCAGACCGGGTGTCAGAGAGCCTTGACAGACCGGGAGTCAGTAACTCTGTCCAGACCGGGAGTCAGTGAATCTGCATCGACCGGAATTCAATCACCATGTACAGACCGGGTGTCAGTGACTCTGTTCAGACTGGGTGTCATTGAATCTGTGCATACCTGGAATCAGTGTCCCAGGGCAGACCGGGATTCAATGGCTCTGTGCAGACCGGGAGTCGGTGATTCTGTACGGACTTGAAGTCGGTGACTGTGTGCAGACCTGAAGTCAGTGACACTGCATAGACCGGAAGTCAGTTACTCTGTACAGACCGGGAGTCAGTGACTCTGTGTACACAATGAATGGGAGGACCCTAGGCAAGACAGAGGGTCAGAGGGATCTTGGTGTGCAAGTTCACAGATCCCTGAAGGCGACGGAACAGGTAGATAAGGTGGTAAAGAAGGCATATGGGATACTTGCCTTTATTAGCCGAGGCATAGAATATCAGAGCAAGGAGGTTATGATGGAGCTGTATAAAACACTGGTTATGCCACAGCTGGAGTACTGTGTGCAGTTCTGGTCGCCACACTACAGGAAGGATGTGATCGCTTTGGAGAGGGTGCAGAGGAGATTCACCAGGATGTTACCAGGGCTGGAGCGCTTCAGCTATGAAGAGAGACTGGGAAGATTGGGTTTGTTTTCCTTGGAGCAGAGGAGGCTGAGGGGGGACATGATTGAGGTGTACAAAATTATGAGGGGCACAGATAGGATGGATACTAAGGAGCTTTTTCCCTTCGTTGAGGGTTCTATAACAAGGGGACATAGATTCAAGGTAAAAGGCGGGAGGTTTAGAGGGGATTTGAGAAAGAACTTTTTCACCCAGAGGGTGGTTGGAGTCTGGAACTCACTGCCTGAAAGGGTTGTGGAGGCAGGAACCCTCACAACATTCAAGAAGCATTTGGATGAGCACTTGAAATGCCATAGCATACAAGGCTACGGACCAAATGCTGGAATATGGGATTAGAGTAGACAGGGCTGATGGCCGGCGCGGACACGATGGGCCGAAGGGCCTCTATCCGTGCTGTATAACTCTATGACTCTATGACTCTGTGCATAGCGGGATTCAGTGAATCTCTGCAGACCTGGATTCAGTGAATCTGTACAGACAGTCAGTCAGTGAAACTGTGCAGACCTGGAGTCAGTGGCTCTGTACAGGCCGGGTGTCAGTGACTCTTTACAGACCGGGTATCGGTGCGACTTCATAGATCGGGAGTCAGTAAATCTGTGCATAGCAGGATTCAGTGACTCTCTCCAGACCTGGAGTCAGTGAATCTGTATAGACCGGGAGTTAGTGGCTCTGTCCAACTGGGAGTCAGTGACGCTGTACGACCGGGAGTCAGTGATGCTGTGCAGACCTGGAGTCAGTGCCTCTGTACAGACGGGGAATTATTGATTATGTGCACACCTGGAGTCAGCGACTCTGTGCAGACCGCGAGTCAGTGACTCTGAGCAGACCGAGAGTTACTGACTCTGTACGACCGGGTGTCAGTGACGCTGTCCGACGGGAATCAGTGACTCTGCACAGAACGGGAGACAGTTACTCTGTATAGAACCGGAGTCAGTGACTCTGTACAGGCCACGATTTAGTGACATTGTACGGACCGGAATCAGTGAGTCTGTACAGACAGGCAGTCAGGAGTCGGGTTTTCTGTACAGACCGGGAGTCAGTGGTTCTGCACAGAACGGGAGTGTGTGATTCTGTACGGACCGGGAGTCAGTGAATCTGTACAGACAGGGAGTCATTTATTCTGTACAGACCTGGAGTCGGGTTCTCTGTACGGACCGGGAGTCAGTGGTTCTGTACAGAACGGGATTGTGTGATTCTGAACAGACCGGGAGTCAGTGACTCTGTCCAGACCTGGGGACAGTGAGTCTGTACAGAGCTGGAGCCAGTGACGCTGCACAGAACTGGAGTCAGTGTCGCTGTACAGACCGAGAATCAGTAACTCTGAACAGGCCGAGAGTTACTGACTCTGTACGACGGGGATTCAGTGACTCTGTACAGTCGGGGAGTCATTGATTCTGTACAGGCCGGTCGTCAGTGATTCTTTACAGACCTGAATTCAGTGACGTTGTCCAGACCGGGAATCGGTGTTTCTGTACGGACCGGAACTCGGTGACTCTGTACAGACCGGGCGTCAGTGACTCTTTGCAGACCAGGAGTCGGTCACTCTGTACAGACCGTGTGTCCGTGATTCTGTACAGACCTGGAATCAATTACTGTGCACAGACCTGGAGTCGGGTTCTCTGCACAGACCGGGATTCAGTGGTTCTGTACAGCACGGGAGTCTGTGATTCTGTACGGACCGGGAGTCTGTGATTCTGTACGGACCTGGAGTCAGTGAATCTGTACAGACCGAGAGTTATTGACTTTGAACAGACAGGGTGTCAGTGACTCTGCATAGAACGGAAGTCAGATTCGCTGCACGGACCGGAATTCAGTGATTCTGGACAGAAAGGGAGTCAGTGACTGCGTAGACTGGGAATCAGTGACAATGTCCAGACAGGGAGTCAGTGACTCTGTACACACAGGGTGTCAGTGAATCTGTACAAACCGAGAGTCAGAGAATCTGTACAGACCGTGAGTCAGTGATTCTGTAGGACCGGGAGTCAGTGACACTGTACAGACCAGAATCAGTGAATCTGTACAAACAGGGAGTAATTGATTCAGTACAGACAGGAAGTCAGTTACTCTGTGCAGACCAGGAGTCAGTGACTCTGTGCATAGCGGGATTCAGTGACTCTCTGCAGACCTGGAGTCAGTGAATTTGTGCAGGCCGGGAGGTAGCGGCTCCGTGCAGACCGGGAGTCAGTGATTCTGTCCAGACCGGGAGTCAGTGAGTCTTCACAGACTGAGAGTCATTAACTCTGAACAGACCGGGTTTTAGTGACTCTGTCCAACCGGGAGTCAGTGACGCTGTACGACCGGGAGTCAGTGATGCTGTACAGACCTGGAGTCAGTGACTCTGCACAGACCGGGAGTCAGTTACTCTGCATCGAACGGGAGTCAATTACTCTGTACAGGCCGGGAGTCAGCGACTCTGTGCAGTTCGGAATCATTGATTATGTACAGACCTGGAGTCAGCGACTCTGTACAGAGCGGGAGTCAGTGATTCTGTACCGACCGGAAGTCGGTGACTCTGTACAGACCGGAATCAGTGACTCTGTACAGAGAGGGAGTCGGTGAATCTCTACATACCGAGAGTCAGTGTCTCTGTACAGACCGGGTGTCAGTGACTCTGTACAGACCTGGAGTCAGTGTCCCTGTGCAAACCGGGATTCAATGGCTTTGTGCAGACCTGGAGTTGGTGATTCTGTACGGACTTGAAGTCGGTGACTCCGTGCAGACCGGAAGTCAGTGGCTCTGCATAGACCGGAATTCAGTTAATCTGTACAGGCCGGGATTCAGTGACTTTGTGCATCGCGGGATTCAGTGATCTCTGCAGACCTGGAGTCAGTGAATCGGTACAGACCGGGAATTAGTGGCTCTGTGCAGATCGGGAGTCAGTGACTCTGTACAGACCGGGTGTCAATGAGCCTTCAGAGACCGGGAGTCGGTAACAATGAACGGACCGTGACTTAGTGACTCTGTACCGACCTGGAGTCAGTAATTCTGCGCAGACCGGGAGTCCGTGACACTGTACAGACCGGAATCAGTGAATTTGTACAAACAGGAATCATTGATTCAGTACAGACTTGGAGTCAGTTTCTCAGTACAGACCGGGAGCCAGTATCTCTGTGCAAACCTGGAGTCAGTGTCCGTGTGCAGACCGGGATTCAATGGCTCTGTGCAGACCGGGAGTTGGTGATTCTGTACGGACCTGAAGTCAGTTACTCTGTACAGACCAGGATTCAGTGACACTGTGCGTAGCGGGATTCAGTGACTCACTGCAGACCTGGAGACAGTGAATCTGTACAGACCGGGAGTTATTGGCTCTGTGCAGACCGGGAGTCAGTGATTTTGTCCAGAACGGGAGTCAGTGAGTCTTTAAGACCGGGAGTCAGTAACTCTGAACAGACCGAATGTAAGTGACTCTGTACAGACCGGAATCAGTGAATCTGTACAGATAGGGTGTCGGTGAATCTGTACAGGCCGGGAGTCAGTGACACTGTGCGTAGCGGGATTCACTGACTCACTGCAGACCTGCAGACAGTGAATCTGTACAGACCGGGAGCTAGTGGCTCTGTGCGGACCGCGAGTCAGTGATTCTGTCCAGACCGGGTGTCAGAGAGCCTTGACAGACCGGGAGTCAGTAACTCTGTCCAGACCGGGAGTCAGTGAATCTGCATCGACCGGAATTCAATCACCATGTACAGACCGGGTGTCAGTGACTCTGTTCAGACTGGGTGTCATTGAATCTGTGCATACCTGGAATCAGTGTCCCAGGGCAGACCGGGATTCAATGGCTCTGTGCAGACCGGGAGTCGGTGATTCTGTACGGACTTGAAGTCGGTGACTGTGTGCAGACCTGAAGTCAGTGACACTGCATAGACCGGAAGTCAGTTACTCTGTACAGACCGGGAGTCAGTGACTCTGTGTACACAATGAATGGGAGGACCCTAGGCAAGACAGAGGGTCAGAGGGATCTTGGAGTGAAACTGTGCAGACCTGGAGTCAGTGGCGCTGTGCAGATCGGGTGTCAGTGACTCTGTACAGACCGGAAGTCAGTGACTGTGTACAGGCCGGAGAGTCAGTGACTCTGTACAGACCTGGAGTCAGTGACTCTGTACGGACCGGGGGTCAGTGACTTTTCACAGACGGGGTGTCAGTGACTCTCTGCAGACCTGGAGTCAGTGACTCTGCATAGACCGGAAGTCAGTTTCTCTGTACCGACCGGGAGTCAGTGACTCTGTGCAAACCTGGAGTCAGTGAATCTGTACGGACTGGCAATTCGTGGCTCTGTGCAGACCGGGAGTCAGTGATTCTGTCCAGACCGGGTGTCAGTTAGAATTACAGATCGGGAGTCAGTAACTCTGAACAGACCGAGTGTTAGTGACTCTGTCCAACCGGGAGTCAGTGACGCTGTACGACCGGGAGTCAATGATGCTGTACAGACCTGGAGTCAGTGACGCTGCACAGACCGGGGGTCAGTTACTCTGTATAGAACGGGAGACAATTACTCTGTACAGGCCGGGAGTCAGCGACTCTGAGCAGTTCGGAATCAATGATCATGTACAGACCTGGAGTCAGCGACTCTGTACAGAGATGGAGCCAGTGATTCTGTACCGACCGTAAGTCGGTTACTCTGTACAGTCCTGCAATCAGTGACTCTGTACGGACCGGGAGTCAGTGAATCTGTACAGGCCGGGAGTCCGTGACTCTGTATGGACCGGAATCAGTGACTCTGTTCAGACAGTGAGTCAGTGAAACTGTGCAGACCTGGAGTCAGTGGCTCTGTGCAGATCGGGTGTCAGTGACTCTGTACAGACCGGAAGTCAGTGACTGTGTACAGGCCGGAGAGTCAGTGACTCTGTACAGACCTGGAGTCAGTGACTCTGTACGGACCGGGGGTCAGTGACTTTTCACAGACGGGGTGTCAGTGACTCTCTGCAGACCTGGAGTCAGTGACTCTGCATAGACCGGAAGTCAGTTTCTCTGTACCGACCGGGAGTCAGTGACTCTGTGCAAACCTGGAGTCTGTGAATCTGTACGGACTGGCAATTCGTGACTCCGTGCAGACCGGGAGTCAGTGATTCTGTCCAGACCGGGTGTCAGTTAGAATTACAGATCGGGAGTCAGTAACTCTGAACAGACCGAGTGTTAGTGACTCTGTCCAACCGGGAGTCAGTGACGCTGTACGACCGGGAGTCAATGATGCTGTACAGACCTGGAGTCAGTGACTCTGCACAGACCGGGGGTCAGTTACTCTGTATAGAACGGGAGACAATTACTCTGTACAGGCCGGGAGTCAGCGACTCTGTGCAGTTCGGAATCAATGATCATGTACAGACCTGGAGTCAGCGACTCTGTACAGAGATGGAGCCAGTGATTCTGTACCGACCGTAAGTCGGTTACTCTGTACAGACCGGAATCAGTGACTCTGTGCAGACAGGGGAGTCATTGATTCTGTACAGACCTGGAGTCAGTGAATCTGTTCAAAACCTGGAGTCAGTGACGCTGTGCAGACCGGGATCCAGTGACTCCGTGCAGACCCGAAGTCAGTGAGTCTGTGCAGACCTGGAGCAAGTGACGATGCACAGACTGGGATTCAGTGAGTTTGTCCAGACCGGGAATCACTGAACTTGTACAGCCAGGGAATTATTGACCCTGTCCAGACGGAGAGTTAGTGACTTTGCACAGACAGGGAGTCAGTGACTTCTTTTGACCGTATGTCATGGACTCTGTGCAGACCAGCAATCAGTGAGTCTGCACAGACCGGAGTCAGTGACAGTGCTTAGACCGGAAGTCAGTTTCGCTGCATGGACCGGAAGTCAGTGACTCCATGCAGACTGGGAGTCAGTGAATCTCCAGGACCGGGAGTCAGTGAATCTCTACGACCGGGAGTCAATGACTCTGTACAGACCTGGAGACAGTGACACTACACAGACCGGGAGTCAGTGACACTGTGTCGACCGGGAGTCTGTGATTCTGTACAGACCGGAATCAGTGACTCTGTGCAGATAGGGATTCAGTGAATCTGAACATACCGAGAGTCAGTGCCTATGTACAGACTGGTTTTCAGTATCTCTGTAGGACCGGGAGTCAGTGGCTCTGTACAGACCGGGTGTCAGTTTGTCTGTCGGACCGCTAGTCAGTGACTCTGTACAGACAGGGATTTACTGTCTCTGTACAGACCTGGAGTCAGCGACTCTGTACGGACCGGGAATCAGTGACTTTGTACAAACGGGGTGTCAGTGACTCTGTGTAGATTCAATGCCTTCCGGACTGTACAGAGTCATTGACACCGAGAGTCCCTGACTCTGTGCAGACCTGGAGTCAGTGACTCTGCACAGATCGGGTGTCAGTGACTCTGTACGGACCTGAAGTCAGTGACTGTGTTCAGGCCGGAGAGTCAGTGACTCTGTACAGACCTGGAGTCAGTGACTCTGTACGGACCGGGAGTCAGTGACTTTTTACAGACGGGGTGTCAGTGTCCCTCTGCAGAATCATTGCCTTCCGGTCTGTACAGAGTCACTGACACCGACAGTTCGTGACTCTACACAGACCGGAATGATTGAGGCTGGACAGACAGGGATTCAGTGAATCTGTACATACCGAGAATCAATGAATCTGTACAGACCGGGAGTCAGTGACACTGTAGGACCGGGAGCCACTGACTCTGTACGGACCTGGCGTCAGTGGCCCTGTACAGTCCGGGTGTCAGTGACTCTGTTCAGGACTGGAGTCAGTGTCCCTGTGCAGACCGGGATTCAATGGCTCTATGCAGATCGGGAGTCGGTGATTCTGTACGGACTTGAAGTCGGTGAATCTGTACAGACCGGGTGTCAGTGTCTCTGTACAGACCGGAAGTCAGTGACTGTGTTCAGGCCGGAGAGTCAGTGAATCTGTACACACCTGGAGTCAGTGACTCTGTACGGACCGGGAGTCAGTGACTTTTTACAGACGGGGTGTCAGTGTCTCTCTGCAGCATCATTGCCTTCCGGTCTGTACAGAGTCACTGACACCGAGAGTTCGTGACTCTGTACAGAACGGAATCAGTGACGCTGTACAGACAGGGAGTCAGTGAATCTGTACATACCGAGAATCAGTGAATCTGTACAGACCGGGAGTCAGTGACTCTGTCGGACCGGGAGTCAATGACTCTGTACGGACCTGGCGTCAGTGGCTCTGTACAGACCGGGTGTCAGTGACTCTGTACAGGCCTGGAGTCAGTGTCCCTGTGCAGACCGGGATTCAATGGCTCTGTGCAGACCGGGAGTCAGTAACTCTGTACAGACCGGAAGTCAGTGACTGTGTACAGGCCGGAGAGTAAGTGACTCTGTGCAGACCTGGAATCAGTGACTCTGTACGGACCGGCAGTCAGTGACTTTTTACAGACGGGGTGTCAGTATATCTCTGCAGAATCATTGCCTTCCGGTCTGTACAGAGTCACTGACACTGTGCATTCCGGGAGTAGCTGATTCTGTACGGACTTGAAGTCGGTGACTCTGTGCAGACCGGAAGTCAGTTACTCTGTACAGACCGGGAGTCAGTGACTCTGTGCATAGCAGGATTCAGTGACTCTCTCCAGACCTGGAGTCAGTGAATCTGTATAGACCGGGAGTTAGTGGCTCTGTCCAACTGGGAGTCAGTGACGCTGTACGACCGGGAGTCAGTGATGCTGTGCAGACCTGGAGTCAGTGCCTCTGTACAGACGGGGAATTATTGATTATGTGCACACCTGGAGTCAGCGACTCTGTGCAGACCGCGAGTCAGTGACTCTGAGCAGACCGAGAGTTACTGACTCTGTACGACCGGGTGTCAGTGACGCTGTCCGACGGGAATCAGTGACTCTGCACAGAACGGGAGACAGTTACTCTGTATCGAACCGGAGTCAGTGACTCTGTACAGGCCACGATTTAGTGACTTTGTACGGACCGGAATCAGTGAGTCTGTACAGACAGGCAGTCAGGAGTCGGGTTTTCTGTACAGACCGGGAGTCAGTGGTTCTGCACAGAACGGGAGTGTGTGATTCTGTACGGACCGGGAGTCAGTGAATCTGTACAGACAGGGAGTCATTTATTCTGTACAGACCTGGAGTCGGGTTCTCTGTACGGACCGGGAGTCAGTGGTTCTGTACAGAACGGGATTGTGTGATTCTGAACAGACCGGGAGTCAGTGACTCTGTCCAGACCTGGGGACAGTGAGTCTGTACAGAGCTGGAGCCAGTGACGCTGCACAGAACTGGAGTCAGTGTCGCTGTACAGACCGAGAATCAGTAACTCTGAACAGGCCGAGAGTTACTGACTCTGTACGACGGGGATTCAGTGACTCTGTACAGTCGGGGAGTCATTGATTCTGTACAGGCCGGTCGTCAGTGATTCTTTACAGACCTGAATTCAGTGACGTTGTCCAGACCGGGAATCGGTGTTTCTGTACGGACCGGAACTCGGTGACTCTGTACAGACCGGGCGTCAGTGACTCTTTGCAGACCAGGAGTCGGTCACTCTGTACAGACCGTGTGTCCGTGATTCTGTACAGACCTGGAATCAATTACTGTGCACAGACCTGGAGTCGGGTTCTCTGCACAGACCGGGATTCAGTGGTTCTGTACAGCACGGGAGTCTGTGATTCTGTACGGACCGGGAGTCTGTGATTCTGTACGGACCTGGAGTCAGTGAATCTGTACAGACCGAGAGTTATTGACTTTGAACAGACAGGGTGTCAGTGACTCTGCATAGAACGGAAGTCAGATTCGCTGCACGGTCCGGAATTCAGTGATTCTGGACAGAAAGGGAGTCAGTGACTGCGTAGACTGGGAATCAGTGACAATGTCCAGACAGGGAGTCAGTGACTCTGTACACACAGGGTGTCAGTGAATCTGTACAAACCGAGAGTCAGAGAATCTGTACAGACCGTGAGTCAGTGATTCTGTAGGACCGGGAGTCAGTGACACTGTACAGACCAGAATCAGTGAATCTGTACAAACAGGGAGTAATTGATTCAGTACAGACAGGAAGTCAGTTACTCTGTGCAGACCAGGAGTCAGTGACTCTGTGCATAGCGGGATTCAGTGACTCTCTGCAGACCTGGAGTCAGTGAATTTGTGCAGGCCGGGAGGTAGCGGCTCCGTGCAGACCGGGAGTCAGTGATTCTGTCCAGACCGGGAGTCAGTGAGTCTTCACAGACTGAGAGTCATTAACTCTGAACAGACCGGGTTTTAGTGACTCTGTCCAACCGGGAGTCAGTGACGCTGTACGACCGGGAGTCAGTGATGCTGTACAGACCTGGAGTCAGTGACTCTGCACAGACCGGGAGTCAGTTACTCTGCATCGAACGGGAGTCAATTACTCTGTACAGGCCGGGAGTCAGCGACTCTGTGCAGTTCGGAATCATTGATTATGTACAGACCTGGAGTCAGCGACTCTGTACAGAGCGGGAGTCAGTGATTCTGTACCGACCGGAAGTCGGTGACTCTGTACAGACCGGAATCAGTGACTCTGTACAGAGAGGGAGTCGGTGAATCTCTACATACCGAGAGTCAGTGTCTCTGTACAGACCGGGTGTCAGTGACTCTGTACAGACCTGGAGTCAGTGTCCCTGTGCAAACCGGGATTCAATGGCTTTGTGCAGACCTGGAGTTGGTGATTCTGTACGGACTTGAAGTCGGTGACTCCGTGCAGACCGGAAGTCAGTGGCTCTGCATAGACCGGAATTCAGTTAATCTGTACAGGCCGGGATTCAGTGACTTTGTGCATCGCGGGATTCAGTGATCTCTGCAGACCTGGAGTCAGTGAATCGGTACAGACCGGGAATTAGTGGCTCTGTGCAGATCGGGAGTCAGTGAATCTGTCCAGACCGGGAGTCAGCGAGTCTTTACAGACCGGGAGTCAGTAACTCTGAACAGACCGAGTGTTCGTGACTCCGTCCAACCGGGAGTCAGTGAAGCTGTACGACGGGAGTCAGTGATGCTGTACAGACCTGGAATCAGTGACTCTGCACAGACCGGTTGTCAGTTACTCTGTATAGAACGTGAGTCAGTAACTCTGTACAGGCCGGGATTCAGTGACTTTGTGCATCGCGGGATTCAGTGATCTCTGCAGACCTGGAGTCAGTGAATCGGTACAGAACCGGAATTAGTGGCTCTGTGCAGATCGGGAGTCAGTGAATCTGTCCAGACCGGGAGTCAGCGAGTCTTTACAGACCGGGAGTCAGTAACTCTGAACAGACCGAGTGTTCGTGACTCCGTCCAACCGGGAGTCAGTGAAGCTGTACGACGGGAGTCAGTGATGCTGTACAGACCTGGAATCAGTGACTCTGCACAGACCGGTTGTCAGTTACTCTGTATAGAACGGGAGTCAATTACTCTGTACAGGCCGGGAGTCAGCGACTCTGTGCAGTTCGGAATCATTGATCATGTACAGACCTGGAGTCAGCGACTCTGTGCAGAGCGGGAGTCAGTGAATCTGTACAGACCGGAATCAGTGACTCTGTGGAGACAGTGAGATAGTGAATCTGCACAGACCTGGAGTCAGTGCCTCTGTACAGACCGGGTGTCAGTGACTCTGTTAAGACAGGTTGTCAGTGACTCTGTACAGACCGGGTGTCATTGAGTCTTCATAGATCGGGAATCAGTGACTCTGCACAGACAGTGAGTTAGTGAATCTGCACAGACCTGGAGTCAGTGTGCTCTGTACAGACCTGGAGTTAGTGACACTGTGTAGACCGGGAGTAAGTGAAACTGTGCAGACTGGAATCAGTGTCTCTGTACAGACAGGGAGTCAGTGAATCTGAACATACCGAGAGTCAGTGGCTCTGTGCAGACCCGCTGATCGTGTCTCTCTTGGACCGGGAGTCAGTGACTCTCTACAAACCTGGAGTCAGTTTCTCTGTACAGACCGGGAGTTAGTTCATTATTGATTATGTACAGACCTGGAGTCAACGACTCTGTCCAGACGTGGTGACAGTGAGTCTGTACAGACCTGGAGCCAGTGACGCTGTACAGACCTTGAGTCAGGGTTTCTGTACAGACCGAGAGTGAGTAACTCTGAACCGTCCGAGAGTTTCTGACTCGGTAAAACCGGGCGTCAGTGACGCTGTGCGACGGGGAATCAGTGACTCTGTTCAGACCTGGGGTCAGTGACTCTGCACAGACCAGGAGTCAGTTAATCTGTATAGAACCGGAGTCAGTGAGTCTGTACAGGCCGAGAGTTAGTGTCTCTGCCCGGCCGGAATCAGTGATTCTGTACAGATAGGGATTCAGTGAATCTGTACAGGATGGGAGTCAGTCACTCTGTAGAAACCTGGAGTCAGTTACTCTGTTCAGAACGGGAGTCTGTGACTCTGTACAGGACGGGCGTTAGTGACTCTGTACGGACCGGAATCAGTGATTCTGTACACAAAGGAAGTCAGTGGCTCTGTACAGACCGGGAGATAGTAATTCTGCACAGACCGTGTGTCAGTGACTCCGTACAGACCGGGAGTCAGCGATTCTGTACAGACCTGAAGTCAGTGACTCTATGCAGACCGAGAGTCAGTGAGTCTGTACATACCGGGAGTCAGTGACTCTGTGCAGTCGGGGAGTCATTGAATCTGTGCAGACCTGCAGTCAGTGACGCTGTCCAGAACGGGTGTCAGTGATTCTGTACACACTGGGATTCAGTGACTCTGTACAAATCTGGAGTCAGTGATTCTGTACGGACCGGGAGTCGGTGACTCTGTACGGACCACGAGTCAGTGACTCTGTACAAGTCGGTAGTCGGTGATTCTGTACAGAGGTGGAGTCATTGATTCTGTACAGTCGGGGAGTCATTGATTCTGTGCAGACATGAAGTCAGTGACGCTGTACAGACGGGGAGTCAGTAACTCTGTGCAGACCTTGAGTCAGTATCTCTGTACAGACCGGGAATCTGTGGCTCTGCCTAGACTGGGAGTCAGTGACTCTCTACTGACGGGCAATTATTGATTTTGTACAGACCTGGAGTCAGTGTCTCTGCACAGACCGAGATTCAGTAACTCTGAACAGACCGAGAGTTACTGACTCTGTACGACCGGGAGTCAATGACGCTGTGCGACGGGGAGTCAGTGACTGTACAGACCTGGAGTCAGTGACTCTGCACAGACCGGGATTCAGTTAGTCCCTATAGAACGGGAGTCATTGACTCTGTACAGGACGGGGAGTTCGTGACTCTGTACTGACCGTAATCAGTGACTGTGTACAGACCGGGAGTCAGTGACTCTGTCCAGACCTGGGGACAGAGTGTCTGTACGGATCTGGAGCCAGTTGCGCTGTACAGACCTGCAGTCATTTACTCTGTTTCGAAACGGAGTCAGTAACTCTGTGCAGACCGGGAGTCAGCGACTCTCTCCAGACCTGGGGACAGTAAGTCTGTACAGACCTGGAGCCAGTGACGCTGCACAGACCGGAAGTCAGTTAATCTGTATAGAACCGGACTCATTGACTCTGTGCAGGCCGGGAGTTAGTGACTCTATACGGACCGGAATTAGTGATTCTGTACAGACAGGGAGTCAGTGAATCTGTGCAGGACGGGAGTCAGTCACTTTCTAATGACCTGGAGTCAGTTACACTGGATAGAACGGGAGTCAGTGACTCTGTACAGGCCGGGAGTTAGTGACTCTGTACAAGTCGGTAGTCGGTGATTCTGTACAGAGGGGGAGTCATTGATTCTGTACAGTCGGGGAGTCATTGATTCTGTGCAGACATGAAGTCAGTGACGCTGTACAGACGGGGAGTCAGTAACTCTGTGCAGACCTTGAGTCAGTATCTCTGTACAGACCGGGAATCTGTGGCTCTGCCTAGACTGGGAGTCAGTGACTCTCTACTGACGGGCAATTATTGATTTTGTACAGACCTGGAGTCAGCGACTCTGTACAGACCTGGAGTCAGTGTCTCTGCACAGACCGAGATTCAGTAACTCTGAACAGACCGAGAGTTACTGACTCTGTACGACCGGGAGTCAATGACGCTGTGCGACGGGGAGTCAGTGACTGTACAGACCTGGAGTCAGTGACTCTGCACAGACCGGGATTCAGTTAGTCCCTATAGAACGGGAGTCATTGACTCTGTGCAGGCCGGGAGTTAGTGACTCTGTACGGACCGGAATTAGTGATTCTGTACAGACAGGGAGTCAGTGAATCTGTGCAGGACGGGAGTCAGTCACTTTCTAATGACCTGGAGTCAGTTACACTGGATAGAACGGGAGTCAGTGACTCTGTACAGGCCGGGAGTTAGTGACTCTGTACGGACCGGAATCAGTGATTCTGTACAGTCGGGGAGTCATTGATTCTGTACAGACCTGGAGTCAGTGACGCTGTCCAGACCGGGTTTCAGTTACTCCGGACAGACCTGCAGTGAGTGAGTCTGCACAGACTTGGAGCAAGTGACGCTGAAGAGACCGGAAATCAGTGACACTGTACAAACCGGGAGTCAGTGACCCTGTACAGACCTGGAGTCAGCGAGTCTGTACAGACCGGGAGTAATTGACTCTGTAAAGTCCAGAGTCAATGTCTCTGCACAGACCGCGAGTCAGTGACTCTAGACAGGTCGGTCGTCAGTGATTCTGTATAGAGGGGGTGTCACTGATTCGGTACATACCGGGAGTCATTGATTCTGTATAGACCTGGAGTCAGTGACTCTGTACAGACCTGAAATCAGTGACGCTGTGCAGACCGGCAGCAAGTGGCTCTGGACGGACCGGAATCAGTGATTCTGTACAGACCGGCAGTCAGTGGTTCTGTAAAGAACGGTAGTCTGTGATTCTGTACGGACCGGGAGTCAGTGAATCGGTACAAACGGGGAGTCATTGATTCTGTACAAACCTGGAGTCAGTGACTCTGCACAAAACCTGGAGTCAGTGAATCTGTGCAGACCTGGAGCAAGTGAGACCGGGATTCATTGAGTCTGTCCAGACCGGGAATCACTGACCCTGTACAGACAGTGAGTCTTTACAGACCGGGAGTCAGTAACTCTGAACAGACCGAGTGTTAGTGACTCCGTCCAACCGGGAGTCAGTGACGCTGTCCGACCGGGAGTAAGTGATGCTGTACAGACCTGGAGTCAGCGAATCTGTACAGAGCGGGAGTCATTGATTCTGTACCGACCGGAAGTCAGTGACTCAGTACAGAATGGAATCAGTGGCTCTGTACAGACCGGGTGTCAGTCACTCTGTACAGACCGGGTGTCAGTGAGTCTTCATAGATCGGGTGTCAGTGACTCTGTACAGACCGGAAGTTAGTGACTGTGTACAGGCCGGGGAGTCAGTGACTCTGTACAGACCTGGAGTCAGTGACTTTGGACAGACGGAGTGTCAGTGACTCTCTGCAGAGTCACTGCCTTCCGGTCTGTACAGAGTCACTGACACCGAGAGTTCGTGACTCTGCACAGACCGGAATCGGTGACTCTGTACAGACAGGGATCTAGTGAATCTGTACATACCGAGAGTCAGTGAATCTGTACAGACCGGGAGTCAGTGACTCAGTAGGACCGGGCGTCATTGACCCTGTACCGACCTGGAGTCAGTGTCCCTATGCAGACGGGGATTCAATGGCTCTGTGCAGACGGTGAGTCGGTGAATCTGTACGGTCTTGAAGTCGGTGACTCTGTGCAGACCGGGAGTCAGTCACTCTGTGTAAAGCGGGATTCAGTGAATCCCTGCAGACCTGGCATCAGTGAATCTGTACAGACCGGGACTTAGTGGCTCTGTGCAGACCGGGAGTCAGTGATTCTGTCCAGACCTGGAGTCAGCGAGTCTTTACAGACCGGGAGTCAGTAACTCTGAACAGACCGAGTGTTAGTGACTCTGTCCAAGCGGGAGTCAGTGAAGCTGTCCGACCGGGAGTCAGTGATGTTGTACAGACCTGGAGTCAGTGACTCTGCACAGACCGGGAGTCAGTTACTCTGTATAGAACGGGAGTCAATTACTCTATACAGGCCGGGAGTCAGCGGCTCTGAGCAGTTCGGAATCATTGATTATGTACAAACCTGGAGTCATCGACTCTGTACTGAGCGGGAGTCAGTGATTCTGTACCGACCGGAAGTCGGTGACTCTGTACAGACCGGAATCAGTGACTCTATACAGACCGGGTGCCAGTGAGTCTTCATAGATCGGGAATCAGTGACTCTGCACAGACAGTGAGTTCGTGAATCTGCACAGATCTGGAGTCAGTGACTCTGTGTAGACCGGGAGTAAGTGACACTGTGCAGAGCGGAATCAGTTTCTCTGTACAGACAGGGTGTCAGTGAATCTGAACATACCGAGAGTCAGTGGCTCTGTGCAGACACGCTGTTCGTGTCTCTCTTGGACCGGGATTCAGTGGCTCTGTACAGACCGGGAATCAGTGAATCTCTACAAACCTGGAGTCAGTTTCTCTTCACAGACCGGGAGTCAGTGGCTCTGCACAGACCGGGAGTCACTGAGTCTGTGCAGACCGGATTCAGTAACTCTGCACAGAGCGGGAGTCAGGGACTCTGTACAGACCTGGAGTTAGTGACTCTGTTCAGACGGGGAATTATTGATTATGTACAGACCTGGAGTCAACGTCTCTGTCCAGACGTGGGGAAAGTGAGTCTGTGCAGTCCTGGAGCCAGTGACGCTGTGCAGACCTTGAGTCAGTGTTTCTGTACAAACCGGGAGTCAGTAACTCTGAACAGACCGAGAGTTACTGACTCTGTAAGACCGGGAGTCAGTGACGCTGTGCGACGGGAAGTCAGTGACTCTGTTCAGACCTGGGGTCAGTGACTCTGCACAGGCCAGGAGTCAGTTAATCCGTATAGAACCGGAGTCAGTGAGTCTGTACAGGCAGGGAGTTAGTGACTGTACGGAACGAAATCAGTGATTCTGTACAGATAGGGTTTCAGTGAATCTGTACAGGACGGGAGTCAGTCACTCTGTACAGGAAGGGCGTTAGTGACTCTGTACGGACCGGAATCAGTGATTCTGTACACAAAAGAAGTCAGTGGCTCTGTACAGACCGGGAGACAGTAATTCTGTACAGACCGTGCGTCAGTCACTCCGTACAGACCGGGAGTTAGCGATTCTGTACAGATCTGGAGTCAGTGAGTCTATGCAGACCGGGAGTCAGTGAGTCTGTACAACCCGGGAGTCAGTGACTCTGTACAGTCGGGGAGTCATTGAATCTGTGCAGACCTGCAGTCAGTGACGCTGTCCAGAACGAGTGTCAGTGATTCTGTACAGACTGGGAGTCAGTGATTCTATACAGACCTGGGGACAGTGAATCTGTACAGACCTGGAGCCAGTGACGCTGCACAGACCTGGAGTCAGTTACACTGGATAGAACGGGAGTCAGTGACTCTGTACAGGCCGGGAGTTAGTGATTCTGTACGGACCGGAATCAGTGATTCTGTACAGTCCGGGAGTCACTGATTCTGTACAGACCTGGAGTCAGTGACGCTGTCCAGACCGGGTTTCAGTTATTCTGTACAGACCTGCAGTGAGTGAGTCTGCACAGACTTGGAGCAAGTGACGCTGTACAGACCGTGAGTCAGTGACTCTGTGCAGACCTGGAGTCGGTAACTCTGCACAGATCGGGCGTCAGTGACTCCGTACAGATCGGGAGTCATTGAGTCTGTACAGACCGGGATTCAGTGACGCGGTACAGACCTGGAGTCAGTGTCTCTACACAGACCGAGAGTCAGTAACTATGAACAGACCGAGAGTTACTGACTCTGTACGACCGCGAGTCAGTGACGCTGTGCGACGGAGAGTCAGTGAACCTGCAAAGACCGAGAATCAGTTACTCTGTAAAGAACCGGAGTCAGTGAATCTGTACAGGCCGGGATTGAGTGACTCTGTACGGACCGGAATCAATGATTCTGTACAGACAGGGAGTCAGTGAATTTGTACAGAACGGGAGTCAGTCACTCTGCACAGACCTGGAGTTAGTTACTCTGTATAGAACGGGAGTCAGTTACGATGTTCAGACCGGGAGTCAGTGAGTCTGTACAGACCGGGAATCACTGAACCTGCACAGACATGGAATCAGTCACCCTGTACAGACCGAGAGTTGGGGACTTTGAACAGACAGGGAGTCAGTGGCACCGCACAGACCTGGAGTCACTGACTCTGTACAGACCTGAAGTCAGTGACGCTGTACAGACCGGGAGTAAGTTACTGTACAGACCGGGACTCAGTGGTTCTGTACAGACCGGGAGTCGGTGACTCTGGACAGACGGGAATCATTGATTATTTACAGACGTGGAGTCAGCGACTCTGTACTGACCTGGAGTCAATGACTCTGTGCAGACCGGGAGTCAGTGACTCTGTCCAGACCTGGAGTCAGTGAGTCTGTACAGAACTGGAGCCAGTGACGCTGCACAGACCGAGAGTCAGTGACTCTGGACAGACCGGGAGTCTACGACTCTGTGCAGACCTGCAGTCGGTGACTCTGTTCAGAACGGGAGTCATTGGCTCTGTTCAGAACGGGAGTCATTGGCTCTGTACAGAGCGGGTCTCAGTGATTCTGTACGGGCCGGGAGTCTGTGAATCTACATGGACCGGAAGTCAATTACTCGCTACAGACCGGGATGCAATGATTCTGTACAGACTGGGAGTCAGTGAGTCTTTATAGTGCGGTCGTCAGTAACTCTGAACAGACTGTGAGTTAGTGACTTTGCACAGACAGCGAGTCAGTGACTCTGCACAGACTGGGAGTCAGTGACTCGATACTGACAGGGAATCATTGACCCTGCACAGGACGAGAGTGATTCTCTCTCTCCGCCCCCCAGTTTTTCTCTATCTCCCCATATGTTTCTCTCCCTCCCCCCCCATTGTTTCTCTCTCTCTCCGCAGTGTTTCTCTCTCTCCCCATAGTGTTTCTCTCTCTCTCCGTCCCCCAGTGTTTCTCTATCTCCCACCAGTGTTTCTATCTCTCTCCCCCCACTGTTTCTCTCTCTCACCCCACTGTTTCTCTCTCTCCCACCAGTGTTTCTCTCTCTCCGTCTCTCCTCCCCCTGTGTGTGTCTCTCTCTCTCTCCCCCCAGTGCTTCTGTCTCTCTCGCTTTCTCCCCCAGTGTTTCTCTCTCTCCCCCAGTGTTTCTCTATCTCCCGCAGTGTTTCTCTCTCTCCCCCCAGTGTTTCTCACTCTCTCTCTCCCTCCAGTGTTTCTAGCTCTCACTCTCTCTCTCCCCAGTATTTCTCTCTCTCTCTACCCTCAGTGTTTCTGTCTCTCTCCCCCCAGTGTTTCTCACTCTCCACCCCCCCAGTTTTTCTCTTTGTCTTCCCCCAGTGTTTCTATGTCTCTCTCCCCCATGTGATTCTCTCTCCCTCTCCCCCAGTGTTTCTCCCTCTCTCTCCCCCCAGTGTTTCTCTCTCTCTCTACACCCAGTGTTTCCCTCTCTCGCTCCACCCAGTGTTTCGCTCTCTCTCCCCCAGTGTTTCTCTCTCTCTCCCCCAGTGTTTCTCTCTCTCTCCCCCCAGTGTATCTCAATCTCTCCTCCCCCCAGTGTTTCTCTCTCTCCTCACCCCAGTGTTTCTGCCTCTCCCCCCAGTGTTTCTCTCTCTCTCCCCAGTGTTTCTCTCTCTCTCCCCAGTGTTTCTCTCTCTCTCCAGTGTTTCTCTCCCTCATCCCAGTGTTTCTCTCTCTCTCTCCCCAGTGTTTCTCTCTCTCTCTCTCCAGTATTTCACTCTCTCTCTCCCTCCCCCCTTTTTCTCTCTCTCTGTCCCCTCAGTGTTTCACCCTCTCTGCCCAGTGTTTCTCTCTCTCTCCCCAGTGTTTCTCTCTCTCTCCGCCCCTCAGTGTTTCTCTATCACCCCACTGTGTTTCTCTCTCTCTACATGCAATGTTTCTCTCTCTCCCCCAGTCTATCTCTCTCTCTCCCCCCAGTGTTTCTCTCTCTCCCCCCAGTGTTTCTCTCTCTCTCCCCGGTGTTTCTCTCTCTCCCCCCATTGTTTCTCTCTCTCTCTCTCTCCAGTATTTCACTCTCTCTCTCCCTCCCCCCTGTTTTTCACTCTCTCTCCCCCCAGTGTTTCTCTCTCTGACCCCCTCCTCAGTGTTTCTCTTTCTCCTCCCCCATTGTTTCCCTCTCTCCCCCCAGTGTTTCTCCCTCTCTGCCCAGTGTTTCTCTCTCTCTCCCCAGTGTTTCTCCCTCTCTGCCCAGTGTTTCTCTCTCTCTCCCCAGTGTTTCTCTCTCTCCCCAGTGTTTCTCTCTCCCCACAGTGTTTCTCTCTCTCTCCGCCCCTCAGTGTTTCTCTATCTCCCCCCTGTGTTTCTCTCTCTCCACACCCACTGTTTCTCTCTCTCCCCCAGTCTATCTCTCTCTCTCCCCCCAGTGTTTCTCTCTCTCCCCCCAGTGTTTCACTCTCTCTCCCCGGTGTTTCTCTCTCTCTCCCGCCAGTGTTTCTCTCTCTCTCCCCCACCCAGTGTTTCTCTCTCTCTCTCTCTCCCCCCCTGTTTCTTACTCTCTCCTCCCCCCAGTGTTTCTCTCTCTTTCCCCCCAGTGTTTCTCTCTCTCTCTCCCCTGAGTGTTTCTCTCTCTCTCCCCCAGTGTTTCTCTCTCACTCACTCCCCCCAGTGTTTCTCTCTCACTCACTCCCCCCAGTGTTTCTCTCTCTCTCCCCCCAGTGTATCTCAATCTCTCCTCCCCCCAGTGTTTCTCTCTCTCCCCCCCAGTGTTTCTCTCTCTCTACCCCCAGTGTTTCTCTCTCTCCCCCCAGTGTTTCTCTCTTTCTGTCCCCCCAGTGTTTCTCTCTCTGTCCCTCTCCCCAGTGTTTCTCTTTCTCTCCCCACAGTGTTTTCTCTCTCTCTCCCCCCAGTGTTTCTCTCTCTCTCCCGGTATTTCTCTCTCTCTCCCCAGGGTTTTATCTTTCTCCCCAGTGTTTCTCTCTCACCCCCAGTGTTTCTCTCTCTCTCTCCCCCCAGTGTTTCTCTCTCTTGCCCAGTGTTTCTCTCTCTCTCTCCACCCAGTGTTTCTCTCTCTCCTCCCCGCAGTGTTTCTCTCTCTCTCGCCCCCCAGTTTTTCTCTCTCTCTCTCTCACCCCAGTGTTTCTTTCTCTCTCCCCCCAGTGTTTCTCTCTCTCCCTCCAGTATTTCTCTCTCACCCCCCAGTGTTTCTTTCTCACCCCCAGTGTTTCTCTCTATCTCCGCCCCCCATTGTTTCTCTATCTCCCCCCAGTTTTTCTCTCTCTCTCGCCCCACTGTTTCTCTCTCTCCCCCAATCTTTCTCTCTCTCTCCCCCAGTGTTTCTCTCTCTCTCTCCCCCAGTCTTTCTCTCTCTCTCCCCCCAGTGTTTCTCTCTCTCTCTCTCCCCCCAGTGTTTCTCTCTCTCCCCCAGTGTTTCCCTCTCTCCTCACCCCAGTGTTTCTCTCTCTCTCCCCCCCAGTATATCTCAATCTCTCCTCCCCCCAGTATTTCTCTCTCCTCCCCCCAGTATTTCTCTCACTCTCCGCCCAGTGTTTCTCTCTCTCTCCCCCCCAGTGTTTCTCTCTCTCTCTCCCCAGTGTATCTCAATCTCTCCTCCCCCAGTGTTTCTCTCTCTCCCCCCAGTGTTTCTCTCTTTCTGTCCGCCCAGTGTTTCCCTCTCTCGCTCCACCCAGTGTTTCGCTCTCTCTCCCCCAGTGTTTCTCTCTCTCTCCCCCAGTGTATCTCAATCTCTCCTCCCCCCAGTGTTTCTCTCTCTCCTCACCCCAGTGTTTCTGCCTCTCCCCCCAGTGTTTCTCTCTCTCTCCCCAGTGTTTCTCTCACTCTCCCCAGTGTTTCTCTCTCTCTCCAGTGTTTCTCTCCCTCATCCCAGTGTTTCTCTCTCTCTCTCTCTCCCCAGTGTTTCTCTCTCTCTCTCTCCAGTATTTCACTCTCTCTCTCCCTCCCCCCTTTTTCTCTCTCTCTGTCCCCTCAGTGTTTCACCCTCTCTGCCCAGTGTTTCTCTCTCTCTCCCCAGTGTTTCTCTCTCTCCCCAGTGTTTCTCTCTCTCCCCAGTGTTTCTCTCTCCCCACAGTGTTTCTCTCTCTCTCCGCCCCTCAGTGTTTCTCTATCTCCCCACTGTGTTTCTCTCTCTCTACACGCAATGTTTCTCTCACTCCCCCAGTCTATCTCTCTCTCTCCCCCCAGTGTTTCTCTCTCTCCCCCCCAGTGTTTCACTCTCTCTCCCCGGTGTTTCTCTCTCTCCCCCCATTGTTTCTCTCTCTCTCTCTATCCAGTATTTCACTCTCTCTCTCCCTCCCCCCTGTTTTTCACTCTCTCTCCCCCCAGTGTTTCTCTCTCTGACCCCCTCCTCAGTGTTTCTCTTTCTCCTCCCCCATTGTTTCCCTCTCTCCCCCCAGTGTTTCTCCCTCTCTGCCCAGTGTTTCTCTCTCTCTCCCCAGTGTTTCTCTCCCTCCCCAATGTTTCGCTCTCTCTCCCCAGTGTTTCTCTCTCTCCCCAGTGTTTCTCTCTCCCCACAGTGTTTCTCTCTCTCTCCGCCCCTCAGTGTTTCTCTATCTCCCCCCTGTGTTTCTCTCTCTCCACACCCACTGTTTCTCTCTCTCCCCCAGTCTATCTCTCTCTCTCCCCCCAGTGTTTCTCTCTCTCCCCCCAGTGTTTCACTCTCTCTCCCCGGTGTTTCTCTCTCTCTCCCGCCAGTGTTTCTCTCTCTCTCCCCCACCCAGTGTTTCTCTCTCTCTCTCCCCCAGTGTTTCTTACTCTCTCCTCCCCCAGTGTTTCTCTCTCTTTCCCCCAGTGTTTCTCTCCCTCTCTCCCCTTAGTGTTTCTTTCTCTCTCCCCCAGTGTTTCTCTCTCACTCACTCCCCCCAGTGTTTCTCTCTCTCTCCCCCCAGTGTATCTCAATCTCTCCTCCCCCCAGTGTTTCTCTCTCTCCCCCCCAGTGTTTCTCTCTCTCTCCCCCCAGTGTTTCTCTCTCTCCCCCCAGTGTTTCTCTCTTTCTGTCCCCCCAGTGTTTCTCTCTCTGTCCCCCTCCCCAGTGTTTCTCTTTCTCTCCCCACAGTGTTTTCTCTCTCTCTCCCCCCAGTGTTTCTCTCTCTCTCCCGGTATTTCTCTCTCTCTCCCCAGGGTTTTATCTCTCTCCCCAGTGTTTCTCTCTCACCCCCAGTGTTTCTCTCTCTCTCTCCCCCCAGTGTTTCTCTCTCTTGCCCAGTGTTTCTCTCTCTCTCTCCACCCAGTGTTTCTCTCTCTCCTCCCCGCAGTGTTTCTCTCTCTCTCGCCCCCCAGTTTTTCTCTCTCTCTCTCTCACCCCAGTGTTTCTCTCTCTCTCTCACCCCAGTGTTTCTTTCTCTCTCCCCCCAGTGTTTCTCTCTCTCCCCCCAGTATTTCTCTCTCACCCCCCAGTGTTTCTTTCTCACCCCCAGTGTTTCTCTCTATCTCCGCCCCCCATTGTTTCTCTATCTCCCCCCAGTTTTCTCTCTCTCTCGCCCCACTGTTTCTCTCTCTCCCCCAGTCTTTCTCTCTCTCTCCCCCAGTGTTTCTCTCTCTCTCTCCCCCAGTCTTTCTCTCTCTCTCCCCCCAGTGTTTCTCTCTCTCTCTCTCCCCCCAGTGTTTCTCTCTCTCCCCCAGTGTTTCCCTCTCTCCTCACCCCAGTGTTTCTCTCTCTCTCCCCCCAGTATATCTCAATCTCACCTCCCCCCAGTGTTTCTCTCTCCTCCCCCCAGTATTTCTCTCACTCTCCGCCCAGTGTTTCTCTCTCTCTCCCCCCCAGTGTTTCTCTCTCTCTCTCCCCAGTGTATCTCAATCTCTCCTCCCCCAGTGTTTCTCTCTCTCCCCCCAGTATTTCTCTCTCTCTCCCACGCCACGTGTTTCTCTCTCTCTCTCCCCCAGTGTTTCTTTCTCTCTCCTCCCCCCACTGTTTCTCTCTCTCTCCCCAAGTATTTCTCTCTCTCCCCACCCCCAGTGATTGCTCTCACTCTCTATCCTCCAAGTGTTTCTCTCTCTCTCCCCCAAGTGTTTCTCTCTCTCTCCCCCCATTGTTTCCCTCTCACCCCCAGTGTTTCTGTCTCTCCCCCCAATGTGTCTCTCTCCCCCCCCAGTGCTTCTCTCTCTCTCCCCAGTGTTTCTCTCTCTCCCCCAGTTTTTCTCTCTCTCTCCCCGCAATGTATCCCAATCTCTACTCCCCCCAGTGTTTCTCTCTCTTCCCCCAGTGTTTCTCTCTCTCACCGCAATGTTTCTCTCTCTCCCACCAGTGCTTCACCCTCTCTCCCCAGTGTTTATCTCTCTCACCCCAGTATTTCTCTCTCCCTCTCTCTCTCCCCAGTGTTTCACTCTCACTCTCTCTGCCCCGAGTTCTTTTCTCTCTCTCCGCCCTCTGTGTTTCTCTCTCTCTCCCCCAGTGTTTCTCTCTCACTCACTCCCCCCAGTGTTTCTCTCTCACTCACTCCCCCCAGTGTTTCTCTCTCTCTCCCCCCAGTGTTTCCTCTATCTCCCTCCAGTGTATCTCAATCTCTCCTCCCCCCAGTGTTTCTCTCTCCCCCCCCCCCAGTGTTTCTCTCTCTCTCCCCCCAGTGTTTCTCTCTCTCCCCCCAGTGTTTCTCTCTTTCTGTCCCCCCAGTGTTTCTCTCTCTGTCCCCCTCCCCAGTGTTTCTCTTTCTCTCCCCACAGTGATTTCTGTCTCTCTCCCCCCAGTGTTTCTGTCTCTCTCCCGGTATTTCTCTCTCTCTCCCCAGGGTTTTATCTCTCTCCCCAGTGTTTCTCTCTCACCCCCAGTGTTTCACTCTCTCTCTCCCCCCAGTGTTTCTCTCTCTTGCCCAGTGTTTCTCTCTCTCTCTCCACCCAGTGTTTCTCTCTCTCCTCCCCGCAGTGTTTCTCTCTCTCTCGCCCCCCAGTTTTTCTCTCTCACCCCCCAGTGTTTCTTTCTCACCCCCAGTGTTTCTCTCTATCTCCGCCCCCCAGTGTTTCTCTATCTCCCCCCAGTTTTTCTCTCTCTCTCGCCCCACTGTTTCTCTCTCTCCCCCAGTCTTTCTCTCTCTCTCCCCCCAGTGTTTCTCTCTCTCTCTCCCCCCAGTCTTTCTCTCTCTCTCCCCCCAGTGTTTCTCTCTCTCTCTCTCCCCCCAGTGTTTCTCTCTCTCCCCCAGTGTTTCCCTCTCTCCTCACCCCAGTGTTTCTCTCTCTCTCCTCCCAGTATATCTCAATCTCTCCTCCCCCAGTGTTTCTCTCTCCTCCCCCCAGTATTTCTCTCACTCTCCGCCCAGTGTTTCTCTCTCTCTCCCCCCCAGTGTTTCTCTCTCTCTCTCCCCAGTGTATCTCAATCTCTCCTCCCCCAGTGTTTCTCTCTCTTCCCCCAGTATTTCTCTCTCTCTCCCACGCCACGTGTTTCTCTCTCTCTCTCCCCCAGTGTTTCTTTCTCTCTCCTCCCCCCACTGTTTCTCTCTCTCTCCCCCAAGTATTTCTCTCTCTCCCCACCCCCAGTGTTTCTCTCACTCTCTATCCTCCAAGTGTTTCTCTCTCTCTCCCCCAAGTGTTTCTCTCTCTCTCCCCCCATTGTTTCCCTCTCACCCACCAGTGTTTCTGTCTCTCCCCCCAATGTGTCTCTCTCCCCCCCAGTGCTTCTCTCTCTCTCCCCAGTGTTTCTCTCTCTCCCCCAGTTTTTCTCTCTCTCTCCCCGCAATGTATCCCAATATCTACTCCCCCCAGTGTTTCTCTCTCTTCCCCCAGTGTTTCTCTCTCTCACCGCAATGTTTCTCTCTCTCCCACCAGTGCTTCACCCTCTCTCCCCAGTGTTTATCTCTCTCACCCCAGTATTTCTCTCTCCCTCTCTCTCTCCCCAGTGTTTCACTCTCACTCTCTCTGCCCCGAGTTCTTTTCTCTCTCTCCCCCCTCTGTGTTTCTCTCTCTCTCTCCCCCTAGTGTTTCTCTCTCTCCCCCAAGTGTTCCTCTATCACTCACTCCCCACAGTGTTTCTCTCTCTCTCTATCCCAGTGTTTTTCTCTCTCTCCCCCCAGTGTTTCTCTCTCTCTCCCCCCAGTGTATCTCAATCTCTCCTCCCCCCAGTGTTTCTCTCTCTCCCCCCCAGTGTTTCTCTCTCTCTCTCCCCCCAGTTGTTATCTCTCTCCCCCGAATATTTCTCTCTCTCTCCCCGGTGTTACTCTCTCTCCCCCCAGTGTTTCTCTCTCACCCCCATTGTTTCTCTCTCTCTCCGCCCCCCAGTGTTTCTCTATCTCCCCCCAGTGTTTCTCTCTCTCTCCCCCCCCCCAGTGTTTCTCTCTCTCTCTCTCCCCAGTGTTTCGCTCTCTCCTCTCCCCAGTGTTTCTCACTCTCTCGCCCCCCAGTGTTTCTCGCTCTCTCTCTCCCCCCAGTGTTTCTCTCTCTCTCTCTCTCTCTCCCTATTGTTTCTCTCTCTCTCCCCCCAGTGTTTCTCTCTCTCTCCCCAGTATTTCTCTCTCTCTCCCCGGTGTTTCTCTCTCTCTCCCCAGTGTTTCTCTCTCACCCCCAGTGTTACTCTCTCTCTCCGCCCCCCAATATTTCTCTATCTGCCCCCAGTGTTTCTCTCTCTCTCGCCCCACTGTTTCTCTCTCTCCCCCCAGTCTTTATCTCTCACTCCCCCCCAGTGTTTCTCTTTCTCACTCTCCCCAGTTTTTCTCTCTCTCTCCCCCCAGTGTTTCTCTCGCTCTCCCCCCAGTGTTTCTCTCTCTGCCCCAGTGTTTCCCTCTCTCCTCCCCCCAATGTTTCTCTCTCTCTCTCCCCCCAATGTTTCCCTCTCTCCTCCCCCCAGTTATTCTCTCTCTCTCTCTCCCCCCCAGTGTTTCTCTCTCTCTCCCACGCCATGTGATTCTCTGTCTCTCTCCC
This sequence comes from Heptranchias perlo, assembly GCF_035084215.1. Classification (NCBI taxonomy): domain Eukaryota; kingdom Metazoa; phylum Chordata; class Chondrichthyes; order Hexanchiformes; family Hexanchidae; genus Heptranchias; species Heptranchias perlo. The sequence continues at coordinate 199,500 of NW_027139341.1, forward strand.
CCAGTGTTTCTCTCTCTCTCTCCCCCCAGTGTATCTCAATCTCTCCTCCCCCCAGTGTTTCTCTCTCTCACCCCAGTGTTTCTCTCTCTCTCTCCACCCAGTGTTTCCCTCTCTTCTCCCCCCAGTTATTCTCTCTCTCTCTCCCCCCAGTGTTTCTCTCTCTCCCCCCAATATTTCTCTCCCCCCCCCAGTGCTTCTCTCTCTCCCCAGTGTTTCTCTCTCTCTCGCCCCCCAGTGTTTCTCGCTCTCTCTCTCCCCCCAGTGTCTCTCTCTCTCTCTCTCACCCCAGTATTTCTCTCTCTCTCCCCCTAGTGTTTCTCTCTCTCTCCCCAGTATTTCTCTCTCTCTCCCCGGTGTTTCTCTCTCTCTCCCCAGTGGTTCTCTCTCCCCCCCAGAGTTTCTCTCTCTCCCCCCCCCAGTGTTTCTCTCTATCTCTATCCCCCAAGTGTTTCTCTCTCTCTACCCCCAGTGTTTCTCTCTCTCTCCCCCCAGTGTTTCTCTCTCTCTCCCCCCAGTGTATCCCAATCTCTCCTCCGCCCAGTGTTTCTCTCTCACCCCCCAGTGTTTCTTTCTCTCCCCCCAATGTTTCTCTCTCCCCCCCAGTGCTTCTCTCTCACTCCCCAGTGTTTCTCTCTCTCTTTCCCAGTGTTTCTCTCTCTCTCCCCCAATGTATCCCAATCTCTACTCCCCCCAGTGTTTCTCTCTCTTCCCCTAGTGTTTCTCTCTCTCACCGCAATGTTTCTCTCTCTGCCCCCAGTGCTTCACTCTCTCGCCCCAGTGTTTATCTCTCCCACCCCAGCATTTCTCTCTCCCTCTCCCTCTCCCCAGTGTTTCACTCTCTATCTCTCTCCACTCAGTTCTTTTCTCTCTCTCTCTCCCGCTCTGTCTTTCTCTCTCACTCTCCCCAGTGTTTCTCTCTCTGTCCCCCTCCCCAGTGTTTCTCTCTCTCCTCCCCCCAGTTGTTCTCACTCTACCTCCAATATTTCTCTCTCTCTCCCCGGTGTTTCTGTCTCTCTCCCCAGTGTTTCTCTCTCTCCCCATTGTTTCTATCTCACCCCCAGTGTTTCTCTCTCTCTCCGCCCCCCAGTGTTTCTCCATCTCCCCCCAGTGTTTCTCTCTCCCCCCCCCAGCGTTTCTCTCTCTCTCTCCGTGGTGTTTAAATCTTTCTCTCCCCCAGTGTTTCTCTCTCTCTCTCCCCGAGAATTTTTCTCTCTCTCTCTCGACCCAGTGTTTCCTTCTCTCCTCTCCGCAGTGTTTCTCTCTCTCTCGCCCCCCAGTGTTTCTCTCTCTCTCTCTCTCCACCCAGTGTTTCTCTCTCTCTCTCTCTCTCTCTCTCCCCCCCAGTATTTCTCTCTCCTCCCCCCAGTGTTTCTCTCTCTCTCTCCCCCCAGTGTATCTCAATCTCTCCCCCCCAGTGTTTCTCTATATCCCCCCAGTGTTTCTCTCTCTCTCGCCCCACTGTTTCTCTCTCTACCCCCAGTCTTTCTCTCTCTCTCCCCCCAGTGTTTCTCTCTCTCTCTCCCCAGTCTTTCTCTCTCTCTCCCCCAGTGTTTCTCTCTCTCTCTCCCCCCGGTGTTTCTCTCTCTCCCCCAGTGTTTCCCTCTCTCCTCCCCCCAGTGTTTCTCTCTCTCTCTCCCCCCAGTGTATCTCAATCTCTCCCCCCCAGTGTTTCTCTCTCTCTCTCTCCCCCAGTGTTTCTTTCTCTCTCCTCCCCCCACTGTTTCTCCCTCTCTCCCCCCAGTGATTCGCTCTCTCTCTCTCACCACTGTGTTTCTCTCTCTCCCTCCCCAGTGTTTCTCTCTCTGTCCCCCTCCCCAGTGTTTCTCTCTCTCCATCCCCAGTTTTTCTCTCTCTCCCCCCAGTATTTCTCTCTCTCTCCCCGGTGTTTCTCTCTCTCTCCCCAGTGTTTCTCTCTCTCCCCAGTGTTTCTCTCTCACCCCCAGTGTTTCTCTCTCTCTCTCCCCTAGTGTTTAAATCTTTCTCTCCCCCAGTGTTTCTCTCTCTCTCTCCCTCAGTGTTTCTCTCTCTCTCTCCACCCAGTGTTTCCCTCTCTCTTCCAAGCAGTGTTTCTCTCTCTCTCGCCCCCCAGTGTTTCTCTCTCTCTCTCACCCCAGTGTTTCTCTCTCTCTCTCTCACCCCAGTGTTTCTCTCTCTCTCCCCCCAGTGTTTCTCTCTCTCCGCCCAGTATTTCTCTCTCTCTCCCCAGTGTTTCTCTCTCTCACCAGTGTTTCTCTCTCACCCCCAATGTTTCTCTCTCTGTCCGCCCCCCAGTGTTTCTCGATCTCCCCCCAGTTTTTCTCTCTCTCTCGCCCCACTGTTTCTCTCTCTCACCCCAGTCTTTCTCTCCCCCTCCCCCCAGTGTTTCTCTCTCTCTCCCCCCAGTCTTTCTCTCTCTCTCCCCCCAATGTTTCTCTCTCTCTCCCACCCAGTGTTTCTCCCTCTCCCCCAGTGTTTCCCTCTCTCCTCACCCCAGTGTTTCTCTCTCTCTCTCCTCCCAGTGTATCTCAATCTCTCCTCCCCCAGTGTTTCTCTCTCTCGCCCCCAGTGTTTATTTCTCTCTCTCCCACCCTTGTGTTTCTCTCTCCTCACCCCAGTATTTCTCTATCTCTCCCCCCAGTGTTTCTCTCTCTGCCCCAGTGTTTCCCTCTCTCCTACCCCCAGTGTTTCTCTCTCTCTCTCCCCCCAGTGTATCTCAATCTCTCGCCCCCCAGTGTTTCTCTCTCTCTCCCCCCAGTGTTTCTCTCTCTCCGCCCAGTATTTCTCTCTCTCTCCCCAGTGTTTCTCTCTCTCACCAGTGTTTCTCTCTCACCCCCAATGTTTCTCTCTCTGTCCGCCCCCCAGTGTTTCTCGATCTCCCCCCAGTTTTTCTCCCTCTCTCGCCCCACTGTTTCTCTCTCACCCCAGTCTTTCTCTCCCCCTCCCCCCAGTGTTTCTCTCTCTCTCCCCCCAGTCTTTCTCTCTCTCTCCCCCCAATGTTTCTCTCTCTCTCCCACCCAGTGTTTCTCACTCTCCCCCAGTGTTTCCCTCTCTCCTCACCCCAGTGTTTCTCTCTCTCTCTCCTCCCAGTGTATCTCAATCTCTCCTCCCTCAGTGTTTCTCTCTCTCGCCCCCAGTGTTTATTTCTCTCTCTCCCACCCCTGTGTTTCTCTCTCCTCACCCCAGTATTTCTCTATCTCTCCCCCCAGTGTTTCTCTCTCTGCCCCAGTGTTTCCCTCTCTCCTCCCCCCAGTGTTTCTCTCCCTCTCTCCCCCCAGTGTATCTCAATCTCTCCCCCCCCAGTGTTTCTCTCTCCTCCCCCCAGTATCTCTCTCTCTCTCCCCCCAGTGTTTCTCTCTCTCTCCCCCAGTGTTTCTCGCGCTCTCTCCCCAGTGTTTCTCTCTCTCTCCCCCCAGTATTTCTCCATCTCTCCCACACCATGTTTTTCTCTCTCTCTCTCTCCCCCAGTGTTTCTTTCGCTCTCCTCCCCCCACTGTTTCTCCCTCTCTCCCCCCAGTGATTCGCTCTCTCTCTCTCACCACTGTGTTTCTCTCTCTCCCTCCCCAGTGTTTCTCTCTCTGTCCCCCTCCCCAGTGTTTCTCTCTCTCCATCCCCAGTTTTTCTCTCTCTCCCCCCAGGATTTCTCTCTCTCTCCCCGGTGTTTCTCTCTCTCTCCCCAGTGTTTCTCTCTCTCCCCAGTGTTTCTCTCTCACCCCCAGTGTTTCTCTCTCTCTCTCCCCAGTGTTTAAATCTTTCTCTCCCCCAGTGTTTCTCTCTCTCTCTCCCTCAGTGTTTCTCTCTCTCTCTCCACCCAGTGTTTCCCTCTCTCCTCCCGGCAGTGTTTCTCTCTCTCTCGCCCCCCAGTGTTTATCTCTCTCTCTCTCACCCCAGTGTTTCTCTCTCTCTCACCCCAGTGTTTCTCTCTCTCTCCCCCCAGTGTTTCTCTCTCTCTCCGCCCAGTATTTCTCTCTCTCTCCCCACTGTTTCTCTCTCTCACCAGTGTTTCTCTCTCACCCCCAGTGTTTCTCTCTCTGTCCGCCCCCCAGTGTTTCACGATCTCCCCCCATTTTTTCTCTCTCTCTCGCCCCACTGTTTCTCTCTCTCACCCCAGTCTTTCTCTCCCCCTCCCCCCAGTGTTTCTCTCTCTCTCCCCCCAGTCTTTCTCTCTCTCTCCCCCCAGTGTTTCTCTCTCTCTCCCCCCCAGTGTTTCTCCCTCTCCCCCAGTGTTTCCCTCTCTCCTCACCCCAGTGTTTCTCTCTCTCTCTCCTCCCAGTGTATCTCAATCTCTCCTCCCCCAGTGTTTCTCTCTCTCGCCCCCAGTGTTTATTTCTCTCTCTCCCACCCCTGTGTTTCTCTCTCCTCACCCCAGTATTTCTCTATCTCTCCCCCCAGTGTTTCTCTCTCTCTCTCCTCCAGTGTTTCTCTCTTTCTCCCCCCAATGTATCTCAATCTCTCCTACCCCCAGTGTTTCTCTCTCTCCCCCCACTATATCTCTCTCTCTCTCCACCCAGTGTTTCCCTCTCTCCTCCCCCCAGTTATTCTCTCTCTCTCTCCCCACATTGTTTCTCTCTCTCTCCCACACCATGTGTTTCTCTCTCTCGCTCTCCCCCAGTGTTTCTTTCTCTCTCCTCCCCCCACTGTTTCTCTCTCTCTCCCCCAGTGTTTCACTCTCTGCCCCCCCCAGTGTTTCTCTCTCCCTCTATCCCCCCAGTGTTTCTCTCTCTCTCCGCCCAGTGTTTCTCTCTCTCTCCCCAGTGTTTCTCTCTCTCCCCCCAGTGTATCCCAGTCTCTCCTCCCTCCAGTATTTCTCTCTCACCCCCCAGTGTTTCTCCCTCTCCCCGCAATGTTTCTCTCTCTCAACCCAGTGCTTCACCCTCTCCCCCCAGTGTTTCTCACTCTCCCCCAGTGTTTCCCTCTCTCCTCCCCCCAGTGTTTCTCTCTCTGTCTCCCCCCAGTGTATCTCAATCTCTCCCCCCCAGTGTTTCTCTATCTCCCCCCCGAGTATTTCTCTCTCTCTCCCCGGTGTTTCTCTCTCTCTCCCCAATGTATCTCAATCTCTCCTCCCCCCAGTGTTTCTCTCTCTCCCCCCAGTGTTTCTCTCTCTCTCTCCACCCAGTGTATTCCCTCTCTCATCCCACCCAGTTATTCTCTCTCTCTCTCTCCCCAGTGTTTCTCTCTCTCTCCAACACCATGTATTTCTCTCTCTCTCTCTCCCCCAGTGTTTCTTTCTCTCTCCTCCCCCACTGTTTCTCTCTCTCTCCCCCAGTGTTTCTCTCTCTGCCCCCCCAGTGTTTCTCTCTCTCTATCCCCCCAGTGTTGCTCTCTCTCTCCGCACAGTGTTTCTCTTTCGCTCTCTCCCCCAGTGTTTCTTTCTCTCTCCTCCCCCACTGTTTCTCTCTCTCTCCCCCAGTGCTTCTCTCTCTGCCCCCCAGTGTTTCTCTCTCTCTCTATCCCCCCAGTGTTTCTCTCTCTCTCCCCCCAGTGTATCCCAGTCTCTCCTCCCGCCAGTATTTCTCTCTCACCCCCCAGTGCTTCTCTCTCTCTCCCCAGTGTTTCTCTCTCCCTCTCCCCAGTGTTTCTCTCTCTCTCCCCGGTTTTTCTCTGTCTCTCCCCAGTGTTTCTCTCTCCCCCCAGTGTTTCTCTCTCAACCCCAGTGTTTCTCTCTCTCTCCGCCCCCCAGTTTTTCTATATCTACCCCCAGTTTTTCTCTCTCTCTCGCCCCACTGTTTCTCTCTCTCCCCCCAGTCTTTCTCTCTCTCTCCCCCCAGTGTTGCTCTCTCTCTCTCCCCCCAGTGTTAATCTCTCTCCCCCAGTGTTTCCCTCTCTCCTCACCCCAGTGTTTCTCTCTCTCTCCCCCCAGTGTATCTCAATCTCTCCTCCTCCCAGTGTTTCTCTCTCTCGCCCCCAGTGTTTCTTTCTCTCTCTCCCCCCAGTGTTTCTCTCTCCTCCCCCCAGTATTTCACCCTCTCTCCTCCAGTGTTTCTCTCTTTCTCCCCCCAGTGTATCTCAATCTCTCCTCCCCCCAGTGTTTGTCTCTCTCCCCCCAGTGTTTCTCTCTCTCTCTCCACCCAGTGTTTCCTTCTCTCCTCTCCCCGGTCATTCTCTCTCTCCCCCAGTGTTTCCCTCTCTCCTCCCCCCAGTGTTTCTCTCTCTCCTCCCCCCAGTGTTTCTCTCTTCTCTCCACCCAGTGTTTCTCTCTCTCCCCCAGTGTTTCCCTCTCTCCTCCCCCCAGTGTTTCTCTCTCTCTCTCCCAACAGTGTATCTCACTCTCTCCCCCCCAGTGTTTCTCTCTCTCCCCAACCAGTATTTTTCTCTCTCTCCCCGGTGTTTCTCTCTCTCTCCCCAGTGTATCTCAATCTCTCCTTCCCCCAGTATTTCTCTCCCTCCCCCCAGTGTTTCTCTCTCTCTCTCCACCCAGTGTTTCCCTCTCTCCTCCCCCCAATTATTCTCTCTCTCTCTCTCCCCCCCCAGTGTTTCTCTCTCTCGCCCACACCATTTGTTTCTCTCTCTCTCTCTCTCTCTCTCTCTCTCCCAGTGTTTCTTTCTCTCTCTCCCCAGTCTTTCTCTCTCTCTCCCCCAGTGTTTCTCTCTCTCTCTCCCCCCGGTGTTTCTCTCTCTACCCCAGTGTTTCCCTCTCTCCTCCCCCCAGTGTTTCTCTCTCTCTCTCTCCCCCAGTGTATCTCAATCTCTCCCCCCCAGTGTTTCTCTCTCTCTCTCCCCCAGTGTTTCTTTCTCTCTCCTCCCCCCACTGTTTCTCCCTCTCTCCCCCCAGTGATTCGCTCTCTCTCTCTCACCACTGTGTTTCTCTCTCTCCCTCCCCAGTGTTTCTCTCTCTGTCCCCCTCCCCAGTGTTTCTCTCTCTCCATCCCCAGTTTTTCTCTCTCTCCCTCCCCAGTTTTTCTCTCTCTCCCCCCAGTATTTCTCTCTCTCTCCCCGGTGTTTCTCTCTCTCTCCCCAGTGTTTCTCTCTCTCCCCAGTGTTTCTCTCTCACCCCCAGTGTTTCTCTCTCTCTCTCCCCCCTAGTGTTTAAATCTTTCTCTCCCCCAGTGTTTCTCTCTCTCTCTCCCTCAGTGTTTCTCTCTCTCTCTCCACCCAGTGTTTCCCTCTCTCCTCCAAGCAGTGTTTCTCTCTCTCTCGCCCCCCAGTGTTTCTCTCTCTCTCTCACCCCAGTGTTTCTCTCTCTCTCTCTCACCCCAGTGTTTCTCTCTCTCTCCCCCCAGTGTTTCTCTCTCTCCGCCCAGTATTTCTCTCTCTCTCCCCAGTGTTTCTCTCTCTCACCAGTGTTTCTCTCTCACCCCCAATGTTTCTCTCTCTGTCCGCCCCCCAGTGTTTCTCGATCTCCCCCCAGTCTTTCTCTCTCTCTCCCCCCAATGTTTCTCTCTCTCTCCCACCCAGTGTTTCTCCCTCTCCCCCAGTGTTTCCCTCTCTCCTCACCCCAGTGTTTCTCTCTCTCTCTCCTCCCAGTGTATCTCAATCTCTCCTCCCCCAGTGTTTCTCTCTCTCGCCCCCAGTGTTTATTTCTCTCTCGCCCACCCTTGTGTTTCTCTCTCCTCACCCCAGTATTTCTCTATCTCTCCCCCCAGTGTTTCTCTCTCTGCCCCAGTGTTTCCCTCTCTCCTCCCCCCAGTGTTTCTTTCTCTCTCTCCCCCCAGTGTATCTCAATCTCTCGCCCCCCAGTGTTTCTCTCTCTCTCCCCCCAGTGTTTCTCTCTCTCCGCCCAGTATTTCTCTCTCTCTCCCCAGTGTTTCTCTCTCTCACCAGTGTTTCTCTCTCACCCCCAATGTTTCTCTCTCTGTCCGCCCCCCAGTGTTTCTCGATCTCCCCCCAGTTTTTCTCCCTCTCTCGCCCCACTGTTTCTCTCTCACCCCAGTCTTTCTCTCCCCCTCCCCCCAGTGTTTCTCTCTCTCTCCCCCCAGTCTTTCTCTCTCTCTCCCCCCAATGTTTCTCTCTCTCTCCCACCCAGTGTTTCTCCCTCTCCCCCAGTGTTTCCCTCTCTCCTCACCCCAGTGTTTCTCTCTCTCTCTCCTCCCAGTGTATCTCAATCTCTCCTCCCCCAGTGTTTCTCTCTCTCGCCCCCAGTGTTTATTTCTCTCTCTCCCACCCCTGTGTTTCTCTCTCCTCACCCCAGTATTTCTCTATCTCTCCCCCCAGTGTTTCTCTCTCTGCCCCAGTGTTTCCCTCTCTCCTCCCCCCAGTGTTTCTCTCCCTCTCTCCCCCCAGTGTATCTCAATCTCTCCCCCCCAGTGTTTCTCTCTCCTCCCCCCAGTATCTCTCTCTCTCTCCCCCCAGTGTTTCTCTCTCTCTCCCCCAGTGTTTCTCGCGCTCTCTCCCCAGTGTTTCTCTCTCTCTCCCCCCAGTATTTCTCCATCTCTCCCACACCATGTTCTTTTCTCTCTCTCTCTCCCCCAGTGTTTCTTTCTCTCTCCTCCCCCCACTGTTTCTCCCTCTCTCCCCCCAGTGATTCGCTCTCTCTCTCTCACCACTGTGTTTCTCTCTCTCCCTCCCCAGTGTTTCTCTCTCTGTCCCCCTCCCCAGTGTTTCTCTCGCTCCATCCCCAGTTTTTCTCTCTCTCCCCCCAGTATTTCTCTCTCTCTCCCCGGTGTTTCTCTCTCTCTCCCCAGTGTTTCTCTCTCTCCCCAGTGTTTCTCTCTCACCCCCAGTGTTTCTCTCTCTCTCTCCCCCAGTGTTTAAATCTTTCTCTCCCCCAATGTTTCTCTCTCTCTCTCCCTCAGTGTTTCTCTCTCTCTCTCCACCCAGTGTTTCCCTCTCTCCTCCCGGCAGTGTTTCTCTCTCTCTCGCCCCCCAGTGTTTATCTCTCTCTCTCTCACCCCAGTGTTTCTCTCTCTCAACCCAGTGTTTCTCTCTCTCTCCCCCCAGTGTTTCTCTCTCTCTCCGCCCAGTATTTCTCTCTCTCTCCCCACTGTTTCTCTCTCTCACCAGTGTTTCTCTCTCACCCCCAGTGTTTCTCTCTCTGTCCGCCCCCCAGTGTTTCACGATCTCCCCCCATTTTTTCTCTCTCTCTCGCCCCACTGTTTCTCTCTCTCACCCCAGTCTTTCTCTCCCCCTCCCCCCAGTGTTTCTCTCTCTCTCCCCCCAGTCTTTCTCTCTCTCTCCCCCCAGTGTTTCTCTCTCTCTCCCCCCCAGTGTTTCTCCCTCTCCCCCAGTGTTTCCCTCTCTCCTCACCCCAGTGTTTCTCTCTCTCTCTCCTCCCAGTGTATCTCAATCTCTCCTCCCCCAGTGTTTCTCTCTCTCGCCCCCAGTGTTTATTTCTCTCTCTCCCACCCCTGTGTTTCTCTCTCCTCACCCCAGTATTTCTCTATCTCTCCCCCCAGTGTTTCTCTCTCTCTCTCCTCCAGTGTTTCTCTCTTTCTCCCCCCAATGTATCTCAATCTCTCCTACCCCCAGTGTTTCTCTCTCTCCCCCCACTATTTCTCTCTCTCTCTCCACCCAGTGTTTCCCTCTCTCCTCCCCCCAGTTATTCTCTCTCTCTCTCCCCACATTGTTTCTCTCTCTCTCCCACAACATGTGTTTCTCTCTCTCGCTCTCCCCCAGTGTTTCTTTCTCTCTCCTCCCCCCACTGTTTCTCTCTCTCTCCCCCAGTGTTTCACTCTCTGCCCCCCCCCAGTGTTTCTCTCTCCCTCTATCCCCCCAGTGTTTCTCTCTCTCTCCGCCCAGTGTTTCTCTCTCTCTCCCCAGTGTTTCTCTCTCTCCCCCCAGTGTATCCCAGTCTCTCCTCCCTCCAGTATTTCTCTCTCACCCCCCAGTGTTTCTCCCTCTCCCCGCAATGTTTCTCTCTCTCACCCCAGTGCTTCACTCTCTCTCCCCAGTGTTTATCTCTCTCACCCCAGTATTTCTCTCTCCCTCTCTCTCTGCCCAGTGTTTCACTCTCTCTTTCTCTCTCCCCCCAGTTTTTCTCTCTCTCTCTCCCCCCTCTGTGTTTCTCTCTCTCTCTCCCCCAGTGTTTCTCTCTCTGTCCCCCTCCCCAGTGTTTCTCTCTCTACTCCCCCCAGTGTTTCTCACTCTCCCCCAGTGTTTCCCTCTCTCCTCCCCCCAGTGTTTCTCTCTCTGTCTCCCCCCAGTGTATCTCAATCTCTCCCCCCCAGTGTTTCTCTATCTCCCCCCCGAGTATTTCTCTCTCTCTCCCCGGTGTTTCTCTCTCTCTCCCCAATGTATCTCAATCTCTCCTCCCCCCAGTGTTTCTCTCTCTCCCCCCAGTGTTTCTCTCTCTCTCTCCACCCAGTGTATTCCCTCTCTCATCCCACCCAGTTATTCTCTCTCTCTCTCTCCCCAGTGTTTCTCTCTCTCTCCAACACCATGTATTTCTCTCTCTCTCTCTCCCCCAGTGTTTCTTTCTCTCTCCTCCCCCACTGTTTCTCTCTCTCTCCCCCAGTGTTTCTCTCTCTGCCCCCCCAGTGTTTCTCTCTCTCTCTATCCCCCCAGTGTTGCTCTCTCTCTGCCCCCCAGTGTTTCTCTCTCTCTCTATCCCCCCAGTGTTTCTCTCTCTCTCCCCCCAGTGTATCCCAGTCTCTCCTCCCGCCAGTATTTCTCTCTCACCCCCCAGTGCTTCTCTCTCTCTCCCCAGTGTTTCTCTCTCCCTCTCCCCAGTGTTTCTCTCTCTCTCCCCGGTTTTTCTCTGTCTCTCCCCAGTGTTTCTCTCTCCCCCCAGTGTTTCTCTCTCAACCCCAGTGTTTCTCTCTCTCTCCGCCCCCCAGTTTTTCTATATCTACCCCCAGTTTTTCTCTCTCTCTCGCCCCACTGTTTCTCTCTCTCCCCCCAGTCTTTCTCTCTCTCTCCCCCCAGTGTTGCTCTCTCTCTCTCCCCCCAGTGTTAATCTCTCTCCCCCAGTGTTTCCCTCTCTCCTCACCCCAGTGTTTCTCTCTCTCTCCCCCCAGTGTATCTCAATCTCTCCTCCTCCCAGTGTTTCTCTCTCTCGCCCCCAGTGTTTCTTTCTCTCTCTCCCCCCAGTGTTTCTCTCTCCTCCCCCCAGTATTTCACCCTCTCTCCTCCAGTGTTTCTCTCTTTCTCCCCCCAGTGTATCTCAATCTCTCCTCCCCCCAGTGTTTGTCTCTCTCCCCCCAGTGTTGCTCTCTCTCTCTCCCCCCAGTGTTAATCTCTCTCCCCCAGTGTTTCCCTCTCTCCTCACCCCAGTGTTTCTCTCTCTCTCCCCCCAGTGTATCTCAATCTCTCCTCCCCCCAGTGTTTCTCTCTCTCCCCCCAGTGTTTCTCTCTCTCTCTCCACCCAGTGTATTCCCTCTCTCATCCCACCCAGTTATTCTCTCTCTCTCTCTCCCCAGTGTTTCTCTCTCTCTCCAACACCATGTATTTCTCTCTCTCTCTCTCCCCCAGTGTTTCTTTCTCTCTCCTCCCCCACTGTTTCTCTCTCTCTCCCCCAGTGTTTCTCTCTCTGCCCCCCCAGTGTTTCTCTCTCTCTCTATCCCCCCAGTGTTGCTCTCTCTCTGCCCCCCAGTGTTTCTCTCTCTCTCTATCCCCCCAGTGTTTCTCTCTCTCTCCCCCCAGTGTATCCCAGTCTCTCCTCCCGCCAGTATTTCTCTCTCACCCCCCAGTGCTTCTCTCTCTCTCCCCAGTGTTTCTCTCTCCCTCTCCCCAGTGTTTCTCTCTCTCTCCCCGGTTTTTCTCTGTCTCTCCCCAGTGTTTCTCTCTCCCCCCAGTGTTTCTCTCTCAACCCCAGTGTTTCTCTCTCTCTCCGCCCCCCAGTTTTTCTATATCTACCCCCAGTTTTTCTCTCTCTCTCGCCCCACTGTTTCTCTCTCTCCCCCCAGTCTTTCTCTCTCTCTCCCCCCAGTGTTGCTCTCTCTCTCTCCCCCCAGTGTTAATCTCTCTCCCCCAGTGTTTCCCTCTCTCCTCACCCCAGTGTTTCTCTCTCTCTCCCCCCAGTGTATCTCAATCTCTCCTCCTCCCAGTGTTTCTCTCTCTCGCCCCCAGTGTTTCTTTCTCTCTCTCCCCCCAGTGTTTCTCTCTCCTCCCCCCAGTATTTCACCCTCTCTCCTCCAGTGTTTCTCTCTTTCTCCCCCCAGTGTATCTCAATCTCTCCTCCCCCCAGTGTTTGTCTCTCTCCCCCCAGTGTTTCTCTCTCTCTCTCCACCCAGTGTTTCCTTCTCTCCTCTCCCCGGTTATTCTCTCTCTCCCCCAGTGTTTCCCTCTCTCCTCCCCCCAGTGTTTCTCTCTCTCCTCCCCCCAGTGTTTCTCTCTTCTCTCCACCCAGTGTTTCTCTCTCTCCCCCAGTGTTTCCCTCTCTCCTCCCCCCAGTGTTTCTCTCTCTCTCTCCCAACAGTGTATCTCACTCTCTCCCCCCCAGTGTTTCTCTCTCTCCCCAACCAGTATTTTTCTCTCTCTCCCCGGTGTTTCTCTCTCTCTCCCCAGTGTATCTCAATCTCTCCTCCCCCCAATATTTCTCTCTCTCCCCCCAGTGTTTCTCTCTCTCTCTCCACCCAGTGTTTCCCTCTCTCCTCCCCCCAATTATTCTCTCTCTCTCTCTCCCCCCCCAGTGTTTCTCTCTCTCGCCCACACCATTTGTTTCTCTCTCTCTCTCTCTCTCTCTCTCTCTCTCTCCCAGTGTTTCTTTCTCTCTCCTCCCCCCACTGTTTCTCTCTCTCTCCCCACAGTGTTTCTCTCTCTGCCCCCCCAGTGTTTCTCTCCCTCTCTATCCCCCCAGTGTTTCTCTGTCTCTCCGCCCAGTGTTTCTCTCTCTCTCCCCCCAGTGATTCTCTCTCTCTCCCCCCAGTGTATCCCATTCACTCCTCCCCCCAGTATTTCTCTCTCAACCCCAGTGTATCTGTCTCCACCCCCAATGTTTTTCTCTCCCCCCCAGTGCTTCTCTCTCTCTCCCCAGTGTTTCTCTCTCTTCCCCCAGTGTTTCTCCCTCTCCCCGCAATGTTTCTCTCTCTCCCCCCAGTGCTTCACTCTCTCACCCCACTATTTCTCTCTCCCTCTCTCTCTCCCCAGTGTTTCACTCTCTCTCTCTATCCCCCCAGTTTTTTTTCGCTCTCTCCCCCCCTCTGTGTTTCTCTCTCTCTCTCCCGCGATGTTTCTCTCTCTGTCCCCCTCCCGAGTGTTTCTCTCTCTCCTCCCCCCAGTGTTTCTCTCTCTCCCCCAGTGTTTCCCTCTCTCCTCCCCCCAGTGTTTCTCTCTCTCTCTCCCCCCAGTGTATCTCAATCTCTCCGCCCCCCAGTATTTCTCTCTCTCTCCCCGGTGTTTCTCCCTCTCTCCCCCAGTGTTTCTCTCTCTTTTCGCCCCCCAGTGTTTCTCTATCTCCCCCCAGTGTTTCTCTCTCTCTCTCCCCCCAGTCTTTCTCTCTCACTCCCCCCAGTGTTTCTCTCTCTCTCTCTCCCCCAGTGTTTCTCCCTCTCCCTCCCCCCAGTGTATCTCAATCTCTCCTCCCCCCAGTATTTCTCTCTCTCTCTCCCCCAGTGTTTCTCTCTCTCTCCCCCAGTGTTTCTCTCTCTCTCCCCCCAGTGTATCTAAATCTCTCCTCCCCCCAGTGTTTCTCTCTCGCCCCCCAGTGTTTCTCTCCCTCTCTCCACACAGTGCTTCCCTCTCTCCTCCCCCAGTTATTCTCTCTCTTTCTCACCACAGTGTTTCTCTCTCTCTCTCCCACACCATGTGTTTCTCTCTCTCTCTCCCCCAGTGTTTCTTTCTCTCTCCTCCCCCCACTCTTTCTCTCTCTCTCCCCCAGTGTTTCTCTCTCTCCCCAGTGTTTCTCTCTCTCGCCCACTGTTTCTCTCTCTCTCCCCCCAATGTATCCCAAACTGCTCCCCCCAGTGTTTCTCTCTCTTCCCCCAGTGCTTCACTCTCTCTCCCCAGTGTTTATCTCTCTCACCCCAGTATTTCTCCCTCCCTCTCTCTCTCCCCAGTGTTTCACTCTCTCTCTCTCACCCCAGTTTTTTTCTCTCTCTCTCCCCCCATCTCTGTTTCTCTCTGTTTCTCCCCAGTGTTTCTCTCTTTGTCACCCTCCCCAGTGTTTCTCTCTCTCCCCCCCCCCCAGTTTTTCTCTCTCTCCCCCCAGTATTTCTCTCTCTCTCCCCGGTGTTTCTCTCTCTCTCCCCAGTGTTTCTCTCTCTCCCCAGTGTTTCTCTCTCACCCCCAATGTTTCTCTCTCTCTCCGCCCCCCAGTGTTTCTCTATCTCCCCCCAGTGTTTCTCTCTCTCTCTATCCCCCCAGTGTTTCTCTCTCTCTCCCCCCAGTGTATCCCAGTCTCTCCTCCCGCCAGTATTTCTCTCTCACCCCCCAGTGCTTCTCTCTCTCTCCCCAGTGTTTCTCTCTCCCTCTCCCCAGTGTTTCTCTCTCTCTCCCCGGTTTTTCTCTGTCTCTCCCCAGTGTTTCTCTCTCCCCCCAGTGTTTCTCTCTCAACCCCAGTGTTTCTCTCTCTCTCCGCCCCCCAGTTTTTCTATATCTACCCCCAGTTTTTCTCTCTCTCTCGCCCCACTGTTTCTCTCTCTCCCCCCAGTCTTTCTCTCTCTCTCCCCCCAGTGTTGCTCTCTCTCTCTCCCCCCAGTGTTAATCTCTCTCCCCCAGTGTTTCCCTCTCTCCTCACCCCAGTGTTTCTCTCTCTCTCCCCCCAGTGTATCTCAATCTCTCCTCCTCCCAGTGTTTCTCTCTCTCGCCCCCAGTGTTTCTTTCTCTCTCTCCCCCCAGTGTTTCTCTCTCCTCCCCCCAGTATTTCACCCTCTCTCCTCCAGTGTTTCTCTCTTTCTCCCCCCAGTGTATCTCAATCTCTCCTCCCCCCAGTGTTTGTCTCTCTCCCCCCAGTGTTTCTCTCTCTCTCTCCACCCAGTGTTTCCTTCTCTCCTCTCCCCGGTTATTCTCTCTCTCCCCCAGTGTTTCCCTCTCTCCTCCCCCCAGTGTTTCTCTCTCTCCTCCCCCCAGTGTTTCTCTCTTCTCTCCACCCAGTGTTTCTCTCTCTCCCCCAGTGTTTCCCTCTCTCCTCCCCCCAGTGTTTCTCTCTCTCTCTCCCAACAGTGTATCTCACTCTCTCCCCCCCAGTGTTTCTCTCTCTCCCCAACCAGTATTTTTCTCTCTCTCCCCGGTGTTTCTCTCTCTCTCCCCAGTGTATCTCAATCTCTCCTTCCCCCAGTATTTCTCTCCCTCCCCCCAGTGTTTCTCTCTCTCTCTCCACCCAGTGTTTCCCTCTCTCCTCCCCCCAATTATTCTCTCTCTCTCTCTCCCCCCCCAGTGTTTCTCTCTCTCGCCCACACCATTTGTTTCTCTCTCTCTCTCTCTCTCTCTCTCTCTCTCTCCCAGTGTTTCTTTCTCTCTCTCCCCAGTGTTTCTCTCTCTCTCCCCCAGTGTTTCTCTCTCTCTCTCCCCCCGGTGTTTCTCTCTCTACCCCAGTGTTTCCCTCTCTCCTCCCCCCAGTGTTTCTCTCTCTCTCTCTCCCCCAGTGTATCTCAATCTCTCCCCCCCAGTGTTTCTCTCTCTCTCTCCCCCAGTGTTTCTTTCTCTCTCCTCCCCCCACTGTTTCTCCCTCTCTCCCCCCAGTGATTCGCTCTCTCTCTCTCACCACTGTGTTTCTCTCTCTCCCTCCCCAGTGTTTCTCTCTCTGTCCCCCTCCCCAGTGTTTCTCTCTCTCCATCCCCAGTTTTTCTCTCTCTCCCTCCCCAGTTTTTCTCTCTCTCCCCCCAGTATTTCTCTCTCTCTCCCCGGTGTTTCTCTCTCTCTCCCCAGTGTTTCTCTCTCTCCCCAGTGTTTCTCTCTCACCCCCAGTGTTTCTCTCTCTCTCTCCCCCCTAGTGTTTAAATCTTTCTCTCCCCCAGTGTTTCTCTCTCTCTCTCCCTCAGTGTTTCTCTCTCTCTCTCCACCCAGTGTTTCCCTCTCTCCTCCAAGCAGTGTTTCTCTCTCTCTCGCCCCCCAGTGTTTCTCTCTCTCTCTCACCCCAGTGTTTCTCTCTCTCTCTCTCACCCCAGTGTTTCTCTCTCTCTCCCCCCAGTGTTTCTCTCTCTCCGCCCAGTATTTCTCTCTCTCTCCCCAGTGTTTCTCTCTCTCACCAGTGTTTCTCTCTCACCCCCAATGTTTCTCTCTCTGTCCGCCCCCAGTGTTTCTCGATCTCCCCCCAGTCTTTCTCTCTCTCTCCCCCCAATGTTTCTCTCTCTCTCCCACCCAGTGTTTCTCCCTCTCCCCCAGTGTTTCCCTCTCTCCTCACCCCAGTGTTTCTCTCTCTCTCTCCTCCCAGTGTATCTCAATCTCTCCTCCCCCAGTGTTTCTCTCTCTCGCCCCCAGTGTTTATTTCTCTCTCGCCCACCCTTGTGTTTCTCTCTCCTCACCCCAGTATTTCTCTATCTCTCCCCCCAGTGTTTCTCTCTCTGCCCCAGTGTTTCCCTCTCTCCTCCCCCCAGTGTTTCTTTCTCTCTCTCCCCCCAGTGTATCTCAATCTCTCGCCCCCCAGTGTTTCTCTCTCTCTCCCCCCAGTGTTTCTCTCTCTCCGCCCAGTATTTCTCTCTCTCTCCCCAGTGTTTCTCTCTCTCACCAGTGTTTCTCTCTCACCCCCAATGTTTCTCTCTCTGTCCGCCCCCCAGTGTTTCTCGATCTCCCCCCAGTTTTTCTCCCTCTCTCGCCCCACTGTTTCTCTCTCACCCCAGTCTTTCTCTCCCCCTCCCCCCAGTGTTTCTCTCTCTCTCCCCCCAGTCTTTCTCTCTCTCTCCCCCCAATGTTTCTCTCTCTCTCCCACCCAGTGTTTCTCCCTCTCCCCCAGTGTTTCCCTCTCTCCTCACCCCAGTGTTTCTCTCTCTCTCTCCTCCCAGTGTATCTCAATCTCTCCTCCCCCAGTGTTTCTCTCTCTCGCCCCCAGTGTTTATTTCTCTCTCTCCCACCCCTGTGTTTCTCTCTCCTCACCCCAGTATTTCTCTATCTCTCCCCCCAGTGTTTCTCTCTCTGCCCCAGTGTTTCCCTCTCTCCTCCCCCCAGTGTTTCTCTCCCTCTCTCCCCCCAGTGTATCTCAATCTCTCCCCCCCAGTGTTTCTCTCTCCTCCCCCCAGTATCTCTCTCTCTCTCCCCCCAGTGTTTCTCTCTCTCTCCCCCAGTGTTTCTCGCGCTCTCTCCCCAGTGTTTCTCTCTCTCTCCCCCCAGTATTTCTCCATCTCTCCCACACCATGTTCTTTTCTCTCTCTCTCTCCCCCAGTGTTTCTTTCTCTCTCCTCCCCCCACTGTTTCTCCCTCTCTCCCCCCAGTGATTCGCTCTCTCTCTCTCACCACTGTGTTTCTCTCTCTCCCTCCCCAGTGTTTCTCTCTCTGTCCCCCTCCCCAGTGTTTCTCTCGCTCCATCCCCAGTTTTTCTCTCTCTCCCCCCAGTATTTCTCTCTCTCTCCCCGGTGTTTCTCTCTCTCTCCCCAGTGTTTCTCTCTCTCCCCAGTGTTTCTCTCTCACCCCCAGTGTTTCTCTCTCTCTCTCCCCCAGTGTTTAAATCTTTCTCTCCCCCAATGTTTCTCTCTCTCTCTCCCTCAGTGTTTCTCTCTCTCTCTCCACCCAGTGTTTCCCTCTCTCCTCCCGGCAGTGTTTCTCTCTCTCTCGCCCCCCAGTGTTTATCTCTCTCTCTCTCACCCCAGTGTTTCTCTCTCTCAACCCAGTGTTTCTCTCTCTCTCCCCCCAGTGTTTCTCTCTCTCTCCGCCCAGTATTTCTCTCTCTCTCCCCACTGTTTCTCTCTCTCACCAGTGTTTCTCTCTCACCCCCAGTGTTTCTCTCTCTGTCCGCCCCCCAGTGTTTCACGATCTCCCCCCATTTTTTCTCTCTCTCTCGCCCCACTGTTTCTCTCTCTCACCCCAGTCTTTCTCTCCCCCTCCCCCCAGTGTTTCTCTCTCTCTCCCCCCAGTCTTTCTCTCTCTCTCCCCCCAGTGTTTCTCTCTCTCTCCCCCCCAGTGTTTCTCCCTCTCCCCCAGTGTTTCCCTCTCTCCTCACCCCAGTGTTTCTCTCTCTCTCTCCTCCCAGTGTATCTCAATCTCTCCTCCCCCAGTGTTTCTCTCTCTCGCCCCCAGTGTTTATTTCTCTCTCTCCCACCCCTGTGTTTCTCTCTCCTCACCCCAATATTTCTCTATCTCTCCCCCCAGTGTTTCTCTCTCTCTCTCCTCCAGTGTTTCTCTCTTTCTCCCCCCAATGTATCTCAATCTCTCCTACCCCCAGTGTTTCTCTCTCTCCCCCCACTATTTCTCTCTCTCTCTCCACCCAGTGTTTCCCTCTCTCCTCCCCCCAGTTATTCTCTCTCTCTCTCCCCACATTGTTTCTCTCTCTCTCCCACAACATGTGTTTCTCTCTCTCGCTCTCCCCCAGTGTTTCTTTCTCTCTCCTCCCCCCACTGTTTCTCTCTCTCTCCCCCAGTGTTTCACTCTCTGCCCCCCCCCCAGTGTTTCTCTCTCCCTCTATCCCCCCAGTGTTTCTCTCTCTCTCCGCCCAGTGTTTCTCTCTCTCTCCCCAGTGTTTCTCTCTCTCCCCCCAGTGTATCCCAGTCTCTCCTCCCTCCAGTATTTCTCTCTCACCCCCCAGTGTTTCTCCCTCTCCCCGCAATGTTTCTCTCTCTCACCCCAGTGCTTCACTCTCTCTCCCCAGTGTTTATCTCTCTCACCCCAGTATTTCTCTCTCCCTCTCTCTCTGCCCAGTGTTTCACTCTCTCTTTCTCTCTCCCCCCAGTTTTTCTCTCTCTCTCTCCCCCCTCTGTGTTTCTCTCTCTCTCTCCCCCAGTGTTTCTCTCTCTGTCCCCCTCCCCAGTGTTTCTCTCTCTACTCCCCCCAGTGTTTCTCACTCTCCCCCAGTGTTTCCCTCTCTCCTCCCCCCAGTGTTTCTCTCTCTGTCTCCCCCCAGTGTATCTCAATCTCTCCCCCCCAGTGTTTCTCTATCTCCCCCCCGAGTATTTCTCTCTCTCTCCCCGGTGTTTCTCTCTCTCTCCCCAATGTATCTCAATCTCTCCTCCCCCCAGTGTTTCTCTCTCTCCCCCCAGTGTTTCTCTCTCTCTCTCCACCCAGTGTATTCCCTCTCTCATCCCACCCAGTTATTCTCTCTCTCTCTCTCCCCAGTGTTTCTCTCTCTCTCCAACACCATGTATTTCTCTCTCTCTCTCTCCCCCAGTGTTTCTTTCTCTCTCCTCCCCCACTGTTTCTCTCTCTCTCCCCCAGTGTTTCTCTCTCTGCCCCTCCAGTGTTTCTCTCTCTCTCTATCCCCCCAGTGTTGCTCTCTCTCTGCCCCCCAGTGTTTCTCTCTCTCTCTATCCCCCCAGTGTTTCTCTCTCTCTCCCCCCAGTGTATCCCAGTTTCTCCTCCCGCCAGTATTTCTCTCTCACCCCCCAGTGCTTCTCTCTCTCTCCCCAGTGTTTCTCTCTCCCTCTCCCCAGTGTTTCTCTCTCTCTCCCCGGTTTTTCTCTGTCTCTCCCCAGTGTTTCTCTCTCCCCCCAGTGTTTCTCTCTCAACCCCAGTGTTTCTCTCTCTCTCCGCCCCCCAGTTTTTCTATATCTACCCCCAGTTTTTCTCTCTCTCTCGCCCCACTGTTTCTCTCTCTCCCCCCAGTCTTTCTCTCTCTCTCCCCCCAGTGTTGCTCTCTCTCTCTCCCCCCAGTGTTAATCTCTCTCCCCCAGTGTTTCCCTCTCTCCTCACCCCAGTGTTTCTCTCTCTCTCCCCCCAGTGTATCTCAATCTCTCCTCCTCCCAGTGTTTCTCTCTCTCGCCCCCAGTGTTTCTTTCTCTCTCTCCCCCCAGTGTTTCTCTCTCCTCCCCCCAGTATTTCACCCTCTCTCCTCCAGTGTTTCTCTCTTTCTCCCCCCAGTGTATCTCAATCTCTCCTCCCCCCAGTGTTTGTCTCTCTCCCCCCAGTGTTGCTCTCTCTCTCTCCCCCCAGTGTTAATCTCTCTCCCCCAGTGTTTCCCTCTCTCCTCACCCCAGTGTTTCTCTCTCTCTCCCCCCAGTGTATCTCAATCTCTCCTCCCCCCAGTGTTTCTCTCTCTCCCCCCAGTGTTTCTCTCTCTCTCTCCACCCAGTGTATTCCCTCTCTCATCCCACCCAGTTATTCTCTCTCTCTCTCTCCCCAGTGTTTCTCTCTCTCTCCAACACCATGTATTTCTCTCTCTCTCTCTCCCCCAGTGTTTCTTTCTCTCTCCTCCCCCACTGTTTCTCTCTCTCTCCCCCAGTGTTTCTCTCTCTGCCCCCCCAGTGTTTCTCTCTCTCTCTATCCCCCCAGTGTTGCTCTCTCTCTGCCCCCCAGTGTTTCTCTCTCTCTCTATCCCCCCAGTGTTTCTCTCTCTCTCCCCCCAGTGTATCCCAGTCTCTCCTCCCGCCAGTATTTCTCTCTCACCCCCCAGTGCTTCTCTCTCTCTCCCCAGTGTTTCTCTCTCCCTCTCCCCAGTGTTTCTCTCTCTCTCCCCGGTTTTTCTCTGTCTCTCCCCAGTGTTTCTCTCTCCCCCCAGTGTTTCTCTCTCAACCCCAGTGTTTCTCTCTCTCTCCGCCCCCCAGTTTTTCTATATCTACCCCCAGTTTTTCTCTCTCTCTCGCCCCACTGTTTCTCTCTCTCCCCCCAGTCTTTCTCTCTCTCTCCCCCCAGTGTTGCTCTCTCTCTCTCCCCCCAGTGTTAATCTCTCTCCCCCAGTGTTTCCCTCTCTCCTCACCCCAGTGTTTCTCTCTCTCTCCCCCCAGTGTATCTCAATCTCTCCTCCTCCCAGTGTTTCTCTCTCTCGCCCCCAGTGTTTCTTTCTCTCTCTCCCCCCAGTGTTTCTCTCTCCTCCCCCCAGTATTTCACCCTCTCTCCTCCAGTGTTTCTCTCTTTCTCCCCCCAGTGTATCTCAATCTCTCCTCCCCCCAGTGTTTGTCTCTCTCCCCCCAGTGTTTCTCTCTCTCTCTCCACCCAGTGTTTCCTTCTCTCCTCTCCCCGGTTATTCTCTCTCTCCCCCAGTGTTTCCCTCTCTCCTCCCCCCAGTGTTTCTCTCTCTCCTCCCCCCAGTGTTTCTCTCTTCTCTCCACCCAGTGTTTCTCTCTCTCCCCCAGTGTTTCCCTCTCTCCTCCCCCCAGTGTTTCTCTCTCTCTCTCCCAACAGTGTATCTCACTCTCTCCCCCCCAGTGTTTCTCTCTCTCCCCAACCAGTATTTTTCTCTCTCTCCCCGGTGTTTCTCTCTCTCTCCCCAGTGTATCTCAATCTCTCCTCCCCCCAATATTTCTCTCTCTCCCCCCAGTGTTTCTCTCTCTCTCTCCACCCAGTGTTTCCCTCTCTCCTCCCCCCAATTATTCTCTCTCTCTCTCTCCCCCCCCAGTGTTTCTCTCTCTCGCCCACACCATTTGTTTCTCTCTCTCTCTCTCTCTCTCTCTCTCTCTCTCTCCCAGTGTTTCTTTCTCTCTCCTCCCCCCACTGTTTCTCTCTCTCTCCCCACAGTGTTTCTCTCTCTGCCCCCCCAGTGTTTCTCTCCCTCTCTATCCCCCCAGTGTTTCTCTGTCTCTCCGCCCAGTGTTTCTCTCTCTCTCCCCCCAGTGATTCTCTCTCTCTCCCCCCAGTGTATCCCATTCACTCCTCCCCCCAGTATTTCTCTCTCAACCCCAGTGTATCTGTCTCCACCCCCAATGTTTTTCTCTCCCCCCCAGTGCTTCTCTCTCTCTCCCCAGTGTTTCTCTCTCTCTCCCAGTGTTTCTCTCTCTCCCCGCAATGTTTCTCTCTCTCCCCCCAGTGCTTCACGCTCTCTCCCCAATCTCTACTCCCCCCAGTGTTTCTCTCTCTTCCCCCAGTGTTTCTCCCTCTCCCCGCAATGTTTCTCTCTCTCCCCCCAGTGCTTCACTCTCTCACCCCACTATTTCTCTCTCCCTCTCTCTCTCCCCAGTGTTTCACTCTCTCTCTCTATCCCCCCAGTTTTTTTTCGCTCTCTCCCCCCCTCTGTGTTTCTCTCTCTCTCTCCCGCGATGTTTCTCTCTCTGTCCCCCTCCCGAGTGTTTCTCTCTCTCCTCCCCCCAGTGTTTCTCTCTCTCCCCCAGTGTTTCCCTCTCTCCTCCCCCCAGTGTTTCTCTCTCTCTCTCCCCCCAGTGTATCTCAATCTCTCCGCCCCCCAGTATTTCTCTCTCTCTCCCCGGTGTTTCTCCCTCTCTCCCCCAGTGTTTCTCTCTCTTTTCGCCCCCCAGTGTTTCTCTATCTCCCCCCAGTGTTTCTCTCTCTCTCTCCCCCCAGTCTTTCTCTCTCACTCCCCCCAGTGTTTCTCTCTCTCTCTCTCCCCCAGTGTTTCTCCCTCTCCCTCCCCCCAGTGTATCTCAATCTCTCCTCCCCCCAGTATTTCTCTCTCTCTCTCCCCCAGTGTTTCTCTCTCTCTCCCCCAGTGTTTCTCTCTCTCTCCCCCCAGTGTATCTAAATCTCTCCTCCCCCCAGTGTTTCTCTCTCGCCCCCCAGTGTTTCTCTCCCTCTCTCCACACAGTGCTTCCCTCTCTCCTCCCCCAGTTATTCTCTCTCTTTCTCACCACAGTGTTTCTCTCTCTCTCTCCCACACCATGTGTTTCTCTCTCTCTCTCCCCCAGTGTTTCTTTCTCTCTCCTCCCCCCACTCTTTCTCTCTCTCTCCCCCAGTGTTTCTCTCTCTCCCCAGTGTTTCTCTCTCTCGCCCACTGTTTCTCTCTCTCTCCCCCCAATGTATCCCAAACTGCTCCCCCCAGTGTTTCTCTCTCTTCCCCCAGTGCTTCACTCTCTCTCCCCAGTGTTTATCTCTCTCACCCCAGTATTTCTCCCTCCCTCTCTCTCTCCCTAGTGTTTCACTCTCTCTCTCTCACCCCAGTTTTTTTCTCTCTCTCTCCCCCCATCTCTGTTTCTCTCTGTTTCTCCCCAGTGTTTCTCTCTTTGTCACCCTCCCCAGTGTTTCTCTCTCTCCCCCCCCCCAGTTTTTCTCTCTCTCCCCCCAGTATTTCTCTCTCTCTCCCCGGTGTTTCTCTCTCTCTCCCCAGTGTTTCTCTCTCTCCCCAGTGTTTCTCTCTCACCCCCAATGTTTCTCTCTCTCTCCGCCCCCCAGTGTTTCTCTATCTCCCCCCAGTGTTTCTCTCTCTCTCTCTCCCCAGTGTTTCTCTCTCTCTCTCCCGAGTGTTTAAATCTTTCTCTCCCCCAGTGTTTCTCTCTCTCTCTCCACCAAGTGTTTCCCTCTCTCCTCCCCCCAATTATTCTCTCTCTCTCCCCCCCAGTGTTTCTCTCTCTCTCCCACACAATGTGTTTCTCTCTCTCTCTCTCTCTCTCCCAGTGTTTCATTCTCACTCCTCCCCCCACTGTTTCTCTCTCTCTCCCCCCAGTGTTTCTCTCTCTGCCCCCCCAGTGTTTCTCTCTCTCTCTATCCCCCCAGTGTTTCTCTCTCTCTCCGCCCAGTGATTCTCTCTCTCTCCGCCCAGTTTTTCTCTCTCTCTCCCCCCAGTGTATCGCAGTCTCTCCTCCCCCCAGTATTTCTCTCTCACCCCCCAGTGCTTCTCTCTCTCCCCGCAATGTTTCTCTCTCTCCCCCCAGTGCTTCACTCTCTCTCCCCAATCTCTACTCCCCCCAGTGTTTCTCTCTCTTCCCCCAGTGTTTCTCCCTCTCCCCGCAATGTTTCTCTCTCTCCCCCCAGTGCTTCACTCTCCCTCTCTCTCTCCCCAGTGTTTCACTCTCTCTCTCTATCCCCCCAGTTTTTTTCTCTCTCTCTCCCACCCTCTGTTTTTCTCTCTCTCTCTCCCCCAGTGTTTCTCTCTCTGTCCCCCTCCCGAGTGTTTCTCTCTCTCCTCCCCCAGTGTTTCTCTCTCTCTCTCCCCCCAGTGTATCTCAATCTCTCCCCCCCCCCCAGTGTTTCTCTCTCTCCCCCCCAGTATTTCTCTCTCTCTCCCCGGAGTTTCTCTCTCTCTCCCCAGTGTTTCTCTCTCACCCCCAGTGTTTCTCTCTCTCTCCGCCCCCAAGTGTTTCTCTATCTCCCCCCAGTGTTTCTCTCTCTCTCTCCCCCCAGTCTTTCTCTCTCTCTCCCCCCAGTGTTTCTCTCTCTCTCTCCCCCCAGTGTTTCTCTCTCGCCTCCAGTGTTTCCCTCTCTCCTCACCCCAGTGTTTCTCTCTCTCCCTCCCCCCAGTGTATCTCAAGCTCTCCTCCCCCCAGTATTTCTCTCTCTCTCCCCCCAGTGTTTCTCTCTCTCTCCCCCAGTGTTTCTCTCTCTCTCTCCCCAGTGTATCTAAATCTCTCCCCCCCCAGTGTTTCTCTCTCGCCCCCAGTGTTTCTCTCTCTCTCTCCACCCAGTGTTTCCCTCTCTCCTCCCCCCAGTTATTCTCTATCTCTCTCACCCCAGTCTTTCTCTCTCTCCCACACCATGTGTTTCTCTCTCTCTCTCTCACCCAGTGTTTCTTTCTCTCTCCTCCCCCACTCTTTCTCTCTCTCACCCCCAGTGTTTCTCTCTCTCTCCCCAGTGTTTCTCTCTCTCCCCCAGTGTTTCTCTCTCTCCCCCCAATGTATCCCAAACTGCTCCCTCCAGTGTTTCTCTCTCTTCCCCCAGTGTGACTCTCTCTCCCCGCAATGTTTCTCTCTCTCCCCCCAGTGCTTCACTCTCTCCCCAGTGTTTATCTCTCTCACCGCAGTATTTCTCCGTCCCTCTCTCTCTCCCCAGTGTTTCACTCTCTCGCTCTCTCACCCCAGATTTTTTCTCTCTCTCTCCCCATCTCTGTTTCTCTCTGTTTCTCCCCAGTGTTTCTCTCTCTGTCACCCTCCCCAGTGTTTCTCTCTCTCTCTCTCCCCAGTGTTTCTCTCTCTCTCTCCCGAGTGTTTAAATCTTTCTCTCCCCCAGTGTTTCTCTCTCTCTCTCCCCCAGTGTTGCTCTCTCTCTCTCCACCAAGTGTTTCCCTCTCTCCTCCCCGCAGTGTTTCTCTCTCTCTCGACCCCAGTGTTTCTCTCTCTCTCTCTCTCTCTCCCCCAGTGTTTCTCTGTCTCACCACCCAGTGTTTCCCTCTCTCCTCCCCCAGTGTTTCTCTCTCTCTCGACCCCAGTGTTTCTCTCTCTCTTTCTCTCATCCCAGTGTTTCTCTCTCTCTCCCCCCAGTGTTTCTCTCTCTCCCCCCAGTATTTCTCTCTCTCTCCACGGTGTTTCTCTCTCTCTCCCCATTGTTTCTCTCTCCCCCCAGTGTTTCTCTCTCTCTCGCCACAGTTTCTCTCTCTCCCGCCATTCTTTCTCTCTCTCCCCCCAGTGTTTCTTTCTCTATCTCACCCCAGTCTTTCTCTCTCACCTCCCAGTGTTTCTCTATCTCTCTCCCCCCAGTGTTTCTCTCTCTCCCCCAGTGTTTCCCTCTCTCCTCCCCCAGTGTTTCTCTCTCTCTCTCCCCCCCTGCATCGCAATCTCTCCTCCCCCCAGTGTTTCTCTCTCTCCCCCCCAGTGTTTCTCGCTCTCTCTCCCCCCCAGTGTTTCTCTCTCTCTCCCCCAGTGTTTCTCTCTCTCCCCCCAGTGTTTTACTCTCTCTCTCCACCCAGTGTTTCCCTCTTTCCTCCCACCAGTTTTTTTCTCTCTCTCCTCCCCCATTGTTTCTTCCTCTCTCCCCCCAGTGTTTATCTCTCTCTCTCTCCCCCCTGTGTTTCTCTCCCTCTCTCCCCAGTGTTTCTCTCTCTGTCCCCCTCCCCAGTGTTTCTCTCTCTCCTCCCCATAGTTTTTCTCTCTCTTCCCGCAGTATTTCTCTCTCTCTCCCCGGTGTTTCTCTCTCTCACTACCCAATGTTTCTCTCTCTCCCCAGTGTTTCTCTCTCACCCCCAGTGTTTATCTCTCTCTCCGCCCCCCAGTGTTTCTCTGTCTCCCCCCAGTGTTTCTCTCTCTCTCTCCCCCAGTGTTTCTCTCTCTCTATCCCCGAGTGTTTAAATCTTTCTCTTCCCCAGTGTTTCTCTCTCTCTCTCCCCCAGTGTTTCTCTCTCTCTCTTCACCCAGTGTTTCCCTCTCTCCTCCCCGCAGTATTTCTCTCTCTCTCCCCCCAATGTATCCCAAACTGCTCCCTCCAGTGTTTCTCTCTCTTCCCCCAGTGTGACTCTCTCTCCCCGCAATGTTTCTCTCTCTCCCCCCAGTGCTTCACTCTCTCCCCAGTGTTTATCTCTCTCACCGCAGTATTTCTCCGTCCCTCTCTCTCTCCCCAGTGTTTCACTCTCTCTCTCTCTCACCCCAGATTTTTTCTCTCTCTCTCCCCCATCTCTGTTTCTCTCTGTTTCTCCCCAGTGTTTCTCTCTCTGTCACCCTCCCCAGTGTTTCTCTCTCTCTCCCCCCAGTTGTTCTCTCTCTCCCTCCAGTATTTCTCTCTCCCTCCCCAGTGTTTCTCTCTCTCTTCCCAGTGTTTCTCTCTCTCCCCAGTGTTTCTCTCTCACCCCCAATGTTTCTCTCTCTCTCCGCCCCCCAGTGTTTCTCTGTCTCCCCCCAGTGTTTCTCTCTCTCTCTCTCCCCAGTGTTTCTCTCTCTCTCTCCCGAGTGTTTAAATCTTTCTCTCCCCAAGTGTTTCTCTCTCTCTCTCCCCCAGTGTTGCTCTCTCTCTCTCCACCAAGTGTTTCCCTCTCTCCTCCCCGCAGTGTTTCTCTCTCTCTCGACCCCAGTGTTTCTCTCTCTCTCTCTCTCTCTCCCCCAGTGTTTCTCTGTCTCACCACCCAATGTTTCCCTCTCTCCTCCCCGCAGTGTTTCTCTCTCTCTCGACCCCAGTGTTTCTCTCTCTCTTTCTCTCATCCCAGTGTTTCTCTCTCTCTCCCCCCAGTGTTTCTCTCTCTCCCCCCAGTATTTCTCTCTCTCTCCACGGTGTTTCTCTCTCTCTCCCCATTGTTTCTCTCTCCCCCCAGTGTTTCTCTCTCTCTCGCCACAGTTTCTCTCTCTCCCGCCATTCGTTCTCTCTCTCCCCCCCAGTGTTTCTTTCTCTATCTCACCCCAGTCTTTCTCTGTTACCTCCCAGTGCTTCTCTCTCTCTCTCCCCTCAGTGTTTCTCTCTCTCCCCCAGTGTTTCCCTCTCTCCTCCCCCAGTGTTTCTCTCTCTCTCTCCCCCCCTGCATCGCAATCTCTCCTCCCCCCAGTGTTTCTCTCTCTCCCCCCCAGTGTTTCTCGCTCTCTCTCCCCCCCAGTGTTTCTCTCTCTCTCCCCCAGTGTTTCTCTCTCTCCCCCCAGTGTTTTACTCTCTCTCTCCACCCAGTGTTTCCCTCTTTCCTCCCACCAGTTTTTTTCTCTCTCTCCTCCCCCATTGTTTCTTCCTCTCTCCCCCCAGTGTTTATCTCTCTCTCTCGCCCCCCTGTGTTTCTCTCCCTCTCTCCCCAGTGTTTCTCTCTCTGTCCCCCTCCCCAGTGTTTCTCTCTCTCCTCCCCATAGTTTTTCTCTCTCTTCCCGCAGTATTTCTCTCTCTCTCCCCGGTGTTTCTCTCTCTCACTACCCAATGTTTCTCTCTCTCCCCAGTGTTTCTCTCTCACCCCCAGTGTTTATCTCTCTCTCCGCCCCCCAGTGTTTCTCTGTCTCCCCCCAGTGTTTCTCTCTCTCTCTCCCCCCAGTGATTCTCTCTCTCTCTCCCCGAGTGTTTAAATCTTTCTCTTCCCCAGTGTTTCTCTCTCTCTCTCCCCCAGTGTTTCTCTCTCTCTCTTCACCCAGTGTTTCCCTCTCTCCTCCCCGCAGTGTTTCTCTCTCTCTCGCCCCCCAGTGTTTCTCTCTCTCTCCCACCCAAGTGTTTCTCTCTCTCTCCCCCCACTGTTTCTCTCTCTCCACCCAGTATTTCTCTCTCTCTCTCCGGTGTTTCTCTCTCACTCCCTGGTGTTTCTCTCTCTCCCCAGTGTTTCTCTCTCACCCCCAGTATTTCTCTGCCTCTCCCCCCAGTGTTTCTCTCTCTCTCTCCCCCCCCCCCAGTGTTTCTCCCTCTCTCCCCCCAGAGTATCTCAATCTCTCCTCCCCGCAGTGTTTCCCTCTCTGCCCTTAGTTTTCTCTCTCTCTCTCCACCCAGTGTTTCCCTCTCTCCTCCCCCCAGTTATTCTCTCTCTCGCTCCCCCCTAGTGTTTCTCTCCCTCTCCCACACCATGTGTTTCTCTCTCTCACTCTCCCCCAGTGTTTCTTTCTCTCTCCTCCTCCCACTGTTTCTCTCTCTTGCCCCCCACTATTTCTTTCTCTCTCCCTGGTGTTTCTCTCTCCCCCCCCAGTGTTTCTCTCTCTCTCCCCCAGTGTTTCTCTCTCTCCCCCCAGTGTTTTACTCTCTCTCTCCACCCAGTGTTTCCCTCTTTCCTCCCACCAGTTTTTTTCTCTCTCTCCTCCCCCATTGTTTCTCCCTCTCTCCCCCCAGTGTTTCTATCTCTCTCTCTCCCCCCTGTGTTTCTCTCTCTCCCTCCCCAGTTTTTCTCTCTCTGTCCCCCTCCCCAGTGTTTCTCTCTCTCCTCCCCATAGTTTTTCTCTCTCTTCCCGCAGTATTTCTCTCTCTCTCCCCGGTGTCTCTCTCTCTCTCCAGTGTTTCTCTCTCTCCCCAGTGTTTCTCTCTCACCCCCAGTGTTTATCTCTCTCTCCGCCCCCCAGTGTTTCTCTGTCTCCCCCCAGTGTTTCTCTCTCTCTCCCCCAGTGTTTCTCTCTCTCTCTTCACCCAGTGTTTCCCTCTCTCCTCCCCCCAGTTATTCTCTCTCTCGCTCCCCCTAGTGTTTCTCTCCCTCTCCCACACCATGTGTTTCTCTCTCTCACTCTCCCCCAGTGATTCTTTCTCTCTCCTCCTCCCACTGTTTCTCTCTCTTGCCCCCCACTATTTCTTTCTCTCTCCCGGGTGTTTCTCTCTCTCTCTCCAGTGTTTCTCTCTCTCCCCAATGTTTCTCTCTCACCCCCAGTGTTTCTCTCTCTCTCCGCCCCCCAGTGTTTCTCTATTTCCCCCACTGTTTCTCTCTCTCCCCCAGTCTTTCTCTCTCTCTCCCCTGTGTTTCTCTCTCTCCCCTAGTGTTTCTCTCTCTCTCTCCCCGCAATGTATCCCAATCTCTACTCCCCCCAGTGTTTCTCTCTCTCCCCGCAATGTTTCTTTCTCTCCCCCCAGTGTTTCCCTCTCTCCTTCCCGCAGTGTTTCTCTCTCTCTCGCCCCCCAATGTTTCTCTCTCTCTCTCCCCCCCCCAGTGTTTCTCTCTCTTTCACTCTCACCCCAGTGTTTCTCTCTCTCTTCACCCAGTGTTTCTCCCTCTCCCCCCAGTATTTCTCTCTGTCTCCCCGGTGTTTCTCTCTCTCTCCCCAGTGTTCTCTCTCACCCCAATGTTTCTCTCTCACCCTTAGTGTTTCTCTCTCTCTCTTCACCCAGTGTTTCCCACTCTCCTCCCCGCAGTGTTTCTCTCTCTCTCGCCCCCCAGTTTTACTCTCTCTCTCTCTCACCCAAGTGTTTTTCTCTCTCTCCCCCCACGGTTTCTCTCTCTCCCCCCAGTATTTCTCTCTCTCTCCCCGGTGTTTCTCTCTCACTCCCCAGTGTTTCTCTCTCTCCCCAGTGTTTCTCTCTCACCCCCAGTATTTCTCTCTCTCTCCCCGCAGTGTTTCTCTCTCTCTCTCCCCCAGTGTTTCTCCCTCTCTCCCCCCAGAGTATCTCAATCTCTCCTCCCCGCAGTGTTTCCCTCTCTTCCCTTCGTCTTTCTCTCTCCATCTCCACCCAGTGTTTCCCTCTCTCCTCCCCCCAGTGTTTCTCTCTCTCTCCCACACCATGTGTTTCTCTCTCTCACTCTCCCCCAGTGTTTCTTTCTCTCTCCTCCCCCCACTGTTTCTCTCTCTCGCCCCCCACTATTTCTCTCTCTCTCCCCGGTGTTTCTCTCTCTCTCTCCAGTGTTTCTCTCTCTCCCCAATGTTTCTCTCTCACCCCCAGTGTTTCTCTCTCTCTCCGCCCCCCAGTGTTTCTCTCTCTCTCCCACACCATGTGTTTCTCTCTCTCACTCTCCCCCTGTGTTTCTTTCTCTCTCCTCCCCCCACTGTTTCTCTCTCTCGCCCCCCACTATTTCTCTCTCTCTCCCCGGTGTTTCTCTCTCTCCCCAGTGTTTCTCTCTCACCCCCAGTGTTTCTCTCTCTCTCCGCCCCCCAGTGTTTCTCTCTCTCTCCCACACCATGTGTTTCTCTCTCTCACTCTCCCCCAGTGTTTCTTTCTCTCTCCTCCCCCCACTGTTTCTCTCTCTCGCCCCCCACTATTTCTCTCTCTCTCCCCGGTGTTTCTCTCTCTCTCTCCAGTGTTTCTCTCTCTCCCCAATGTTTCTCTCTCACCCCCAGTGTTTCTCTCTCTCTCCGCCCCCCAGTGTTTCTCTCTCTGTCCCCCACCCTATGTTTCTCTCTCTCTCTCCCAGTGTTTCATCGTCTCTCCTCCCCCCAGTGTTTCTCTCTCTCCCCCCCAGTATTTCTCTCTCTCTCCCCGGTGTTTCTCTCTCTCTCCCCAGTGTTTCTCTCTCACCCCCAGTGTTTCTCTCTCTCTTCGCCCCCCAGTGTTTCTCTATCTCCCCCCAGTGTTTCTCTCTCTCTCTCCCACCAGTCTTTCTCTCTCACTCCCCCCAGTGTTTCTCTCTCTCTCCCACACCATGTGTTTCTCTCTCTCTCTCCCCCAGTGT
Organism: Heptranchias perlo; assembly: GCF_035084215.1. Lineage (NCBI taxonomy): Eukaryota > Metazoa > Chordata > Chondrichthyes > Hexanchiformes > Hexanchidae > Heptranchias > Heptranchias perlo. Next base: position 229,933 of record NW_027139341.1, read on the forward strand.
TTCTTTCTCTCCCGCAGTGTTTCCCTCTCTCCCTCCCCCCAGTGTATCTCAATCTCTCCTCCCCCCAGTATTTCTCTCTCTCTCCCCCCAGTGTTTCTCTCTCTCTCCCCCAGTGTTTATCTCTCTCTCCCCCCAGTGTATCTAAATCTCTCCTCCCCCCAGTGTTTCTCTCTCACCCCCAGTGTTTATCTCTCTCTCCGCCCCCCAGTGTTTCTCTGTCTCCCCCCAGTGTTTCTCTCTCTCTCTCCCCCCAGTGTTTCTCTCTCTCTCTCCCCGAGTGTTTAAATCTTTCTCTTCCACAGTGTTTCTCTCTCTCTCTCCCCCAGTGTTTCTCTCTCTCTCTTCACCCAGTGTTTCCCTCTCTCCTCCCCGCAGTGTTTCTCTCTCTCTCGCCCCCCAGTGTTTCTCTCTCTCCCACCCAAGTTTTTCTCTCTCTCTCCCCCCACTGTTTCTCTCTCTCCACCCAGTATTTCTCTCTCTCTCCCCGGTGTTTCTCTCTCACTCCCCGGTGTTTCTCTCTCTCCCCAGTGTTTCTCTCTCACCCCCAGTATTTCTCTGTCTCTCCCCCCAGTGTTTCTCTCTCTCTCTCCCCCCCAGTGTTTCTCCCTCTCTCCCCCCAGAGTATCTCAATCTCTCCTCCCCGCAGTGTTTCCCTCTCTGCCCTTAGTCTTTCTCTCTCTCTCTCCACCCAGTGTTTCCCTCTCTCCTCCCCCCAGTTATTCTCTCTCTCGCTCCCCCCAGTATTTCTCTCCCTCTCCCACACCATGTGTTTCTCTCTCTCACTCTCCCCCAGTGTTTCTTTCTCTCTCCTCCTCCCACTGTTTCTCTCTCTTGCCCCCCACTATTTCTTTCTCTCTCCCTGGTGTTTCTCTCTCCCCCCCAAGTGTTTCTCTCTCTCTCCCCCAGTGTTTCTCTCTCTCCACCCAGTGTTTCCCTCTTTCCTCCCACCAGTTTTTTTCTCTCTCTCCTCCCCCATTGTTTCTCCCTCTCTCCCCCCAGTGTTTCTCTCTCTCTCTCTCCCCCCTGTGTTTCTCTCTCTCTCTCCCCAGTTTTTCTCTCTCTGTCCCCCTCCCCAGTGTTTCTCTCTCTCCTCCCCATAGTTTTTCTCTCTCTTCCCGCAGTATTTCTCTCTCTCTCCCCGGTGTCTCTCTCTCTCTCCAGTGTTTCTCTCTCTCCCCAGTGTTTCTCTCTCACCCCCAGTGTTTATCTCTCTCTCCGCCCCCCAGTGTTTCTCTGTCTCCCCCCAGTGTTTCTCTCTCTCTCCCCCAGTGTTTCTCTCTCTCTCTTCACCCAGTGTTTCCCTCTCTCCTCCCCGCAGTGTTTCTCTCTCTCTCGCCCCCCAGTGTTTCTCTCCCTCTCCCACACCATGTGTTTCTCTCTCTCACTCTCCCCCAGTGATTCTTTCTCTCTCCTCCTCCCACTGTTTCTCTCTCTTGCCCCCCACTATTTCTTTCTCTCTCCCGGGTGTTTCTCTCTCTCTCTCCAGTGTTTCTCTCTCTCCCCAATGTTTCTCTCTCACCCCCAGTGTTTCTCTCTCTCTCCGCCCCCCAGTGTTTCTCTATTTCCCCCACTGTTTCTCTCTCTCCCCCAGTCTTTCTCTCTCTCTCCCCAGTGTTTCTCTCTCTCCCCGAGTGTTTCTCTCTCTCTCCCCGCAATGTATCCCAATCTCTACTCCCCCCAGTGTTTCTCTCTCTCCCCGCAATGTTTCTTTCTCTCCCCCCAGTGTTTCCCTCTCTCCTTCCCGCAGTGTTTCTCTCTCTCTCGCCCCCCAATGTTTCTCTCTCTCTCTCCCCCCACAGTGTTTCTCTCTCTTTCACTCTCACCCCAGTGTTTCTCTCTCTCTTCACCCAGTGTTTCTCCCTCTCCCCCCAGTATTTCTCTCTGTCTCCCCGGTGTTTCTCTCTCTCTCCCCAGTGTTCTCACTCACCCCAATGTTTCTCTCTCACCCTTAGTGTTTCTCTCTCTCTCTCCACCCAGTGTTTCCCACTCTCCTCCCCGCAGTGTTTCTCTCTCTCTCGCCCCCCAGTTTTACTCTCTCTCTCTCTCACCCAAGTGTTTCTCTCTCTCTCCCCCCACGGTTTCTCTCTCTCCCCCCAGTATTTCTCTCTCTCTCCCCGGTGTTTCTCTCTCACTCCCCAGTGTTTCTCTCTCTCCCCAGTGTTTCTCTCTCACCCCCAGTATTTCTCTCTCTCTCCCCGCAGTGTTTCTCTCTCTCTCTCCCCCAGTGTTTCTCCATCTCTCCCCCCAGAGTATCTCAATCTCTCCTCCCCGCAGTGTTTCCCTCTCTTCCCTTAGTCTTTCTCTCTCCATCTCCACCCAGTGTTTCCCTCTCTCCTCCCCCCAGTTATTCTCTCTCTCACTCTCCCCCAGTGTTTCTTTCTCTCTCCTGCCCCCACTGTTTCTCTCTCTCGCCCCCCACTATTTCTCTCTCTCTCCCCGGTGTTTCTCTCTCTCTCTCCAGTGTTTCTCTCTCTCCCCAATGTTTCTCTCTCACCCCCAGTGTTTCTCTCTCTCTCCGCCCCCCAGTGTTTCTCTCTCTGTCCCCCACCCTATGTTTTTCTCTCTCTCTCCCAGTGTTTCATCCTCTCTCCTCCCCCCAGTTTTTCTCTCTCTCTCTCCCCGAGTGTATCTCAATCTCTCCGCCCCCCAGTGTTTCTCTCTCTCCCCCCCAGTATTTCTCTCTCTCTCCCCGGTGTTTCTCTCTCTCTCCCCAGTGTTTCTCTCTCACCCCCAGTGTTTCTCTCTCTCTTCGACCCCCAGTGTTTCTCTATCTCCCCCCAGTGTTTCTCTCTCTCTCTCCCCCCAGTCTTTCTCTCTCACTCCCCCCAGTGTTTCTCTCTCTCTCCCACACCATGTGTTTCTCTCTCTCTCTCCCCCAGTGTTTCTTTCTCTCCCCCAGTGTTTCCCTCTCTCCCTCCCCCCAGTGTATCTCAATCTCTCCTCCCCCCAGTATTTCTCTCTCTCTCCCCCCAGTGTTTCTCTCTCTCTCCCCCAGTGTTTATCTCTCTCTCCCCCCAGTGTATCTAAATCTCTCCTCCCCCCAGTGTTTCTCTCTCGCCCCCCAGTGTTTCTCTCCCTCTCTCCACCCAGTGTTTCCCTCTCTCCTCCCCCCAGTTATTCTCTCTCTCTCTCACCCCAGTGTTTCTCTCTCTCTCCCACACCATGTGTTTCTCTCTCTCTCTCCCCCAGTGTTTCTTTCTCTCTCCTCCCCCCACTCTTTCTCTCTCTCTCCCCCAGTGTTTCTCTCTGTCCCCAGTGTTTCACTCTCTCCCCCACTGTTTCTCTCTCTCTCCCCCAATGTATCCCAAACTGCTCCCCCCAGTGTTTCTCTCTCTTCCCCCACTGTTTCTCTCTATCCCCACAATGTTTCTCTCTATCCCCCCAGTGCTTCACTCTCTCTCCACAGTGTTTATCTCTCTCACCCCAGTATTTCTCCCTCCCTCTCTCTCTCCCCAGTGTTTCTCTCTCTCTCTCTCTCACCCCAGTTTTTTCTCTCTCTCTCCCCCCATCTCTGTTTCTCTCTGTTTCTCCCCAGTGTTTCTCTCTCTGTCACCCTCCCCAGTGTTTCTCTCTCTCTCCCCCCAGTTGTTCTCTCTCTCCCCCCAGTATTTCTCTCTCTCTCCCCGGTGTTTCTCTCTCTCTCCCCAGTGTTTCTCTCTCTCCCCAGTGTTTATCTCTCACCCCCAATGTTTCTCTCTCTCTCCGCCCCCCAGTGTATCTCTATCTCCCCCAGTGTTTCTCTCTCTCTCTCCCCCAGTGTATCTCTCTCTCTCTCCACCAAGTGTTTCCCTCTCTCCTCCCCCCAATTATTCTCTCTCTCTCACCCCCAGTGTTTATCTCTCTCTCCGCCCCCCAGTGTTTCTCTATCTCCCCCCAGTGTTTCTCTCTCTCTCCCCCCCAGTGTTTCTCTCTCTCTCTCCCCGAGTGTTTAAATCTTTCTCTCCCCCAGTGTTTCTCTCTCTCTCTCCCCCAGTGTTTCTCTCTCTCTCTTCACCCACTGTTTCCCTCTCTCCTCCCCGCAGTGTTTCTCTCTCTCTCGCCCCCCAGTGTTTCTCTCTCTCTCTCACCCAAGTGTTTCTCTCTCTATCCCCCCACTGTTTCTCTCTCTCCCCCCAGTATTTCTCTCGCTCTCCCCGGTGTTTCTCTCTCACTCCCCAGTGTTTCTCTCTCTCCCCAGTGTTTCTCTCTCACCCCCAGTATTTCTCTCTCTCTCCCCCCAGTGTTTCTCTCTCTCTCTCCCCCCCAGTGTTTCTCCCTCTCTCCCCCTAGAGTATCTCAATCTCTCCTCCCCGCAGTGTTTCCCTCTCTTCCCTTAGTCTTTCTCTCTCTCTCTCCACCCAGTGTTTCCCTCTCTCCTCCCCCCAGTTATTCTCTCTCTCGCTCCCCCCAGTGTTTCTCTCCCTCTCCCACACCATGTGTTTCTCTCTCTCACTCTCCCCCAGTGTTTCTTTCTCTCTCCTCCTCCCACTGTTTCTCTCTCTTGCCCCCCACTATTTCTTTCTCTCTCCCTGGTGTTTCTCTCCCCCCCCCAGTGTTTCTCTCTCTCTCCCCCAGTGTTGCTCTCTCTCCCCCCAGTGTTTTACTCTCTCTCTCCACCCAGTGTTTCCCTCTTTCCTCTAACTAGTTTTTTTCTCTCTCTCCTCCCCCATTTTTTCTCCCTCATTCCCCCCAGTGTTTCTCTCTCTCTCTCTCCCCCTGTGTTTCTCTCTCTCTCTCCCCAGTTTTTCTCTCTCTGTCCCCCTCCCCAGTGTTTCTCTCTCTCTCCCCATAGTTTTTCTCTCTCTTCCCGCAGTATTTCTCTCTCTCTCCCCGGTGTTTCTCTCTCTCACTACCCAATGTTTCTCTCTCTCCCCAGTGTTTCTCTCTCACCCCCAGTGTTTATCGCTCTCTCTGCCCCCCAGTGTTTCTCTATCTCCCCCCAGTGTTTCTCTCTCTCTCTCCCCCCAGTGTATCTCTCTCTCTCTCCACCAAGTGTTTCCCTCTCTCCTCCCCCCAATTATTCTCTCTCTCTCACCCCCAGTGTTTATCTCTCTCTCCGCCCCCAAGTGTTTCTCTATCTCCCCCCAGTGTTTCTCTCTCTCTCTCCCCCAGTGTTTCTCTCTCTCTCTCCCCGAGTGTTTAAATCTTTCTCTCCCCCAGTGTTTCTCTCTCTCTCTCCCCCAGTGTTTCTCTCTCTCTCTTCACCCACTGTTTCCCTCTCTCCTCCCCGCAGTGTTTCTCTCTCTCTCGCCCCCCAGTGTTTCTCTCTCTCTCTCACCCAAGTGTTTCTCTCTCTCTCCCCCCACTGTTTCTCTCTCTCCCCCCAGTATTTCTCTCTCTCTCCCCGGTGTTTCTCTCTCACTCCCCAGTGTTTCTCTCTCTCCCCAGTGTTTCTCTCTCACCCCCAGTATTTCTCTCTCTCTCCCCCCAGTGTTTCTCTCTCTCTCTCCCCCCCAGTGTTTCTCCCTCTCTCCCCCGAGAGTATCTCAATCTCTCCTCCCCGCAGTGTTTCCCTCTCTTCCCTTAGTCTTTCTCTCTCACTCTCCACCCAGTGTTTCCCTCTCTCCTCCCCCCAGTTATTCTCTCTCTCGCTCCCCCCAGTGTTTCTCTCCCTCTCCCACACCATGTGTTTCTCTCTCTCACTCTCCCCCAGTGTTTCTTTCTCTCTCCTCCTCCCACTGTTTCTCTCTCTTGCCCCCCACTATTTCTTTCTCTCTCCCCGGTGTTTCTCTCTGTCTCTCCAGTGTTTCTCTCTCTCCCCAATGTTTCTCTCTCACCCCCAGTGTTTCTCTCTCTCTCCGCCCCCCAGTGTTTCTATATTTCCCCCACTGTTTCTCTCTCTCCCCCAGTCTTTCTCTCTCTCTCCCCAGTGTTTCTCTCTCTCCCCTAGTGTTTCTCTCTCTCTCTCCCCCCAATGTATCCCAATCTCTACTCCCCCCAGTGTTTCTCTCTCTACCCCCAGTGTTTCTCTCTCTCCCCGCAATGTTTCTTTCTCTCCCCCCAGTGCTTCCCTCTCTCCTTCCCGCAGTGTTTCTCTCTCTCTCGCCCCCCCAATGTTTCTCTCTATCTCTCCCCCCTCCCAGTGTTTCTCTCTCTCTCACTCTCACCCCAGTGTTTCTCTCTCTCTTCACCCAGTGTTTCTCCCTCTCCCCCCAGTATTTCTCTCTGTCTCCCCGGTGTTTCTCTCTCTCGCCCCAGTGTTCTCTCTCTCCCCCATGTTTCTCTCTCACCCTTAGTGTTTCTCTCTCTCTCTCCACCCAGTGTTTCCCTCTCTCCTCCCCGCAGTGTTTCTCTCTCTCTCGCCCCCCAGTTTCTCTCTCTCTCTCACCCAAGTGTTTCTCTCTCTCTCCCCCCACGGTTTCTCTCTCTCCCCCCAGTATTTCTCTCTCTCTCCCCGGTGTTTCTCTCTCACTCCCCAGTGTTTCTCTCTCTCCCCAGTGTTTCTCTCTCACCCCCAGTATTTCTCTCTCTCTCCCCGCAGTGTTTCTCTCTCTCTCCCACACCATGTGTTTCTCTCTCTCTCTCCCCCAGTGTTTCTCCCTCTCTCCCCCCAGAGTATCTCAATCTCTCCTCCCCGCAGTGTTTCCCTCTCTTCCCTTCGTCTTTCTCTCTCCATCTCCACCCAGTGTTTCCCTCTCTCCTCCCCCCAGTTATTCTCTCTCTCTCTCCCCCCAGTGTTTCTCTCTCTCTCCCACACCATGTGTTTCTCTCTCTCACTCTCCCCCAGTGTTTCTTTCTCTCTCCTCCCCCCACTGTTTCTCTCTCTCGCCCCCCACTATTTCTCTCTCTCTCCCCGGTGTTTCTCTCTCTCTCTCCAGTGTTTCTCTCTCTCCCCAATGTTTCTCTCTCACCCCCAGTGTTTCTCTCTCTCTCCGCCCCCCAGTGTTTCTCTCTCTCTCCCACACCATGTGTTTCTCTCTCTCACTCTCCCCCTGTGTTTCTTTCTCTCTCCTCCCCCCACTGTTTCTCTCTCTCGCCCCCCACTATTTCTCTCTCTCTCCCCGGTGTTTCTCTCTCTCCCCAGTGTTTCTCTCTCACCCCCAGTGTTTCTCTCTCTCTCCGCCCCCCAGTGTTTCTCTCTCTCTCCCACACCATGTGTTTCTCTCTCTCACTCTCCCCCAGTGTTTCTTTCTCTCTCCTCCCCCCACTGTTTCTCTCTCTCGCCCCCCACTATTTCTCTCTCTCTCCCCGGTGTTTCTCTCTCTCTCTCCAGTGTTTCTCTCTCTCCCCAATGTTTCTCTCTCACCCCCAGTGTTTCTCTCTCTCTCCGCCCCCCAGTGTTTCTCTCTCTGTCCCCCACCCTATGTTTCTCTCTCTCTCTCCCAGTGTTTCATCGTCTCTCCTCCCCCCAGTGTTTCTCTCTCTCCCCCCCAGTATTTCTCTCTCTCTCCCCGGTGTTTCTCTCTCTCTCCCCAGTGTTTCTCTCTCACCCCCAGTGTTTCTCTCTCTCTTCGCCCCCCAGTGTTTCTCTATCTCCCCCCAGTGTTTCTCTCTCTCTCTCCCACCAGTCTTTCTCTCTCACTCCCCCCAGTGTTTCTCTCTCTCTCCCACACCATGTGTTTCTCTCTCTCTCTCCCCCAGTGTTTCTTTCTCTCCCGCAGTGTTTCCCTCTCTCCCTCCCCCCAGTGTATCTCAATCTCTCCTCCCCCCAGTATTTCTCTCTCTCTCCCCCCAGTGTTTCTCTCTCTCTCCCCCAGTGTTTATCTCTCTCTCCCCCCAGTGTATCTAAATCTCTCCTCCCCCCAGTGTTTCTCTCTCACCCCCAGTGTTTATCTCTCTCTCCGCCCCCCAGTGTTTCTCTGTCTCCCCCCAGTGTTTCTCTCTCTCTCTCCCCCCAGTGTTTCTCTCTCTCTCTCCCCGAGTGTTTAAATCTTTCTCTTCCACAGTGTTTCTCTCTCTCTCTCCCCCAGTGTTTCTCTCTCTCTCTTCACCCAGTGTTTCCCTCTCTCCTCCCCGCAGTGTTTCTCTCTCTCTCGCCCCCCAGTGTTTCTCTCTCTCCCACCCAAGTTTTTCTCTCTCTCTCCCCCCACTGTTTCTCTCTCTCCACCCAGTATTTCTCTCTCTCTCCCCGGTGTTTCTCTCTCACTCCCCGGTGTTTCTCTCTCTCCCCAGTGTTTCTCTCTCACCCCCAGTATTTCTCTGTCTCTCCCCCCAGTGTTTCTCTCTCTCTCTCCCCCCCAGTGTTTCTCCCTCTCTCCCCCCAGAGTATCTCAATCTCTCCTCCCCGCAGTGTTTCCCTCTCTGCCCTTAGTCTTTCTCTCTCTCTCTCCACCCAGTGTTTCCCTCTCTCCTCCCCCCAGTTATTCTCTCTCTCGCTCCCCCCAGTATTTCTCTCCCTCTCCCACACCATGTGTTTCTCTCTCTCACTCTCCCCCAGTGTTTCTTTCTCTCTCCTCCTCCCACTGTTTCTCTCTCTTGCCCCCCACTATTTCTTTCTCTCTCCCTGGTGTTTCTCTCTCCCCCCCAAGTGTTTCTCTCTCTCTCCCCCAGTGTTTCTCTCTCTCCACCCAGTGTTTCCCTCTTTCCTCCCACCAGTTTTTTTCTCTCTCTCCTCCCCCATTGTTTCTCCCTCTCTCCCCCCAGTGTTTCTCTCTCTCTCTCTCCCCCCTGTGTTTCTCTCTCTCTCTCCCCAGTTTTTCTCTCTCTGTCCCCCTCCCCAGTGTTTCTCTCTCTCCTCCCCATAGTTTTTCTCTCTCTTCCCGCAGTATTTCTCTCTCTCTCCCCGGTGTCTCTCTCTCTCTCCAGTGTTTCTCTCTCTCCCCAGTGTTTCTCTCTCACCCCCAGTGTTTATCTCTCTCTCCGCCCCCCAGTGTTTCTCTGTCTCCCCCCAGTGTTTCTCTCACTCTCCCCCAGTGTTTCTCTCTCTCTCTTCACCCAGTGTTTCCCTCTCTCCTCCCCGCAGTGTTTCTCTCTCTCTCGCCCCCCAGTGTTTCTCTCCCTCTCCCACACCATGTGTTTCTCTCTCTCACTCTCCCCCAGTGATTCTTTCTCTCTCCTCCTCCCACTGTTTCTCTCTCTTGCCCCCCACTATTTCTTTCTCTCTCCCGGGTGTTTCTCTCTCTCTCTCCAGTGTTTCTCTCTCTCCCCAATGTTTCTCTCTCACCCCCAGTGTTTCTCTCTCTCTCCGCCCCCCAGTGTTTCTCTATTTCCCCCACTGTTTCTCTCTCTCCCCCAGTCTTTCTCTCTCTCTCCCCAGTGTTTCTCTCTCTCCCCTAGTGTTTCTCTCTCTCTCCCCGCAATGTATCCCAATCTCTACTCCCCCCAGTGTTTCTCTCTCTCCCCGCAATGTTTCTTTCTCTCCCCCCAGTGTTTCCCTCTCTCCTTCCCGCAGTGTTTCTCTCTCTCTCGCCCCCCAATGTTTCTCTCTCTCTCTCCCCCCACAGTGTTTCTCTCTCTTTCACTCTCACCCCAGTGTTTCTCTCTCTCTTCACCCAGTGTTTCTCCCTCTCCCCCCAGTATTTCTCTCTGTCTCCCCGGTGTTTCTCTCTCTCTCCCCAGTGTTCTCACTCACCCCAATGTTTCTCTCTCACCCTTAGTGTTTCTCTCTCTCTCTCCACCCAGTGTTTCCCACTCTCCTCCCCGCAGTGTTTCTCTCTCTCTCGCCCCCCAGTTTTACTCTCTCTCTCTCTCACCCAAGTGTTTCTCTCTCTCTCCCCCCACGGTTTCTCTCTCTCCCCCCAGTATTTCTCTCTCTCTCCCCGGTGTTTCTCTCTCACTCCCCAGTGTTTCTCTCTCTCCCCAGTGTTTCTCTCTCACCCCCAGTATTTCTCTCTCTCTCCCCGCAGTGTTTCTCTCTCTCTCTCCCCCAGTGTTTCTCCATCTCTCCCCCCAGAGTATCTCAATCTCTCCTCCCCGCAGTGTTTCCCTCTCTTCCCTTAGTCTTTCTCTCTCCATCTCCACCCAGTGTTTCCCTCTCTCCTCCCCCCAGTTATTCTCTCTCTCACTCTCCCCCAGTGTTTCTTTCTCTCTCCTGCCCCCACTGTTTCTCTCTCTCGCCCCCCACTATTTCTCTCTCTCTCCCCGGTGTTTCTCTCTCTCTCTCCAGTGTTTCTCTCTCTCCCCAATGTTTCTCTCTCACCCCCAGTGTTTCTCTCTCTCTCCGCCCCCCAGTGTTTCTCTCTCTGTCCCCCACCCTATGTTTTTCTCTCTCTCTCCCAGTGTTTCATCCTCTCTCCTCCCCCCAGTTTTTCTCTCTCTCTCTCCCCGAGTGTATCTCAATCTCTCCGCCCCCCAGTGTTTCTCTCTCTCCCCCCCAGTATTTCTCTCTCTCTCCCCGGTGTTTCTCTCTCTCTCCCCAGTGTTTCTCTCTCACCCCCAGTGTTTCTCTCTCTCTTCGACCCCCAGTGTTTCTCTATCTCCCCCCAGTGTTTCTCTCTCTCTCTCCCCCCAGTCTTTCTCTCTCACTCCCCCCAGTGTTTCTCTCTCTCTCCCACACCATGTGTTTCTCTCTCTCTCTCCCCCAGTGTTTATTTCTCTCCCCCAGTGTTTCCCTCTCTCCCTCCCCCCAGTGTATCTCAATCTCTCCTCCCCCCAGTATTTCTCTCTCTCTCCCCCCAGTGTTTCTCTCTCTCTCCCCCAGTGTTTATCTCTCTCTCCCCCCAGTGTATCTAAATCTCTCCTCCCCCCAGTGTTTCTCTCTCGCCCTCCAGTGTTTCTCTCCCTCTCTCCACCCAGTGTTTCCCTCTCTCCTCCCCCCAGTTATTCTCTCTCTCTCTCACCCCAGTGTTTCTCTCTCTCTCCCACACCATGTGTTTCTCTCTCTCTCTCCCCCAGTGTTTCTTTCTCTCTCCTCCCCCCACTCTTTCTCTCTCTCTCCCCCAGTGTTTCTCTCTGTCCCCAGTGTTTCACTCTCTCCCCCACTGTTTCTCTCTCTCTCCCCCAATGTATCCCAAACTGCTCCCCCCAGTGTTTCTCTCTCTTCCCCCACTGTTTCTCTCTATCCCCACAATGTTTCTCTCTATCCCCCCAGTGCTTCACTCTCTCTCCACAGTGTTTATCTCTCTCACCCCAGTATTTCTCCCTCCCTCTCTCTCTCCCCAGTGTTTCTCTCTCTCTCTCTCTCACCCCAGTTTTTTCTCTCTCTCTCCCCCCATCTCTGTTTCTCTCTGTTTCTCCCCAGTGTTTCTCTCTCTGTCACCCTCCCCAGTGTTTCTCTCTCTCTCCCCCCAGTTGTTCTCTCTCTCCCCCCAGTATTTCTCTCTCTCTCCCCGGTGTTTCTCTCTCTCTCCCCAGTGTTTCTCTCTCTCCCCAGTGTTTATCTCTCACCCCCAATGTTTCTCTCTCTCTCCGCCCCCCAGTGTATCTCTATCTCCCCCCAGTGTTTCTCTCTCTCTCTCCCCCAGTGTATCTCTCTCTCTCTCCACCAAGTGTTTCCCTCTCTCCTCCCCCCAATTATTCTCTCTCTCTCACCCCCAGTGTTTATCTCTCTCTCCGCCCCCCAGTGTTTCTCTATCTCCCCCCAGTGTTTCTCTCTCTCTCCCCCCCAGTGTTTCTCTCTCTCTCTCCCCGAGTGTTTAAATCTTTCTCTCCCCCAGTGTTTCTCTCTCTCTCTCCCCCAGTGTTTCTCTCTCTCTCTTCACCCACTGTTTCCCTCTCTCCTCCCCGCAGTGTTTCTCTCTCTCTCGCCCCCCAGTGTTTCTCTCTCTCTCTCACCCAAGTGTTTCTCTCTCTATCCCCCCACTGTTTCTCTCTCTCCCCCCAGTATTTCTCTCGCTCTCCCCGGTGTTTCTCTCTCACTCCCCAGTGTTTCTCTCTCTCCCCAGTGTTTCTCTCTCACCCCCAGTATTTCTCTCTCTCTCCCCCCAGTGTTTCTCTCTCTCTCTCCCCCCCAGTGTTTCTCCCTCTCTCCCCCTAGAGTATCTCAATCTCTCCTCCCCGCAGTGTTTCCCTCTCTTCCCTTAGTCTTTCTCTCTCTCTCTCCACCCAGTGTTTCCCTCTCTCCTCCCCCCAGTTATTCTCTCTCTCGCTCCCCCCAGTGTTTCTCTCCCTCTCCCACACCATGTGTTTCTCTCTCTCACTCTCCCCCAGTGTTTCTTTCTCTCTCCTCCTCCCACTGTTTCTCTCTCTTGCCCCCCACTATTTCTTTCTCTCTCCCTGGTGTTTCTCTCCCCCCCCCAGTGTTTCTCTCTCTCTCCCCCAGTGTTGCTCTCTCTCCCCCCAGTGTTTTACTCTCTCTCTCCACCCAGTGTTTCCCTCTTTCCTCTAACTAGTTTTTTTCTCTCTCTCCTCCCCCATTTTTTCTCCCTCATTCCCCCCAGTGTTTCTCTCTCTCTCTCTCCCCCTGTGTTTCTCTCTCTCTCTCCCCAGTTTTTCTCTCTCTGTCCCCCTCCCCAGTGTTTCTCTCTCTCCTCCCCATAGTTTTTCTCTCTCTTCCCGCAGTATTTCTCTCTCTCTCCCCGGTGTTTCTCTCTCTCACTACCCAATGTTTCTCTCTCTCCCCAGTGTTTCTCTCTCACCCCCAGTGTTTATCGCTCTCTCTGCCCCCCAGTGTTTCTCTATCTCCCCCCAGTGTTTCTCTCTCTCTCTCCCCCCAGTGTATCTCTCTCTCTCTCCACCAAGTGTTTCCCTCTCTCCTCCCCCCAATTATTCTCTCTCTCTCACCCCCAGTGTTTATCTCTCTCTCCGCCCCCAAGTGTTTCTCTATCTCCCCCCAGTGTTTCTCTCTCTCTCTCCCCCAGTGTTTCTCTCTCTCTCTCCCCGAGTGTTTAAATCTTTCTCTCCCCCAGTGTTTCTCTCTCTCTCTCCCCCAGTGTTTCTCTCTCTCTCTTCACCCACTGTTTCCCTCTCTCCTCCCCGCAGTGTTTCTCTCTCTCTCGCCCCCCAGTGTTTCTCTCTCTCTCTCACCCAAGTGTTTCTCTCTCTCTCCCCCCACTGTTTCTCTCTCTCCCCCCAGTATTTCTCTCTCTCTCCCCGGTGTTTCTCTCTCACTCCCCAGTGTTTCTCTCCCCAGTGTTTCTCTCTCACCCCCAGTATTTCTCTCTCTCTCCCCCCAGTGTTTCTCTCTCTCTCTCCCCCCCAGTGTTTCTCCCTCTCTCCCCCGAGAGTATCTCAATCTCTCCTCCCCGCAGTGTTTCCCTCTCTTCCCTTAGTCTTTCTCTCTCACTCTCCACCCAGTGTTTCCCTCTCTCCTCCCCCCAGTTATTCTCTCTCTCGCTCCCCCCAGTGTTTCTCTCCCTCTCCCACACCATGTGTTTCTCTCTCTCACTCTCCCCCAGTGTTTCTTTCTCTCTCCTCCTCCCACTGTTTCTCTCTCTTGCCCCCCACTATTTCTTTCTCTCTCCCCGGTGTTTCTCTCTGTCTCTCCAGTGTTTCTCTCTCTCCCCAATGTTTCTCTCTCACCCCCAGTGTTTCTCTCCCTCTCCGCCCCCCAGTGTTTCTATATTTCCCCCACTGTTTCTCTCTCTCCCCCAGTCTTTCTCTCTCTCTCCCCAGTGTTTCTCTCTCTCCCCTAGTGTTTCTCTCTCTCTCTCCCCCCAATGTATCCCAATCTCTACTCCCCCCAGTGTTTCTCTCTCTACCCCCAGTGTTTCTCTCTCTCCCCGCAATGTTTCTTTCTCTCCCCCCAGTGCTTCCCTCTCTCCTTCCCGCAGTGTTTCTCTCTCTCTCGCCCCCCCAATGTTTCTCTCTATCTCTCCCCCCTCCCAGTGTTTCTCTCTCTCTCACTCTCACCCCAGTGTTTCTCTCTCTCTTCACCCAGTGTTTCTCCCTCTCCCCCCAGTATTTCTCTCTGTCTCCCCGGTGTTTCTCTCTCTCTCCCCAGTGTTCTCTCTCTCCCCCATGTTTCTCTCTCACCCTTAGTGTTTCTCTCTCTCTCTCCACCCAGTGTTTCCCTCTCTCCTCCCCGCAGTGTTTCTCTCTCTCTCGCCCCCCAGTTTCTCTCTCTCTCTCACCCAAGTGTTTCTCTCTCTCTCCCCCCACGGTTTCTCTCTCTCCCCCCAGTATTTCTCTCTCTCTCCCCGGTGTTTCTCTCTCACTCCCCAGTGTTTCTCTCTCTCCCCAGTGTTTCTCTCTCACCCCCAGTATTTCTCTCTCTCTCCCCGCAGTGTTTCTCTCTCTCTCTCCCCCAGTGTTTCTCCCTCTCTCCCCCCAGAGTATCTCAATCTCTCCTCCCCGCAGTGTTTCCCTCTCTTCCCTTAGTCTTTCTCTCTCCATCTCCACCCAGTGTTTCCCTCTCTCCTCCCCTCAGTTACTCTCTCTCTCGCTCCCCCCAGTGTTTCTCTCTCTCTCCCACACCATGTGATTCTCTCTCTCACTCTCCCCCAGTGTTTCTTTCTCTCTCCTCCCCCCACTGTTTCTCTCTCTCGCCCCCCACTATTTCTCTCTCTATCCCCGGTGTTTATCTCTCCCTCTTCAGTGTTTCTCTCTCTCCCCAATGTTTCTCTCTCACCCCCAGTGTTTCTCTCTCTCTCCGCCCCCCAGTGTTTCTCTCTCTGTCCCCCACCCTGTGTTTCTCTCTCTCTCTCCCAGTGTTTCATTCTCTCTCCTCCCTCCAGTGTTTCTCTCTCTCTCTCCCCCAGTGTATCTCAATCTCTCCGCCCCCCAGTGTTTCTCTCTCTCCCCCCCAGTATTTCTCTCTCTCTCCACGGTGTTTCTCTCTCACCCCCAGTGTTTCTCTCTCTCTTCGCCCCCCAGTGTTTCTCTATCTCCCCCCAGTGTTTCTCTCTCTCTCTCCCCCCAGTCTTTCTCTCTCACTCCCCCAAGTGTTTCTCTCTCTCTCTCTCCCCCCAGTGTTTCTCTCTCTCCCCCAGTGTTTCCCTCTCTCCTCACCGCAGTGTTTCTCTCTCTCCCTCCCCCCAGTGTATCTCAATCTCTCCTCCCCCCAGTATTTCTCTCTCTCTCCCCCCAGTGTTTCTCTCTCTCTCCCCCCAGTGTATCTAAATCTCTCCTCCCCCCAGTGTTTCTCTCTCGCCCCACAGTGTTTCTCTCCCTCTCTCCACCCAGTGTTTCCCTCTCTCCTCCCCCCAGTTATTCTCTCTCTCTCTCACCCCAGTGTTTCTCTCTCTCTCCCACACCATGTGTTTCTCTCTCTCTCTCTCCCACAGTGTTTCTTTCTCTCTCCTCCCCCCACTCTTTCTCTCTCTCTCCCCCAGTGTTTCTCTCTCTCCCCAGTGTTTCTCTCTCTCCCCCACTGTTTCTCTCTCTCTCCGCCAATGTATCCCAAACTGCTCCCCCCAGTGTTTCTCTCTCTTCCCCCACTGTTTCTCTCTATCCCCACAATGTTTCTCTCTCTCCCCCAAGTGCTTCACTCTCTCTCCACAGTGTTTATCTCTCTCACCCCAGTATTTCTCCCTCCCTCTCTCTCTCCCCAGTGTTTCACTCTCTCTCTCTCTCACCCCAGTTTTTTTTTCTCTCTCTCCCCCCATCTCTGTTTCTCTCTGTTTCTCCCCAGTGTTTCTATCTCTGTCACCCTCCCCAGTGTTTCTCTCTCTCTCCCCCCAGTATTTCTCTCTCTCTCCCCGGTGTTTTTCTCTCTCTCCCCAGTGTTTCTCTCTCACCCCCAATGTTTCTCTCTCTCTCCGCCCCCCAGTGTTTCTCTCTCTCTCTCCACCAAGTGTTTCCCTCTCTCCTCCCCCCAATTATTCTCTCTCTCTCTCCCCCCCAGTGTTTCTCTCTCTCTCCCACACAATGTGTTTCTCTCTCTCTCTCTCTCTCTCCCAGTTTTTCATTCTCTCTCCTCCCCCCACTGTTTCTCTCTCTCTCCACCCAGTGTTTCTCTCTCTCTCCCCCCAGTGTATCGCAGTCTCTCCTCCCCCCAATATTTCTCTCTCTCCCCCCAGTGTTTCTCTCTCTGCCCCCCCAGTGCTTCTCTCTCTCTCTATCCCCCCAGTGTTTCTCTCTCTCTCCCCCCAGTGTTTCTCTCTCTCTCCCCCCAGTGTATCGCAGTCTCTCCTCCCCCCAATATTTCTCTCTCACCCCCCAGTGCTCCTCTCTCTCCCCGCAATATTTCTCTCTCACCCCCCAGTGCTCCTCACTCTCCCCGCAATGTTTCTCTCTCTCCCCCCAGTGTTCTCTCTCTCTCCCCCCAGTTGTTCTCTCTCTCCCCCCAGTATTTCTCTCTCTCTCCCCGGTGTTTCTCTCTCTCTCCCCAATGTTTCTCTCTCTCCCCGGTGTTTCTCTCTCTCTCCCCAATGTTTCTCTCTCTCCCCAGTGTTTCTCTCTCACCCCCAGTGTTTCTCTCTCTCCCCAATGTTTCTCTATCTCCCCAGTGTTTCTCTCTCTCCCCCAATGTTTCTCCCTCTCCCAGCAATGTTTCTCTCTCTCCCCCCAGTGCTTCACTCTCCCTCTCTCTCTCCCCAGTGTTTCATTCTCTCTCTCTATCCCCCCAGTTTTTTTCTCTCTCTCTCCCCCCCTCTGTTTTTCTCTCTCTCTCTCCCCCAGTGTTTCTCTCTCTGTCCCCCTCCCGAGTGTTTCTCTCTCTCCTCCCCCAGTGTTTCTCTATCTCTCTCCCCCCAGTGTTTCTCTCTCTCCCCCAGTGTTTCTCTCTCTCCCTCCCCCCAGTGTATCTCAAGCTCTCCTCCCCCCAGTATTTCTCTCTCTCTCCCCCCAGTGTTTCTCTCTCTCTCCCCCAGTGTTTCTCTCTCTCTCCCCCCAGTGTATCTAAATCTCTCCTCCCCCCAGTGTTTCTCTCTCGCCCCCAGTGTTTATCTCTCTCTCTCCACCCAGTGTTTCCCTCTCTCCTCCCCCCAGTTATTCTCTATCTCTCTCACCCCAGTCTTTATCTCTCTCTCCCACACCATGTGTTTCTCTTTCTCTCTCTCTCACCCAGTGTTCCTTTCTCTCTCCTCCCCCCACTCTTTCTCTCTCTCTCCCCCAGTGTTTCTCTCTCTCTCCCCAGTGTTTTTCTCTCTCTCTTCCCCCAGTGTATCTCAATCTCTCCCCCCCACAGTGTTTCGCTCTCTCGCCCCCAGTATTTCTCTCTCTCTCTCCCCGGTGTTTCTCTCTCTCTACCCAGTGTTTCTCTCTCACCCCCAGAGTTTCTCTCTCTCTCCGCCCCCAAGTGTTTCTCTATCTCTCACCCCCCAGTGTTTCTCTCTCTCCCCCAGTGTTTCCCTCTCTCCTCACCCCAGTTGTTCTCTCGCTCCCTCAAGTATTTCTCTCTCCCTCCCCAGTGTTTCTCTCTCTCTCCCCAGTGTTTCTCTCTCTCCCCCAGTGTTTCTCTCTCTCTCCCCCCAGTGTATCTAAATCTCTCCTCCCCCCAGTGTTTCTCTCTCGCCCCCAGTGTTTCTCTCTCTCTCTCCACCCTGTGTTTCCCTCTCTCCTCACCCCAGTTATTCTCTATCTCTCTCACCCCAGTCTTTCTCTCTCTCTCCCACACCATGTGTTTCTCTCTCTCTCTCTCACCCAGTGTTTCTTTCTCTCTCCTCCCCCCACTCTTTCTCTCTCTCTCCCCCAGTGTTTCTCTCTCTCTCCCCAGTGTTTCTCTCTCTCCCCCAGTGTTTCTCTCTCTCTCTCCCCAATGTAACCCAAACTGCTCCCCCCAGTGTTTCTCTCTCTTCCCCCAGTGTGACTCTCTCTACCCGCAATGTTTCTCTCTCTCCCCCCAGTGCATCACACTCTCTCCCCAGTGTTTATCTCTCTCACCCCAGTATTTCTCCCTCCCTCTCTCTCTCCCCAGTGTTTCACTCTCTCTCTCTCTCACCCCAGTTTTTTTCTCTCTCTCTCCCCCATCTCTGTTTCTCTCTGTTTCTCCCCAGTGTTTCTCTCTCTGTCACCCTCCCCAGCGTTTCTCTCCCTCTCCCCCCAGTTGTTCTCTCTCTCCCTCCAGTATTTCTCTCTCCCTCCCCAGTGTTTCTCTCTCTCTCCCCAGTGTTCCCCTCTCTCCCCAGTGTTTCTCTCTCACCCCCAATGTTTCTCTCTCTCTCCGCCCCCCAGTGTTTCTCTATCTCCCCCCAGTGTTTCTCTCTCTCTCTCCCGAGTGTTTCAATCTTTCTCTCCCCCAGTGTTTCTCTCTCTCTCTCCCCCAGTGTTTCTCTCTCTCTCTCCACCCAGTGTTTCCCTCTCTCCTCCCCGCAGTGTTTCTCTCTCTCTCGACCCCAGTGTTTCTCTCTCTCTCTCTCCCCAGTGTTTCTCTCTCTCTCTCTCTCACCCCAGTGTTTCTCTCTCTCTCCCCCCAGTGTTTCTCTCTCTCCCCCCAGTATTTCTCTCTCTCTCCCCGGTGTTTCTCTCTCTCTCCCCAGTGTTTCTCTCTCCCCCCAGTGTTTCTCTCTCTCTCGCCCCAGTTTCTCTCCCTCCCGCCATTCTTTCTCTCTCTCCCCCCCAGTGTTTCCCTCTCTCTCTCACCCCAGTCTTTCTCTCTCACCTCCCAGTGTTTCTCTCTCTCTCTCCCCCCAGTGTTTCTCTCTCTCCCCCTGTGTTTCCCTCTCTCCTCCCCCCAGTGTTTCTCTCTCTCTCTCCCCCCAGTGCATCGCAATCTCTCCTCCCCCCAATGTTTCTCTCTCTCCCCCCCAGTGTTTCTCGCTCTCTCTCCCCCCCCCAGTGTTTCTCTCTCTCTCCCCCAGTGTTTCTCTCTCTCCCCCCAGTGTTTTTCTCTCTCTCTCCACCCAGTGTTTCCCTCTTTCCTCCCACAAGTTTTTCTCTCTCTCTCCTCCCCCACTGTTTCTCCCTCTCTCCCCCCAGTGTTTCTCTCTCTCTCTCTCCCCCCTGTGTTTCTCTCTCTCTCTCCCCAATGTTTCTCTCTCTGTCCCCCTCCCCAGTGTTTCTCTCTCTCCTCCCCATAGTTTTTCTCTCTCTTCCCGCAGTATTTCTCTCTCTCTCCCCGGTGTTTCTCTCTCTCACTACCCAATGTTTCTCTCTCTCCCCAGTGTTTCTCTCTCACCCCCAGTGTTTATCTCTCTCTCCGCCCCCCAGTATTTCTCTATCTCCCCCCAGTGTTTCTCTCTCTCTCTCCACGAGTGTTTAAATCTTTCTCTCCCCCAGTGTTTCTCTCTCTCTCTCCCCCCAGTGTTTCTCTCTCTCTCTTCACCCAGTGTTTCCCTCTCTCCTCCCCGCAGTGTTTCTCTCTCTCGCCCCCCAGTGTTTCTCTCTCTCCCCCTGTGTTTCCCTCTCTCCTCCCCCCAGTGTTTCTCTCTCTCTCTCCCCCCAGTGCATCGCAATCTCTCCTCCCCCCAATGTTTCTCTCTCTCCCCCCCAGTGTTTCTCGCTCTCTCTCCCCCCCGCAGTGTTTCTCTCTCTCTCCCCCAGTGTTTCTCTCTCTCCCCCCAGTGTTTTTCTCTCTCTCTCCACCCAGTGTTTCCCTCTTTCCTCCCACAAGTTTTTCTCTCTCTCTCCTCCCCCACTGTTTCTCCCTCTCTCCCCCCAGTGTTTCTCTCTCTCTCTCTCCCCCCTGTGTTTCTCTCTCTCTCTCCCCAATGTTTCTCTCTCTGTCCCCCTCCCCAGTGTTTCTCTCTCTCCTCCCCATAGTTTTTCTCTCTCTTCCCGCAGTATTTCTCTCTCTCTCCCCGGTGTTTCTCTCTCTCACTACCCAATGTTTCTCTCTCTCCCCAGTGTTTCTCTCTCACCCCCAGTGTTTATCTCTCTCTCCGCCCCCCAGTGTTTCTCTATCTCCCCCCAGTGTTTCTCTCTCTCTCTCCCCGAGTGTTTAAATCTTTCTCTCCCCCAGTGTTTCTCTCTCTCTCTCCCCCCAGTGTTTCTCTCTCTCTCTTCACCCAGTGTTTCCCTCTCTCCTCCCCGCAGTGTTTCTCTCTCTCGCCCCCCAGTGTTTCTCTCTCTCTCTCACCCAAGTGTTTCTCTCTCTCTCTCCCCCCAGTATTTCGCTCTCTCTCCCGGTGCTTCTCTCTCACTCTCCAGTGTTTCTCTCTCTCCCCAGTGTTTCTCTCTCACCCCCCGTATTTCTCTCTCTCTGCCCCCAGTGTTTCTCTCTCTCCCCAGTGTTTCTCTCTCACCCCCCGTATTTCTCTATCTCTGCCCCCAGTGTTTCCCTCTCTCCTCCCCGCAGTGTTTCTCTCTCTCTCGACCCCAGTGTTTCTCTCTCTCTCTCTCTCCCCAGTGTTTCTCTCTCTCTCTCTCTCTCTCACCCCAGTGTTTCTCTCTCTCTCCCCCCAGTGTTTCTCTCTCTCCCCCCAGTATTTCTCTCTCTCTCCCCGGTGTTTCTCTCTCTCTCCCCAGTGTTTCTCTCTCCCCCCAGTGTTTCTCTCTCTCTCGCCCCAGTTTCTCTCCCTCCCGCCATTCTTTCTCTCTCTCCCCCCCAGTGTTTCCCTCTCTCTCTCACCACAGTCTTTCTCTCTCACCTCCCAGTGTTTCTCTCTCTCTCTCCCCCCAGTGTTTCTCTCTCTCCCCCTGTGTTTCCCTCTCTCCTCCCCCCAGTGTTTCTCTCTCTCTCTCCCCCCAGTGCATCGCAATCTCTCCTCCCCCCAATGTTTCTCTCTCTCCCCCCCAGTGTTTCTCGCTCTCTCTCCCCCCCCCCCAGTGTTTCTCTCTCTCCCCCCCAGTATTTCTCTCTCTCTCCACGGTGTTTCTCTCTCACCCCCAGTGTTTCTCTCTCTCTTCGCCCCCCAGTGTTTCTCTATCTCCCCCCAGTGTTTCTCTCTCTCTCTCCCCCCAGTCTTTCTCTCTCACTCCCCCAAGTGTTTCTCTCTCTCTCTCTCCCCCCAGTGTTTCTCTCTCTCCCCCAGTGTTTCCCTCTCTCCTCACCGCAGTGTTTCTCTCTCTCCCTCCCCCCAGTGTATCTCAATCTCTCCTCCCCCCAGTATTTCTCTCTCTCTCCCCCCAGTGTTTCTCTCTCTCTCCCCCAGTGTTTCTCTCTCTCTCCCCCCAGTGTATCTAAATCTCTCCTCCCCCCAGTGTTTCTCTCTCGCCCCACAGTGTTTCTCTCCCTCTCTCCACCCAGTGTTTCCCTCTCTCCTCCCCCCAGTTATTCTCTCTCTCTCTCACCCCAGTGTTTCTCTCTCTCTCCCACACCATGTGTTTCTCTCTCTCTCTCTCCCACAGTGTTTCTTTCTCTCTCCTCCCCCCACTCTTTCTCTCTCTCTCCCCCAGTGTTTCTCTCTCTCCCCAGTGTTTCTCTCTCTCCCCCACTGTTTCTCTCTCTCTCCCCCAATGTATCCCAAACTGCTCCCCCCAGTGTTTCTCTCTCTTCCCCCACTGTTTCTCTCTATCCCCACAATGTTTCTCTCTCTCCCCCAAGTGCTTCACTCTCTCTCCACAGTGTTTATCTCTCTCACCCCAGTATTTCTCCCTCCCACTCTCTCTCCCCAGTGTTTCACTCTCTCTCTCTCTCACCCCAGTTTTTTTTTCTCTCTCTCCCCCCATCTCTGTTTCTCTCTGTTTCTCCCCAGTGTTTCTATCTCTGTCACCCTCCCCAGTGTTTCTCTCTCTCTCCCCCCAGTATTTCTCTCTCTCTCCCCGGTGTTTCTCTCTCTCTCCCCAGTGTTTCTCTCTCACCCCCAATGTTTCTCTCTCTCTCCGCCCCCCAGTGTTTCTCTCTCTCTCTCCACCAAGTGTTTCCCTCTCTCCTCCCCCCAATTATTCTCTCTCTCTCTCCCCCCCCAGTGTTTCTCTCTCTCCCACACAATGTGTTTCTCTCTCTCTCTCTCTCTCTCCCAGTTTTTCATTCTCTCTCCTCCCCCCACTGTTTCTCTCTCTCTCCACCCAGTGTTTCTCTCTCTCTCCCCCCAGTGTATCGCAGTCTCTCCTCCCCCCAATATTTCTCTCTCTCCCCCCAGTGTTTCTCTCTCTGCCCCCCCAGTGCTTCTCTCTCTCTCTATCCCCCCAGTGTTTCTCTCTCTCTCCCCCCAGTGTTTCTCTCTCTCTCCCCCCAGTGTATCGCAGTCTCTCCTCCCCCCAATATTTCTCTCTCACCCCCAGTGCTCCTCTCTCTCCCCGCAATATTTCTCTCTCACCCCCCAGTGCTCCTCACTCTCCCCGCAATGTTTCTCTCTCTCCCCCCAGTGTTCTCTCTCTCTCCCCCCAGTTGTTCTCTCTCTCCCCCCAGTATTTCTCTCTCTCTCCCCGGTGTTTCTCTCTCTCTCCCCAATGTTTCTCTCTCTCCCCGGTGTTTCTCTCTCTCTCCCCAATGTTTCTCTCTCTCCCCAGTGTTTCTCTCTCACCCCCAGTGTTTCTCTCTCTCCCCAATGTTTCTCTATCTCCCCAGTGTTTCTCTCTCTCCCCCAATGTTTCTCCCTCTCCCAGCAATGTTTCTCTCTCTCCCCCCAGTGCTTCACTCTCCCTCTCTCTCTCCCCAGTGTTTCACTCTCTCTCTCTATCCCCCCAGTTTTTTTCTCTCTCTCTCCCCCCCCCTCTGTTTTTCTCTCTCTCTCTCCCCCAGTGTTTCTCTCTCTGTCCCCCTCCCGAGTGTTTCTCTCTCTCCTCCCCCAGTGTTTCTCTATCTCTCTCCCCCCAGTGTTTCTCTCTCTCCCCCAGTGTTTCTCTCTCTCCCTCCCCCCAGTGTATCTCAAGCTCTCCTCCCCCCAGTATTTCTCTCTCTCTCCCCCCAGTGTTTCTCTCTCTCTCCCCCAGTGTTTCTCTCTCTCTCCCCCCAGTGTATCTAAATCTCTCCTCCCCCCAGTGTTTCTCTCTCGCCCCCAGTGTTTATCTCTCTCTCTCCACCCAGTGTTTCCCTCTCTCCTCCCCCCAGTTATTCTCTATCTCTCTCACCCCAGTCTTTATCTCTCTCTCCCACACCATGTGTTTCTCTTTCTCTCTCTCTCACCCAGTGTTCCTTTCTCTCTCCTCACCCCACTCTTTCTCTCTCTCTCCCCCAGTGTTTCTCTCTCTCTCCCCAGTGTTTTTCTCTCTCTCTCCCACCAGTGTATCTCAATCTCTACCCCCCACAGTGTTTCTCTCTCTCGCCCCCAGTATTTCTCTCTCTCTCCCCGGTGTTTCTCTCTCTCTACCCAGTGTTTCTCTCTCACCCCCAGAGTTTCTCTCTCTCTCCGCCCCCAAGTGTTTCTCGCTCTCTCTCCCCCCCCCCAGTGTTTCTCTCTCTCTCCCCCAGTGTTTCTCTCTCTCCCCCCAGTGTTTTTCTCTCTCTCTCCACCCAGTGTTTCCCTCTTTCCTCCCACAAGTTTTTCTCTCTCTCTCCTCCCCCACTGTTTCTCCCTCTCTCCCCCCAGTGTTTCTCTCTCTCTCTCTCCCCCCTGTGTTTCTCTCTCTCTCTCCCCAATGTTTCTCTCTCTGTCCCCCTCCCCAGTGTTTCTCTCTCTCCTCCCCATAGTTTTTCTCTCTCTTCCCGCAGTATTTCTCTCTCTCTCCCCGGTGTTTCTCTCTCTCACTACCCAATGTTTCTCTCTCTCCCCAGTGTTTCTCTCTCACCCCCAGTGTTTATCTCTCTCTCCGCCCCCAGTGTTTCTCTCCCTCTCTTCACCCAGTGTTTCTCTCTCTCTCCCCGAGTGTTTAAATCTTTCTCTCCCCCAGTGTTTCTCTCTCTCTCTCCCCCCAGTGTTTCTCTCTCTCTCTTCACCCAGTGTTTCCCTCTCTCCTCCCCGCAGTGTTTCTCTCTCTCGCCCCCCAGTGTTTCTCTCTCTCCCCCTGTGTTTCCCTCTCTCCTCCCCCCAGTGTTTCTCTCTCTCTCTCCCCCCAGTGCATCGCAATCTCTCCTCCCCCCAATGTTTCTCTCTCTCCCCCCCAGTGTTTCTCGCTCTCTCTCCCCCCCCCAGTGTTTCTCTCTCTCTCCCCCAGTGTTTCTCTCTCTCCCCCCAGTGTTTTTCTCTCTCTCTCCACCCAGTGTTTCCCTCTTTCCTCCCACAAGTTTTTCTCTCTCTCTCCTCCCCCACTGTTTCTCCCTCTCTCCCCCCAGTGTTTCTCTCTCTCTCTCTCTCCCCCCTGTGTTTCTCTCCCTCTCTCCCCAATGTTTCTCTCTCTGTCCCCCTCCCCAGTGTTTCTCTCTCTCCTCCCCATAGTTTTTCTCTCTCTTCCCGCAGTATTTCTCTCTCTCTCCCCGGTGTCTCTCTCTCTCACTACCCAATGTTTCTCTCTCTCCCCAGTGTTTCTCTCTCACCCCCAGTGTTTATCTCTCTCTCCGCCCCCCAGTGTTTCTCTATCTCCCCCCAGTGTTTCTCTCTCTCTCTCCCCGAGTGTTTAAATCTTTCTCTCCCCCAGTGTTTCTCTCTCTCTCTCCCCCCAGTGTTTCTCTCTCTCTCTTCACCCAGTGTTTCCCTCTCTCCTCCCCGCAGTGTTTCTCTCTCTCGCCCCCCAGTGTTTCTCTCTCTCTCTCACCCAAGTGTTTCTCTCTCTCTCTCCCCCCAGTATTTCGCTCTCTCTCCCGGTGCTTCTCTCTCACTCTCCAGTGTTTCTCTCTCTCCCCAGTGTTTCTCTCTCACCCCCCGTATTTCTCTCTCTCTGCCCCCAGTGTTTCTCTCTCTCTCTCCACCAGTGTTTCTCCCTCTCTCCCCCCAGAGTATCTCAATCTCTCCTCCCCGCAGTGTTTCCCTCTCTTCCCTTAGTCTTTCTCTCTCTCTCTCCACCCATTGTTTCCCTCTCTCCTCCCCCCAGTTATTCTCTCTCTCGCTCCCCCCAGTGTTTCTCTCCCTCTCCCACACCATGTGTTTCTCTCTCTCACTCTCCCCCAGGGTTTCTTTCTCTCTCCTCGCCCCACTGTTTCTCTCTCTCGCCCCCCACTATTTCTCTCTCTCTCCCCGGTGTTTCTCTCTCTCTCTCCAGTGTTTCTCTCTCTCCCCAATGTTTCTCTCTCACCCCCAGTGTTTCTCTCTCTCTCCGCCCCTCAGTGTTTCTCTATTTCCCCCACTGTTTCTCTCTTTCCCCCAGTCTTTCTCTCTCTCTCTCCCCAGTGTTTCTCTCTCTCTCCCTCCAGTCTTTCTCTCTTTCCCCCAAGTGTTTCTCTCTCTCTCTCCCCCCAGTGTTTCTCGCTCTCCCCCACTGTTTCTCTCTCTCTGCCCCCAGTGTTTCGCTCTCTCCCCCCAGTGTTTCTCTCTCTCTCTACCCCACCCCCCCGTGTTTCTCTCTCTCCCCCCAGTGTTTCTCTCTCTCCCCCAGTGTTTCTCTCTCTCTCTCTCTCCCCAATGTATCCCAATCTCTACTCCCCCCACTGTTTCTCTCTCTACCCCCAGTGTTTCCCTCTCTCCCCGCAATGTTTCTTTCTCTCCCCCCAGTGTTTCCCTCTCTCCTTCCCGCAGTGTTTCTCTCTCTCTCGCCGCCCAATGTTTCTCTCTCTCTCTCCCCCGCCGCAGTGTTTCTCTCTCTCTCACTCTCACCCCAGTGTTTCTCTCTCTCTTCACCCAGTGTTTCTCCCTCTCCCCCCAGTATTTCTCTCTGTCTCCCCGGTGTTTCTCTCTCTCTCCCCAGTGTTCTCTCTCTCCCCAATGTTTCTCTCTCACCCTTAGTGTTTCTCTCTTTCTCTCCACCCAGTGTTTCCCTCTCTCCTCCCCGCAGTGTTTCTCTCCCTCTCGCCCCCCAGTTTCTCTCTCTCTCTCTCACACCCAAGGGTTTCTCTCTCTCTCCCCCCACGGTTTCTCTCTCTCCCCCCAGTATTTCTCTCTCTCTCCCCGGTGTTTCTCTCTCACTCCCCAGTGTTTCTCTCTCTCCCCAGTGTTTCTCTCTCATCCCCAGTATTTCTCTCTCTCTCACTCCCAGTGTTTCTGTCTCTCCACCCAATGTTTTTCTCTCCCCCGCATTGCTTCTCTCTCTCTCCCCAGTGTTTCTCTCTCTCCCACAGTGTTTCTCTCTCTCTCTCCCCCCAATGTATCCCAATCTCTACTCCCCCCAGTGTTTCTCTCTCTACCCCCAGTGTTCCTCTCTCTCCCCGCAATGTTTCTTTCTCTCCCCCCAGTGTTTCCCTCTCTCCTTCCCGCAGTGTTTCTCTCTCCCTCGCCCCCCAATGTTTCTCTCTCTCTCTCCCCCCCCACCCCAGTGTTTCTCTCTCTCTCACTCTCACACCAGTGTTTCTCTCTCTCTTCACCCAGTGTTTCTCCCTCTCCCCCCAGTGTTCTCTCTCTCCCCAATGTTTCTCTCTCACCCTTAGTGTTTCTCTCTCTCTCTCCACCCAGTGTTTCCCTCTCTCCTCCCCGCAGTGAACATAAGAACATAAGAAATTGGAGCAGGAGTAGGCCAATCGGCCCCTCGCGCCTGCTCCGCCATTCGATAAGATCATGGCTGATCTGATCCCAACCACAAATCTAAAGAACACAAGAAGTCGGAGCAGGACCCGGCCACATAGCCCCTGGGCCCTCTCCGCCACCCACAGGGCATTGACCGATCCGAACTCAGCTTCATGTCCAATTTCCTGCCCGCTCCCCATAACCCCTAATTCCCTTTACTTCTAGGAAACTGTCTATTTCTGTTTTAAATTTATCTAATGATGTAGCTTCCACAGCTTCCTGGGGCAGCAAATTCCACAGACCTACCACCCTCTGAGTGAAGAAGTTTCTCCTCATCTCAGTTTTGAAAGAGCAGCCCCTTATTCTAAGATTATGCCCCCTAGTTCTAGTTTCACCCATCTTTGGGAACATCCTTACTGCATCCACCCGATCAAGACCCTTCACAATCTTATATGTTTCAATAAGATCGCCTCTCATTCTTCTGAACTCCAATGAGTAGAGTCCCAATCTACTCAACCTCTCCTCATATGTCCGCCCCCTCATCCCCAGGATTAACCGAGTGAACCTTCTTTGTACTGCCTCGAGAGCAAGTATGTCTTTTCTTAAGTATGGAGACCAAAACTGTATGCAGTATTCCAGGTGCGGTCTCACCAATACCTTATATAACTGCAGCAATACCTCCTTGTTTTTATATTCTATCCCCCTAGCAATAAAAGCCAACATTCCGTTGGCTTTCTTGATCACCTGCTGCACCTGCATACCAACTTTTTGATTTTCTTGCTCTAGGACCCCCAGATCCCTTTGTACTGCAGTACTTTCCAGTCTCTCGCCATTAAGAAAATAACTTGCTCTCTGATTTTTCCTGCCAAAGTGCATAACCTCACATTTTCCAATATTATATTGCATCTGCCAAATCTCCGCCCACTCACCCAGCCTGTCTATATCCCCTTGCAGGTTTTTTATGTCCTCCTCACTCTCTACTTTCCCTCCCATCTTTGTATCATCTGCAAACTTTGATATGTTGAACTCGGTCCCCTCCTCCAAATCGTTAATATAGATTGTAAAGAGTTGGGGACCCAGCACCGACCCCTGTGGAACACCACTGGTTACTGGTTGCCAGTCCGAAAATGAACCATTTATCCCAACTCTCTGCTTCCTGTTCGATAACCAATCCTCCACCCATGCCAGAATATTACCCCCAATCCCGTGATTTTTTATCTTAAGTAATAATCTTTTATGTGGCACCTTGTCGAATGCCTTCTGGAAGTCTAAATACACTATGTCCACTGGTTCCCCTTTATCCACCCTATACGTTATATCCTCGAAGAACTCAAGCAAATTTGTCAGACATGACTTCCCCTTCATAAAGCCATGCTGACTTTGTCCTATTAAATTATGCTTATCTAAATGTTCCGTTACTGTCTCCTTAATAATAGACTCCAAAATTTTACCCACCACAGATGTTAAGCTAACTGGCCTATAATTTCCAGCCTTCTGCCTACTACCCTTTTTAAATAACGGTGTTACATTAGCAGTTTTCCAATCTGCCGGGACCTCTCCTGAGTCCAGGGAATTTTGGAAAACTATCACCAAAGCATCCACAATCCCTACTGCCACTTCCCTCAAGACCCTAGGATGGAAGCCATCAGGTCCAGGGGATTTATCCGCCTTGAGTCCCATTATTTTACTGAGTACCATCTCCTGAGTGATTTTAATCGTATTTAGCTCCTCCCCCCCGAGAGTCCCCTGTTTGTCCAGTGTTGGGATATTCTTAGTGTCCTCTACTGTAAAGACCAATGTTTCTCTCTCAACCTTAGTGTTTCTCTCTCTCTCGCCCCCCAGTTTTTCTCTCTCTCTCTCTCACCCAAGGGTTTCTCTCTCTCTACCCCCATGGTTTCTCTCTCTCCCCCCAGTATTTCTCTCTCTCTTCACCCAGTGTTTCTCCCTGTCCCCCCAGTATTTCTCTCTGTCTCCCCGGTGTTTCTCTCTCTCTCCCCAGTGTTCTCTCTCTCCCCAATGTTTCTCTCTCACCCTTAGTGTTTCTCTCTCTCTCTCCACCCAGTGTTTCCCTCTCTCCTCCCCGCAGTGTTTCTCTCTCTCTCGCCCCCCAGTTTTTCTCTCTCTCTCTCTCACCCAAGGGTTTCTCTCTCTCCCCCCAGTATTTCTCTCTCTCTCCCCGGTGTTTCTCTCTCACTCCCTAGTGTTTCTCTCTCTCCCCAGTGTTTCTCTCTCATCCCCAGTATTTCTCTCTCTCTCACTCCCAGTGTTTCTGTCTCTCCACCCAATGTTTTTCTCTCCCCCGCATTGCTTCTCTCTCTCTCCGCAGTGTTTCTCTCTCTCCCCCAGTGTTTCTCTCTCTCTCTCCCCCCAATGTATCCCAATCTCTACTCCCCCCAGTGTTTCTCTCTCTACCCCCAGGGTTTCACTCTCTCCCCGCAATGTTTCTTTCTCTCCCCCCAGTGTTTCCCTCTCTCCTTCCCGCAGTGTTTCTCTCTCCCTCGCCCCCCAATGTTTCTCCCTCTCCCCCCCCCCCCCAGTGTTTCTCTCTCTCTCACTCTCACCCCAGTGTTTCTCTCTCTCTTCACCCAGTGTTTCTCCCTCTCCCCCCAGTATTTCTCTCTGTCTCCCCGGTGTTTCTCTCTCTCCCCCCAGTGTTCTCTCTCTCCCCAATGTTTCTCTCTCACCCTTAGTGTTTCTCTCTCTCTCTCCACCCAGTGTTTCCCTCTCTCCTCCCCGCAGTGTTTCTCTCTCTCTCGCCCCCCAGTTTTTTTCTCTCTCTCTCTCACCCAAGGGTTTCTCTCTCTCTCCCCCCACGGTTTCTCTCTCTCCCCCCAGTATTTCTCTCTCTCTCCCCGGTGTTTCTCTCTCACTCCCCAGTGTTTCTCTCTCTCCCCAGTGTTTCTCTCTCACCCCCAGTATTTCTCTCTCTCTCCCCCCACTGTTTCTCCCTCTCTCCCCCCAGAGTATCTCAATCTCTCCTCCCCGCAGTGTTTCCCTCTCTTCCCTTAGTCTTTCTCTCTCTATCTCCACCCAGTGTTTCTCTCTCTCCTCCCCCCAGTTATTCTCTCTCTCGCTCCCCCCAGTGTTTCTCTCTTTCTCCCACACCATGTGTTTCTCTCTCTCACTCTCCCCCAGTGTTTCTTTCTCTCTCCTCCCCCCACTGTTTCTCTCTCTCGCCCCCCACTATTTCTCTCTCTCTCCCCGGTGTTTCTCTCTCTCTCTCCAGTGTTTCTCTCTCTCCCCAATGTTTCTCTCTCACCCCCAGTGTTTCTCTCTCTCTCACCCCAGTGTTTCTCTATTTCCCCCACTGTTTCTCTCTCTACCCCAGTCTTTCTCTCTCTCTCCCCCCAGTGTTTCTCTCCCTCTCTCCCTCCAGTCTTTCTCTCTCTCCCCCAAGTGTTTCTCTCTCTCTCGCCCCCAGTGTTTCTCGCTCTCCCCCAGTGTTTCTCTCTCTCCCCCCAGTCTTTCTCTCTCCTCCCCGCACTGTTTCTCTCTCTCTGCCCCCAGTGTTTCGCTCTCTCCCCCCAGTGTTTCTCTCTCTCTCTATCCCCCCCGTGTTTCTCTATCTCCCCCCAGTATTTCTCTCTCTCCCCCCAGTGTTTCTCTCTCTCTCCTCCCACTTTATCCCAATCTCTCCCCCCCCCCCAGTGTTTCTCTCTCACTCCCAGTGTTTCTGTCTCTCCACGCAGTGTTTTTCTCTCCCCCGCATTGCTTCTCTCTCTCTCCCCAGTGTTTCTCTCTCTCCCCCAGTGTTTCTCTCTCTCCCTCCCCCCAATGTATCCCAATCTCTACTCCCACCAGTGTTTCTCTCTCTACCCCCAGTGTTTCTCTCTCTCCCCGCAATGTATCTTTCTCTCCCCCCAGTGTTTCCCTCTCTCCTTCCCGCAATGTTTCTCTCTCTCCCCAATGTTTCTCTCTCACCCCCAGTGTTTCTCTCTCTCTCCGCCCCCCAGTGTTTCTCTATTTCCCCCACTGTTTCTCTCTCTCCCCGGTGTTTCTCTCTCTCTCCCCAGTGTTCTCTCTCTCCCCAATGTTTCTCTCTCACCCTTAGTGTTTCTCTCTCTCTCCGCCCCCCATTGTAGCTCCATCTCCCCCCATTGTTTCTCTCTCTCTCGCACCACTGTTTCTCCCTCTCCCCCCAGTGTTTCTCTCTCTCTCCCCCCAGTGTTTCTCTCTCTCTCTCGCCCCAGTCTTTCTCTCTCTCTCCCCCCAGTGTTTCTCTCTCTCTCTCCCCCCAGTATTTCCCTCTCTCCCCCAGTGTTTCCCTCTCTCCTCCCCCAATGATTCTCTCTCTCTCTCCCCCCACTGTATCTCAATCTCTCCTCCCCCCACTGTTTCTCTCTCTCCCCCCCAGTGTTTCTCTCTTCTCCCCCCAGTATTTCTCGCTCCCTCCCCCCAGTGTTTCACTCTCTCTCTCCCCCAGTGTTTCCCTCTCTCCTCCCCCCAGTTATTCTCTCTCTCGCTCCCCCCAGTGTTTCTCTCTTTCTCCCACACCATGTGTTTCTCTCTCTCACTCTCCTCCAGTGTTTCTTTCTCTCTCCTCCCCCCACTGTTTCTCTCTCTCGCCCCCCACTATTTCTCTCTCTCTCCCCGGTGTTTCTCTCTCTCTCTCCAGTGTTTCTCTCTCTCCCCAATGTTTCTCTCTCACCCCCAGTGTTTCTCTCTCTCTCCGCCCCCCAGTGTTTCTCTATTTCCCCCACTGTTTCTCTCTCTCCCCCAGTCTTTCTCTCTCTCTCCCCCCAGTGTTTCTCTCTATCTCTCCCTCCAGTCTTTCTCTCTCTCCCCCAAGTGTTTCTCTCTCTCTCTCCCCCCAGTGTTTCTCCCTCTCCCCCCAGTATTTCTCTCTGTCTCCCCGGTGTTTCTCTCTCTCCCCCCAGTGTTCTCTCTCTCCCCAATGTTTCTCTCTCACCCTTAGTGTTTCTCTCTCTCTCTCTCTCCACCCAGTGTTTCCCTCTCTCCTCCCCGCAGTGTTTCTCTCTCTCTCGCCCCCCAGTTTTTCTGTCTCTCTCTCTCACCCAAGGGTTTCTCTCTCTCTCCCCCCACGGTTTCTCTCTCCCCCCCAGTATTTCTCTCTCTCTCCCCGGTGTTTCTCTCTCACTCCCCAGTGTTTCTCTCTCTCCCCAGTGTTTCTCTCTCACCCCCAGTATTTCTCTCTCTCTCCCCCCACTGTTTCTCCCTCTCTCCCCCCAGAGTATCTCAATCTCTCCTCCCCGCAGTGTTTCCCTCTCTTCCCTTAGTCTTTCTCTCTCTATCTCCACCCAGTGTTTCCCTCTCTCCTCCCCCCAGTTATTCTCTCTCTCGCTCCCCCCAGTGTTTCTCTCTCTCTCCCACACCATGTGTTTCTCTCTCTCACTCTCCCCCAGTGTTTCTTTCTCTCTCCTCCCCCCACTGATTCTCTCTCTCGCCCCCCACTATTTCTCTCTCTCTCCCCGGTGTTTCTCTCTCTCTCTCCAGTGTTTCTCTCTCTCCCCAATGTTTCTCTCTCACCCCCAGTGTTTCTCTCTCTCTCCGCCCCCCAGTGTTTCTCTATTTCCCCCACTGTTTCTCTCTCTCCCCCAGTCTTTCTCTCTCTCTCCCCCCAGTGTTTCTCTCTCTCTCTCCCTCCAGTCTTTCTCTCTCTCCCCCAAGTGTTTCTCTCTCTCTCTCCCCCCAGTGTTTCTCGCTCTCCCCCAGTGTTTCTCTCTCTCCCCCCAGTCTTTCTCTCTCCTCCCCGCACTGTTTCTCTCTCTCTGCCCCCAGTGTTTCGCTCTCTCCCCCCAGTGTTTCTCTCTCTCTCTATCCCCCCCGTGTTTCTCTATCTCCCCCCAGTATTTCTCTCTCTCCCCCCAGTGTTTCTCTCTCTCTCCCCCCACTTTATCCCAATCTCTCCTCCCCCCAGTGTTTCTCTCTCACTCCCAGTGTTTCTGTCTCTCCCCCAGTGTTTCTCTCTCTCCCCCCAGTCTTTCTCTCTCCTCCCCGCACAGTTTCTCTCTCTCTGCCCCCAGTGTTTCTCGCTCTCTCTCCCCCCAGTGTTTCCCTCTCTCCTCCCCCCAGTGTTTCTCTCTCTCTCCGCCCAGTGTTTCTCTCTCTCCCCAACCAGTGTTTCTCTCTCTCTCTCCCCCAGTGTATCTCCCTGTCTGCCCCCCCGAAGTGTTTATCTCTCTCCTCCCCCCAGTATTTCTCTCTCTCTCTCCCCAGTGTTTCTCTCTCTCGCCAGTGTTTCTCTCTCTCTCCCCAGTTTTTCTCTCTCTCCCCAGTGTTTCTCTCCCTCCCCCAGTGTTTCTCTCTCTCTCCGCCACCCAGTGTTTCTCTATCTCCCCCCAGTGTTTCTCTCTCTCTCTCCCCCAGTGTATCTCCCTGTCTGCCCCCCCGAAGTGTTTATCTCTCTCCTCCCCCCAGTATTTCTCTCTCTCTCTCCCCAGTGTTTCTCTCTCTCGCCAGTGTTTCTCTCTCTCTCCCCAGTTTTTCTCTCTCTCCCCAGTGTTTCTCTCCCTCCCCCAGTGTTTCTCTCTCTCTCCGCCACCCAGTGTTTCTCTATCTCCCCCCAGTGTTTCTCTCTCTCTCCCCTCAGTGCTTCTCTCTCTCTCCACCCCCCAGTGTTTCTCTCTCTCTCCCCACAGTGTTTTCTCTCTCTCACCCCCCCAGTGTTTCTCTCTCTCTCTCTCTCCCCCCAGTTTTTCACTCTCTCTTTGTGTGCCCCCAGTTTTTTTCGCTCTCTCTCCCCCCCAGTATTTCTCTCTCTCTCCCCCCAGTGTTTCTCTCTCTTTCCCCCTCCCCAGTGTTTCACTCTCTCCTCCCCCCAGTTTTTCTCTCTCTCCCCCCAGTATTTCTCTCTCTCTCCCCGGTGTTTCTCTCTCTCTCCCCAGTGTTTCTCTCTCTCCCCAGTGTTTCTCTCTCACACCCAGTGTTTCTCTCTCTCTCTCCCCTAGTGTTTAAATCTTTCTCTCCCCCAGTGTTTCTCTCTCTCTCTCCCTCAGTGTTTCTCTCTCTCTCTCCACCCAGTGTTTCCCTCTCTCCTCCCGGCAGTGTTTCTCTCTCTCTCGCCCCCCAGTGTTTCTCTCTCTTTCTCTCACCCCAGTGTTTCTCTCTCTCTCTCTCACCCCAGTGTTTCTCTCTCTCTCCCCCCAGTGTTTCTCTCTCTCTCCGCCCAGTATTTCTCTCTCTCTCCCCAGTGTTTCTCTCTCTCACCAGTGTTTCTCTCTCACCCCCAATGTTTCTCTCTCTGTCCGCCCCCAGTGTTTCTCGATCTCCCCCCTGTTTTTCTCTCTCTCTCGCCCCACTGTTTCTCTCTCTCACCCCAGTCTTTCTCTCACCCTCCCCCCAGTGTTTCTCTCTCTCTCCCGCCATTCTTTCTCTCTCTCCCCCCCAGTGTTTCCCTCTCTCTCTCACCCCAGTCTTTCTCTCTCACCTCCCAGTGTTTCTCTCTCTCTCTCCCCCCAGTGTTTCTCTCTCTCCCCGTATGTTTCCCTCTCTCCTCCCCCCAGTGTTTCTCTCTCTCTCTCCCCCCAGTGCATCGCAATCTCTTCTCCCCCCACTGTTTCTCTCTCTCCCCCCCAGTGTTTCTCGCTCTCTCTCCCCCCCAGTGTTTCTCTCTCTCTCCCCCAGTGTTTCTCTCTCTCCCCCCAGTGTTTTTCTCTCTCTCTCCACCCAGTGTTTCCCTCTTTCCTCCCACCAGTTTTTCTCTCTCTCTCCTCCCCCACTGTTTCTCCCTCTCTCCCCCCAGTGTTTCTCTCTCTCTCTCTCCCCCCTGTGTTTCTCTCTCTCTCTCTCCCCAGTGTTTCTCTCTCTGTCCCCCTCCCCAGTGTTTCTCTCTCCTCCCCATAGTTTTTCTCTCTCTTCCCGCAGTATTTCTCTCTCTCTCCAATGTTTCTCTCTCTCCCCAGTGTTTCTCTCTCACCCCCAGTGTTTATCTCTCTCTCCGCCCCCCAGTGTTTCTCTATCTCCCCCCAGTGTTTCTCTCTCTCTCTCCCCCCAGTGTTTCTCTCTCTCTCTCTCCCCCCTGTGTTTCTCTCTCTCTCTCTCCCCAGTGTTTCTCTCTCTGTCCCCCTCCCCAGTGTTTCTCTCTCCTCCCCATAGTTTTTCTCTCTCTTCCCGCAGTATTTCTCTCTCTCTCCAATGTTTCTCTCTCTCCCCAGTGTTTCTCTCTCACCCCCAGTGTTTATCTCTCTCTCCGCCCCCCAGTGTTTCTCTATCTCCCCCCAGTGTTTCTCTCTCTCTCTCCCCCCAATGTTTCTCTCTCTCTCTCCCCCCGAGTGTTTAAATCTTTCTCTCCCCAGTGTTTCTCTCTCTCTCCCCCAGTGTTTCTCTCTCTCTCTCTCTCCCCAGTGTTTCTCTCTCTCTCTCTCTCACCCCAGTGTTTCTCTCTCTCCCCCCAGTGTTTCTCTCTCTCCCCCCCAGTATTTCTCTCTCTCTCCCCGGTGTTTCTCTCTCTCTCCCCCAGAACAAAGAACAAAGAGATCTAGGAGTACAGATTCATCGCTCCTTGAAAGTGGAGTCACAGGTGGATAGGGTGGTGAAGAAGGCATTCAGCATGCTTGGTTTCATTGGTCAGAACATTGAATGCAGGAGTTGGGATGTCTTGTTGAAGTTGTACAGGGCATTGGTGAGGCCACACTTGGAGTACTGTGTACAGTTCTGGTCACCCTATTATAGAAAGGATATTATTAAACTAGAAAGAGTGCAGAAAAGATTTACTAGGATGCTACCGGGACTTGATAGTTTGACTTACAGGGAGAGGTTAGACAGACTGGGAGTTTTTTCCCTGGAGAGTAGGAGGTTAAGGGGTGATCTTATAGAAGTCTATAAAATAATGAGGGGCATAGATAAGGTCGATAGTCAAAATCTTTTCCCAAAGGTAGGGGAGTCTATAACGAGGGGGCACAGATTTAAGGTGAGAGGGGAGAGATACAAAAGGATCCAGAGGGGCAATTTTTTCACTCAAAGGGTGGTGAGTGTCTGGAACGAGCTGCCAGAGGCAGTAGTAGAGGCGGGTACAATTTTGTCTTTTAAAAAGCATTTGGACAGTTACATGGGGAAGATGGGTATCGAGGGATATGGGCCAAGTGCAGGCAATTGGGACTAGCTTAGTGGTATAAACTGGGCGACATGGACATGTTGGGCCGAAGGGCCTGTTTCCATGTTGTAACTTCTATGATTATATTTTCTATGATTATTCTCTCTCTCGCTCCCCCCAGTGTTTCTCTCCCTCTCCCACACCATGTGATTCTCTCTCTCACTCTCCCCCAATGTTTCTTTCTCTCTCCTCCCCCCACTGTTTCTCTCTCTCGCCCCCCACTATTTCTCTCTCTCTCCCCGGTGTTTCTCTCTCTCTCTCCAGTGTTTCTCTCTCTCCCCAATGTTTCTCTCTCACCCGCAGTGTTTCTCTCTCTCTCCGCCCCCCAGTGTTTCTCTATTTCCCCCACTGTTTCTCTCTCTCCCCCAGTCTTTCTCTCTCTCTCTCCCCAGTGTTTCTCCCTCTCTCCCTCCAGTCTTTCTCTCTTTCCCCCAAGTGTTTCTCTCTCTCTCTCCCCAGTGTTTCTCGCTCTCCCCCAGTGTTTCTCTCTCTCCCCCCAGTCTTTCTCTCTCCTCCCCCCACTGTTTCTCTCTCTCTGCCCCCAGTGTTTCGCTCTCTCCCCCAGTGTTTCTCTCTCTCTCTATCCCCCCCCGTGTTTCTCTCTCTCCCCCCAGTGTTTCTCTCTCTCTCCCCCCAGTGTTTCTCTCTCTCTCCCCCCACTTTATCCCAATCTCTCCTCCCCCCAGTGTTTCTCTCTCACTCCCAGTGTTTCTGTCTCTCCACCCAATGTTTTTCTCTCCCCCGCATTGCTTCTCTCTCTCTCCCCAGTGTTTCTCTCTCTCCCCCAGTGTTTCTCTCTCTCTCTCCCCCCAATGTATCCCAATCTCTACTCCCCCCAGTGTTTCTCTCTCTACCCTCAGTGTTTCTCTCTCTCCCCGCAATGTTTCTTTCTCTCCCCCCAGTGTTTCCCTCTCTCCTTCCCGCAGTGTTTCTCTCTCTCTCGCCCCCCAATGTTTCTCTCTCTCTCTACCCCCCCCCCCCCCCCGCCAGTGTTTCTCTCTCTCTCACTCTCACCCCAGTGTTTCTCTCTCTCTTCACCCAGTGTTTCTCCCTCTCCCCCCAGTATTTCTCTCTGTCTCCCCGGTGTTTCTCTCTCTCTCCCCAGTGTTCTCTCTCTCCCCAATGTTTCTCTCTCACCCTTAGTGTTTCTCTCTCTCTCCACCCAGTGTTTCCCTCTCTCCTCCCCGGAGTGTTTCTCTCTCTCTCGCCCCCCAGTTTTTCCCTCTCTCTCTCTCACCCAAGGGTTTCTCTCTCTCTCCCCCCGCGGTTTCTCTCTCTCCCCCCAGTATTTCTCTCTCTCTTCACCCAGTGTTTCTCCCTCTCCCCCCAGTATTTCTCTCTGTCTCCCCGGTGTTTCTCTCTCTCTCCCCAGTGTTCTCTCTCTCCCCAATGTTTCTCTCTCACCCTTAGTGTTTCTCTCTCTCTCTCCACCCAATGTTTCCCTCTCTCCTCCCCGCAGTGTTTCTCTCCCTCTCGCCCCCCAGTTTCTCTCTCTCTCTCTCTCACCCAAGGGTTCCTCTCTCTCTCCCCCAACGGTTTCTCTCTCTCCCCCCAGTATTTCTCTCTCTCTCCCCGGTGTTTCTCTCTCACTCCCCAGTGTTTCTCTCTCTCCCCAGTGTTTCTCTCTCATCCCCAGTATTTCTCTCTCTCTCACTCCCAGTGTTTCTGTCTCTCCACCCAATGTTTTTCTCTTCCCCGCATTGCTTCTCTCTCTCTCCCCAGTGTTTCTCTCTCTCCCCAAGTGTTTCTCTCGCTCTCTCCCCCCAATGTATCCCAATCTCTACTCCCCCCAGTGTTTCTCTCTCTACCCCCAGTGTTTCTCTCTCTCCCCGCAATGTTTCTTTCTCTCCCCCCAGTGTTTCCCTCTCTCCTTCCCGCAGTGTTTCTCTCTCCCTCGCCCCCCAATGTTTCTCTCTCTCTCTCCCCCCCCCAGTGTTTCTCTCTCTCTCACTCTCACCCCAGTGTTTCTCTCTCTCTTCACCCAGTGTTTCTCCCTCTCCCCCCAGTATTTCTCTCTGTCTCCCCGGTGTTTCTCTCTCTCCCCCCAGTGTTCTCTCTCTCCCCAATGTTTCTCTCTCACCCTTAGTGTTTCTCTCTCTCTCTCCACCCAGTGTTTCCCTCTCTCCTCCCCGCAGTGTTTCTCTCTCTCTCGCCCACCAGTTTTTCTCTCTCTCTCTCTCACCCAAGGGTTTCTCTCTCTCTCCCCCCACGGTTTCTCTCTCTCCCCCCAGTATTTCTCTCTCTCTTCACCCAGTGTTTCTCCCTCTCCCCCCAGTATTTCTCTCTGTCTCCCCGGTGTTTCTCTCTCTCTCCCCAGTGTTCTCTCTCTCCCCAATGTTTCTCTCTCACCCTTAGTGTTTCTCTCTCTCTCTCCACCCAGTGTTTCCCTCTCTCCTCCCCGCAGTGTTTCTCTCTCTCTCGCCCCCCAATTTTTCTCTCTCTCTCTCTCACCCAAGGGTTTCTCTCTCTCTCCCCCAACGGTTTCTCTCTCTCCCCCCAGTATTTCTCTCTCTCTCCCCGGTGTTTCTCTCTCACTCCCCAGTGTTTCTCTCTCTCCCCAGTGTTTCTCTCTCACCCCCAGTATTTCTCTCTCTCTCCCCCCACTGTTTCTCCCTCTCTCCCCCCAGAGTATCTCAATCTCTCCTCCCCGCAGTGTTTCCCTCTCTTCCCTTAGTCTTTCTCTCTCTATCTCCACCCAGTGTTTCCCTCTC
Organism: Heptranchias perlo; assembly: GCF_035084215.1. Classification (NCBI taxonomy): domain Eukaryota; kingdom Metazoa; phylum Chordata; class Chondrichthyes; order Hexanchiformes; family Hexanchidae; genus Heptranchias; species Heptranchias perlo. The sequence continues at coordinate 267,663 of NW_027139341.1, forward strand.
TCCTCCCCCCAGTTATTCTCTCTTTCGCTCCCCCCAGTGTTACTCTCTCTCTCCCACACCATGTGTTTCTATCTCTCACTCTCCACCAGTGTTTCTTTCTCTCTCCTCCCCCCACTGTTTCTCTCTCTCGCCCCCCACTATTTCTCTCTCTCTCCCCGGTGTTTCTCTCTCTCTCTCCAGTGTTTCTCTCTCTCCCCAATGTTTCTCTCTCACCGCCAGTGTTTCTCACTCTCTCCGCCCCCCAGTGTTTCTCTATTTCCCCCACTGTTTCTCTCTCTCCCCCAGTCTTTCTCTCTCTCTCCCCCCAGTGTTTCTCTCTCTCTCTCCCTCCAGTCTTTCTCTCTCTCCCCCAAGTGTTTCTCTCTCTCTCTCCCCCCAGTGTTTCTCGCTCTCCCCCAGTGTTTCTCTCTCTCCCCCCAGTCTTTCTCTCTCCTCCCCGCAATGTTTCTCTCTCTCTGCCCCCAGTGTTTCGCTCTCTCCCCCAGTGTTTCTCTCTCTCTCTATCCCCCCCCGTGTTTCTCTATCTCCAACCCAGTATTTCTCTCTCTCCCCCCAGTGTTTCTCTCTCTCTCCCCCCACTTTATCCCAATCTCTCCTCCCCCCAGTGTTTCTCTCTCACTCCCAGTGTTTCTGTCTCTCCACCCAATGTTTTTCTCTCCCCCGCATTGCTTCACTCTCTCTCCCCAGTGTTTCTCTCTCTCCCCCAGTGTTTCTGTCTCTCTCTCCCCCCAATGTATCCCAATCTCTACTCCCCCCAGTGTTTCTCTCTCTTCCCCCAGTGTTTCTCTCTCTCCCCGCAATGTTTCTTTCTCTCCCCCCAGTGTTTCCCTCTCTCCTTCCCGCAGTGTTTCTCTCTCTCTCGCCCCCCAATGTTTCTCTCTCTCTCTCCACCCCCCCCCCCCAGTGTTTTTCTCTCTCTCTCACTCTCACCCCTGTGTTTCTCTCTCTCTTCACCCAGTGTTTCTCCCTCTCCCCCCAGTATTTCCCTCTGTCTCCCCGGTGTTTCTCTCTCTCTCCCCAGTGTTCTCTCTCTCTCTCCCCCCACTTTATCCCAATCTCTCCTCCCCCCAGTGTTTCTCTCTCACTCCCAGTGTTTCTGTCTCTCCACCCAATGTTTTTCTCTCCCCCACATTGCTTCTCTCTCTCTCCCCAGTGTTTCTCTCTCTCCCCCACTGTTTCTCTCTCTCTCTCCCCCCAATGTATCCCATTCTCTACTCCCCCCAGTGTTTCTCTCTCTTCCCCCAGTGTTTCTCTCTCTCCCCGCAATGTTTCTTTCTCTGCCCCCCGTGTTTCTCTATCTCACCCCAGTATTTCTCTCTCTACCCCCAGTGTTTCTCTCTCTCTCCCCCCACTTTATCCCAATCTCTCCTCCCCCCAGTGTTTCTCTCTCACTCCCAGTGTTTCTGTCTCTCCACCCAATGTTTTTCTCTCCCCCGCATTGCTTCTCTCTCTCTCCCCAGTGTTTCTCTCTCTCCCCCAGTGTTTCTCTCTCTCTCGCCCCCCAATATTTCTCTCTCTCTCTCTCCCCCGCCCAGTGTTTTTCTCTCTCTCTCACTCTCACCCCAGTGTTTCTCTCTCTCTTCAGCCAGTGTTTCTCCCTCTCCCCCCAGTATTTCTCTCTGTCTCCCAGGTGTTTCTCTCTCTCTCCCCAGTGTTCTCTCTCTCCCCAATGTTTCTCTCTCACCCTTAGTGTTTCTCTCTCTCTCCGCCCCCCATTGTAGCTCTATCTCCCCCCATTGCTTCTCTCTCTCTCGCCACACTGTTTCTCCCTCTCCCCCCAGTGTTTCTCTCTCTCTCCCCCCAGTGTTTCTCTCTCTCTCTCGCCCCAGTCTTTCTCTCTCTCTCCCCCCAGTGTTTCTCTCTCTCTCTCCCCAGTATTTCCCTCTCTCCCCCAGTGTTTCCCTCTCTCCTCCCCCAATGATTCTCTCTCTCTCACCCCCCAGTGTATCTCAATCTCTCCTCCCCCCACTGTTTCTCTCTCTCCCCCCCCCAGTGTTTCTCTCTTCTCCCCCCAGTATTTCTCGCTCGCTCCCCCCAGTGTTTCACTCTCTCTCTCCCCCAATGTTTCTCTCTCTCTCCCCCCAGTGTATCTCAATCTCTCCTCCCCCAGTGTTTCTCTCTCTCCCCCAGTGTTTCACTGTTTCCCCCCAGTGTTTCTCTCTCTCTCCAACACCATGTGTTTCTCTCTCTCTCTCTCCCCCAGTGTTTCTTTCTCTCTCCTCCCCCCACTGTTTCTCCCTCTCTCTCCCCAGTGTTTCTCTCTCTCTCTCCCCCCAGTGTTTCTCGCTCTCCCCCTCCCAGTGTTTCTCTCTTTCTCTATCCCCCCCAGTGTTTCTCTCTCTCGGCCACAGTGTTTCTCTCTCTCTCCCCTCCAGTGTTTCTCTCTCTCACCCAACAGTGTTTCTCTCTCTCCCCCCAATGTTTCTCTCTCCCCCTCCCAGTGATTCTCTCTCTCTCCCCAGAGTTTCTCTCTCACGCCCAGTGTTTCTCTCTCTCTCCGCCCCCCATTGTTTCTCTATCTCCCCCCAGTGTTTCTCGCTCTCTCGCCCCACTGTTTCTCTCTCTCTCCCCAGTCTTTCTCTCTCTCCCCCCAGTGTTTCTCTCTCTTTCGCCCCAGTCTTTCTCTCTCTCTCCCCCCAGTGTTTCTCTCTCTCTCCCCCCAGTATTTCTCTCTCCTCCCCCAGTGTTTCTCTCTCTCTCTCCCCCCATTGTAGCTCTATCTCCCCCCATTGTTTCTCTCTCTCTCGCCCCACTGTTTCTCCCTCTCCCCACAATGTTTCTCTCTCCCCCCGCAGTGCTTCTCTCTCTCTCCCCAGTGCTTCTCTCTCTCCCCCAGTGTTTCTCTCTCTCTCCCCCCAATGTATCTCAATCTCTACTACCCCCAGTGTTTCTCTCTCTTCCCCCAGTGTTTCTCTCTCTCCCCCCAATGTTTATCTCTCTCACCCCAGTCTTTCTCTCTCCCTCTCTCTCTCCCAAGTGTTTCTCTCTCTCTCTCCCCCAGTGTTTCTCGCTCTCTCTCTCTCCCCAGTGTTTCTCCCTCTCCCCACACTGTTTCTCTCTCTCTCTCCCCAATGTTTCTCTCTCTCTCCCACCAGTCATTCTGTCTCTCTCCCCCAGTGTTTCTCTCTCCCTCCCCCCCCCTGTTTCTCTCTCTCTCCCCCCCAGTGTTTCTCTTTATCTCCCCCGCAGTGTTTCTCTCTCTCCTCCCACCTGTGTTTCTCTCTCTCTCTCTCTCCCCCCAGTGATTCTCTCTCTCTCCCCCCAGTATTTCTCACTCACTCTCTCCCCCAGTGTTTATCTCTCTCTCCCCCCAGTGTATCTCAATCTCTCCTCCCCCAGTGTTTCTCTCTCTCCCCCCAGTGTTTCTCTCTCTCTCTCCACCCAGTGTTACCCTCTCTCCTCCCCCCAGTTTTTCTTTCTCTCCCCCACCCAGTGTTTCTCTCTCTCTCCCACACCATGTGCTTCTATCTCTCTCTCCCCCAGTGTTTCTTTCTCTCTCCTCCCCCCACTGTTTCTCCCTCTCGCCCACCAGTGTTCCTCTCTCTCTCTCTCTCCCCCAGTGACTCTCCCTCTCCCCCCAGTGTTTCTCTCTCTCTCTATCCCCACAGTGTTTCTCTCTCTCTCCCCCCAGTGTTTCTCTCTCTCACCCCGCAATGTATCCCAATCTCTACTCCACCCAGTGTTTCCCTCTCGTCCCCCAGTGTTTCTCTCTCTCCCCCCAATGTTTCTCTCTCTCTCCCCAGTGTTTATCTGTCTCACCCCAGTTTTTCTCTAGTCCCTCTCTCTCTCCCCAGTGTTTCTCTCTCTCTCTCCCCCCAGTGTTTCTATCTCTCTCTCCACAGTGTTTCTCTCTCTCCCCCCACTGTTTCTCTCTCTCTCTCCCCAGTGATTCTCTCTCTCACACCTCCCAGTGTTTCTCTCTCTCTCCCTCCCCAGCGTTTCTCTCTCTCTCTATCCCCCCCGTGTTTCTCTATCTCCCCCCAGTATTTCTCTCTCTCCCCCCAGTGTTTCTCTCTCTCTCCCCCCACTTTATCCCAATCTCTCCTCCCCCCAGTGTTTCTCTCTCACTCCCAGTGTTTCTGTCTCTCCACCCAATGTTTTTCTCTCCCCCGCATTGCTTCTCTCTCTCTCCCCAGTGTTTCTCTCTCTCCCCCAGTGTTTCTCTCTCTCTCTCCCCCCAATGTATCCCAATCTCTACTCCCCCCATTGTTTCTCTCTCTTCCCCCAGTGTTTCTCTCTCTCCCCGCAATGTTTCTTTCTCTCACCCCAGTGTTTCCCTCTCTCTTTCCCGCAGTGTTTCTCTCTCTCTCGCCCCCCCAATGTTTCTCTCTCTCTCTCCCCCCCCCAATGTTTTTCTCTCTCTCTCACTCTCACGCCAGTGTTTCTCTCTCTCTTCACCCAGTGTTTCTCCCTCTCCCCCCAGTATTTCTCTCTGTCTCCCCGGTGTTTCTCTCTCTCTCCCCAGTGTTCTCTCTCTCCCCAATGTTTCTCTCTCACCCTTAGTGTTTCTCTCTCTCTCCGCCCCCCCATTGTAGCTCTATCTCCCCCCATTGTTTCTCTCTCTCTCGCCCCACTGTTTCTCCCTCTCCCCCCAGTGTTTCTCTCTCTCTCCCCCCAGTGTTTCTCTCTCTCTCTCGCCCCAGTCTTTCTCTCTCTCTCCCCCCAGTGCTTCTCTCTCTCTCTCCCCCCAGTATTTCCCTCTCTCCCCCAGTGTTTCCCTCTCTCCTCCCCCAATGATTCTCTCTCTCTCTCCCCCCAGTGTATCTCAATCTCTCCTCCCCCCACTGTTTCTCTCTCTCCCCCCCAGTGTTTCTCTCTTCTCCCCCCAGTATTTCTCGCTCGCTCCCCCCAGTGTTTCACTCTCTCTCTCCCCCAGTGTTTCTCTCTCTCTCCCCCCAGTGTATCTCAATCTCTCCTCCCCCAGTGTTTCTCTCTCTCCCCCAGTGTTTCACTGTTTCCCCCCAGTGTTTCTCTCTCTCTCCCACACCATGTGTTTCTCTCTCTCTCTCTCTCTCCCCCAGTGTTTCTTTCTCTCTCCTCCCCCCACTGTTTCTCCCTCTCTCTCCCCAGTGTTTCTCTCTCTCTCTCCCCCCAGTGTTTCTCGCTCTCCCCCTCCCAGTGTTTCTCTCTTTCTCTATCCCCCCCAGTGTTTCTCTCTCTCGGCCACAGTGTTTCTCTCTCTATCCCCCCCCAGTGTTTCTCTCTCTCACCCAACAGTGTTTCTCTCTCTCCCCCCAATGTTTCTCTCTCCCCCTCCCAGTGCTTCTCTCTCTCTCCCCAGAGTTTCTCTCTCACGCCCAGTGTTTCTCTCTCTCTCCGCCCCCCAGTCTTTCTCTCTCTCCCCCCAGTGTTTCTCTCTCTCTCGCCCCAGTCTTTCTCTCTCTCTCCCCCCAGTGTTTCTCTCTCTCTCCCCCCAGTATTTCTCTCTCTCCCCCAGTGTTACCCTCTCTCCTCCCCCAGTGTTTCTCTCTCTCTCCCCCCAGTGTATCTCAATCTCTCCTCCCCCAGTGTTTCTCTCTCTCCCCCAGTGTTTCACTGTTTCCCCCCAGTGTTTCTCTCTCTCTCCCACACCATGTGTTTCTCTCTCTCTCTCTCCCCCAGTGTTTCTTTCTCTCTCCTCCCCCCACTGTTTCTCCCTCTCTCTCCCCAGTGTTTCTCTCTCTCTCTCCCCCCAGTGTTTCTCGCTCTCCCCCTCCCAGTGTTTCTCTCTTTCTCTATCCCCCCCAGTGTTTCTCTCTCTCGGCCACAGTGTTTCTCTCTCTCTCCCCCCCCAGTGTTTCTCTCTCTCACCCAACAGTGTTTCTCTCTCTCCCCCCAATGTTTCTCTCTCCCCCTCCCAGTGCTTCTCTCTCTCTCCCCAGAGTTTCTCTCTCACGCCCAGTGTTTCTCTCTCTCTCCGCCCCCCATTGTTTCTCTATCTCCCCCCAGTGTTTCTCGCTCTCTCGCCCCACTGTTTCTCTCTCTCCCCCCAGTCTTTCTCTCTCTCCCCCCAGTGTTTCTCTCTCTCTCCCCCCAGTATTTCTCTCTCTCCCCCAGTGTTACCCTCTCTCCTCCCCCAGTGTTTCTCTCTCTCTCCCCCCAGTGTTTCTCTCTCTCTCCCCCCAGTGTTTCTCTCTCTCTCCCCCCAGTGTTTCTCTCTCTCCTCCCCAGTGTTTCTCTCTCTCTCCCCGCAGTGTATCCCAATCTCTCCGACCCCCAGTGTTTCTCTCTCACCCCCCAGTGTTTTTCTCTCTCCCCACAATGTTTCTCTCTCCCCCCGCAGTGCTTCTCTCTGTCTCCCCAGTGCTTCTCTCTTTCACCCAGTGTTTCTCTCTCTCTCCCCCCAATGTATCTCAATCTCTACTCCCCCCAGTGTTTCTCTCTCTTCCCCCAGTGTTTCTCTCTCTACCCCCAATGTTTATCTCTCTCACCCCAGTCTTTCTCTCTCCCTCTCTCTCTCCCAAGTGTTTCTCTCTCTCTCTCTCCCCCAGTGTTTCTCGCTCTCTCTCTCTCCCCAGTGTTTCTCTCTCTCCCCACACTGTTTCTCTCTCTCTCTCCCCAATGTTTCTCTCTCTCTCCCCCCAGTCATTCTGTCTCTCTCCCCCAGTGTTTCTCTCTCCCTCCCCCCCTGTTTCTCTCTCTCCCCCGCAGTGTTTCTCTCTCTCCTCCCACCTGTGTTTCTCTCTCTCTCTCTCTCCCCCCAGTGATTCTCTCCCTCTCCCCCCAGTATTTCTCACTCACTCTCTCCCCCAGTGTTTATCTCTCTCTCCCCCCAGTGTATCTCAATCTCTCCTCCCCCAATGTTTCTCTCTCTCCCCCAGTGTTTCTCCCTCTCTCTCCACCCAGTGTTACCCTCTCTCCTCCCCCCAGTTTTTCTTTCTCTCCCCCACCCAGTGTTTCTCTCTCTCTCCCACACCATGTGCTTCTATCTCTCTCTCCCCCAGTGTTTCTTTCTCTCTCCTCCCCCCACTGTTTCTCCCTCTCGCCCACCAGTGTTCCTCTCTCTCTCTCTCTCCCCCCAGTGACTCTCCCTCTCCCCCCAGTGTTTCTCTCTCTCTCTATCCCCACAGTGTTTCTCTCTCTCTCCCCCCAGTGTTTCTCTCTCCCCCCAGTGTTTCTCTCTCTCTCCCCGCAATGTATCCCAATCTCTACTCCACCCAGTGTTTCCCTCTCGTCCCCCAGTGTTTCTCTCTCTCCCCCCAATGTTTCTCTCTCTCTCCCCAGTGTTTATCTGTCTCACCCCAGTTTTTCTCTAGTCCCTCTCTCTCTCCCCAGTGTTTCTCTCTCTCTCTCCCCCCAGTGTTTCTCTCTCTCTCTCCACAGTGTTTCTCTCTCTCCCCCCACTGTTTCTCTCTCTCTCCCCAGTGATTCTCTCTCTCACTCCTCCCAGTGTTTCTCTCTCTCTCCCTCCCCAGCGTTTCTCTCTCTCTCCCTCCCCAGTCTTTCTCTCTCTCTCTCCCAGTGTTTCTCTCTCCCTCCCCCCATTGTTTCTCTCTCTCTCCCCTACAGTGTTTCCCTCTGTGTCCCCCCAGTGTTTCTCTCTCTCTCTCCCCCCAGTGTTTCGCTCTCTCCACCCGTTGTTTCTCTCTCTCTCCCCCCAGTGTTTCTCTCTCTCCACCCATTGTTTCTCTCTCTCTCCCCACAGTGTTTCTCTCTCTCTCCCACCCCCATTGTTTCTCTCTCTCTCTCCACCCAGTGTTTCACTCTCTCCACCCAGTGTTTCTCTCTCACTCCCCAGTGTTTCTCTCTCTCCCCTGTTTTTCTCTCTCTATCTCTCCCCCCAGTGTTTCTCTCTCTCTCTATCCCCAGTGTTACTCTCCCTGTCCCCCGCCCCAGTGTTTCTCTCTCTCCTCCCCGCAGTGTTTCTCTCTCTCCCCCCAGTGTTTCTCTCTCTCCCCCCAGTGTTTCTCTCTCTCTCTCCCCCCAGTGTTTCTATCTCTCCCCAGAGTTCATCTCTCTCCCCAATCTTTCTCTCTCTCCCCAGTGTTTCTCTCTGTCCACCTCCCCAGTGTTTCTCTCTCTTCTCCCCCCAGTGTTTCTCACTCTCCTCCCAGTGTTTCTCTCTCTCCCCCAGTGTTTCTCTCTCTCTCTCCCCCCAGTGTTTCTATCTCTCCCCAGAGTTTCTCTCTCTCCCCAAAGTTTCTCTCTCTCCCCAGTGTTTCTCTCTCTCCCCCCATGGTTTCTCTCTCTCTCCTCCCCGCAGTGTTTCTCTCTCTCCCCCCAGTCTTTCTCTCTCTCTCTCCCCCCAGTGTTTCTCTCTCTCCCCCAGTGTTTCATTCTCTCTCTCCCCCCAGTGTTTCTCTCTCACTCTCCCCCGAGTGTTTAAATCTTTCTCTCCCCCAGTGTTTCTCGCTCTCTCTCCCCCCAGTGTTTCTCTCTCACTCTCCACCCAGTGTTTCCCTCTCTCCTCCCCCCAGTGTTTCTCTCTCTCTCTCCGCCCAGTGTTTCTCTCTCTCCCCAACCAGTGTTTCTCTCTCTCCTCCCCCCAGTATTTCTCTCTCTCTCTCCCCAGTGTTTCTCTCTCTCGCCAGTGTTTCTCTCTCTCTCCCCAGTTTTTCTCTCTCTCCCCAGTGTTTCTCTCCCTCCCCCAGTGTTTCTCTCTCTCTCCGCCACCCAGTGTTTCTCTATCTCCCCCAGTGTTTCTCTCTCTCTCCCCTCAGTGTTTCTCTCTCTCTCCTCCCCCCAGTGTTTCTCTCTCTCTCCCCACAGTGTTTTCTCTCTCTCACCCCCCCAGTGTTTCTCTCTCTCTCTCTCTCCCCCCAGTTTTTCACTCTCTCTTTGTGTGCCCCCAGTTTTTTTCGCTCTCTCTCCCCCCCAGTATTTCTCTCTCTCTCTCCCCAGTGTTTCTCTCTCTGTCCCCCTCCCCAGTGTTTCACTCTCTCCTCCCCCCAGTTTTTCTCTCTCTCCCCCCAGTATTTATCTCTCTCTCCCCGGTGTTTCTCTCTCTCTCCCCAGTGTTTCTCCCTCTCCCCAGTGTTTCTCTCTCACCCCCAGTGTTTCTCTCCCTCTCCGCACCCCAGTGTTTCTCTATCTCCCCCCAATGTTTCTCTCTCTCTCTCCCCCCAGTGTTTCTCTCTCTCCCCACAATGTTTCTCTCTCCCCCCGCAGTGCTTCTCTCTCTCTCCCCAGTGCTTCTCTCTCTCCCCCAGTGTTTCTCTCTCTCTCCCCCCAATGTATCTCAATCTCTACTCCCCCCAGTGTTTCTCTCTCTTCCCCCAGTGTTTCTCTCTTTCTCTATCCCCCCCAGTGTTTCTCTCTCTCGGCCACAGTGTTTCTCTCTCTATCCCCCCCCAGTGTTTCTCTCTCTCACCCAACAGTGTTTCTCTCTCTCCCCCCAATGTTTCTCTCTCCCCCTCCCAGTGCTTCTCTCTCTCTCCCCCCAGTGTTTCTCTCTCTCTCCCCCCAGTATTTCTCTCTCTCCCCCAGTGTTACCCTCTCTCCTCCCCCAGTGTTTCTCTCTCTCTCCCCCCAGTGTATCTCAATCTCTCCTCCCCCAGTGTTTCTCTCTCTCCCCCAGTGTTTCACTGTTTCCCCCCAGTGTTTCTCTCTCTCTCTCCCACACCATGTGTTTCTCTCTCTCTCTCTCCCCCAGTGTTTCTTTCTCTCTCCTCCCCCCACTGTTTCTCCCTCTCTCTCCCCAGTGTTTCTCTCTCTCTCTCCCCCCAGTGTTTCTCGCTCTCCCCCTCCCAGTGTTTCTCTCTTTCTCTATCCCCCCCAGTGTTTCTCTCTCTCGGCCACAGTGTTTCTCTCTCTCTCCCCCCCCAGTGTTTCTCTCTCTCACCCAACAGTGTTTCTCTCTCTCCCCCCAATGTTTCTCTCTCCCCCTCCCAGTGCTTCTCTCTCTCTCCCCAGAGTTTCTCTCTCACGCCCAGTGTTTCTCTCTCTCTCCGCCCCCCATTGTTTCTCTATCTCCCCCCATTGTTTCTCGCTCTCTCGCCGCACTGTTTCTCTCTCTCCCCCCAGTCTTTCTCTCTCTCCCCCCAGTGTTTCTCTCTCTCTCCCCCCAGTATTTCTCTCTCTCCCCCAGTGTTACCCTCTCTCCTCCCCCAGTGTTTCTCTCTCTCTCCCCCCAGTGTTTCTCTCTCTCTCCCCCCAGTGTTTCTCTCTCTCCCCCCCAGTGTTTCTCTCTCTCTCCCCGCAGTGTATCCCAATCTCTCCGACCCCCAGTGTTTCTCTCTCACCCCCCAGTGTTTTTCTCTCTCCCCACAATGTTTCTCTCTCCCCCCGCAGTGCTTCTCTCTCTCTCCCCAGTGCTTCTCTCTTTCACCCAGTGTTTCTCTCTCTCTCCCCCCAATGTATCTCAATCTCTACTCCCCCCAGTGTTTCTCTCTCTTCCCCCAGTGTTTCTCTCTCTACCCCCAATGTTTATCTCTCTCACCCCAGTCTTTCTCTCTCCCTCTCTCTCTCCCAAGTGTTTCTCTCTCTCTCTCTCCCCCAGTGTTTCTCGCTCTCTCTCTCTCCCCAGTGTTTCTCTCTCTCCCCACACTGTTTCTCTCTCTCTCTCCCCAATGTTTCTCTCTCTCTCCCCCCAGTCATTCTGTCTCTCTCCCCCAGTGTTTCTCTCTCCATCCCCCCCTGTTTCTCTCTCTCTCCCCCCCCAGTGTTTCTCTCTATCTCCCCCGCAGTGTTTCTCTCTCTCCTCCCACCTGTGTTTCTCTCTCTCTCTCTCTCCCCCCAGTGATTCTCTCCCTCTCCCCCAAGTATTTCTCACTCACTCTCTCCCCCAGTGTTTATCGCTCTCTCCCCCCAGTGTATCTCAATCTCTCCTCCCCCAGTGTTTCTCTCTCTCCCCCAGTGTTTCTCTCTCTCTCTCCACCCAGTGTTACCCTCTCTCCTCCCCCCAGTTTTTCTTTCTCTCCCCCACCCAGTGTTTCTCTCTCTCTCCCACACCATGTGCTTCTATCTCTCTCTCCCCCAGTGTTTCTTTCTCTCTCCTCCCCCCACTGTTTCTCCCTCTCGCCCACCAGTGTTCCTCTCTCTCTCTCTCTCTCTCCCCCCAGTGACTCTCCCTCTTCCCCCAGTGTTTCTCTCTCTCTCTATCCCCACAGTGTTTCTCTCTCTCTCCCCCCAGTGTTTCTCTCTCCCCCCCAGTGTTTCTCTCTCTCTCCCCGCAATGTATCCCAATCTCTACTCCACCCAGTGTTTCCCTCTCGTCCCCCAGTGTTTCTCTCTCTCCCCCCAATGTTTCTCTCTCTCTCCCCAGTGTTTATCTGTCTCACCCCAGTTTTTCTCTAGTCCCTCTCTCTCTCCCCAGTGTTTCTCTCTCTCTCTCCCCCCAGTGTTTCTCTCTCTCTCTCCACAGTGTTTCTCTCTCTCCCCCAACTGTTTCTCTCTCTCTCTCCCCAGTGATTCTCTCTCTCACTCCTCCCAGTGTTTCTCTCTCTCTCCGCCCCAGCGTTTCTCTCTCTCTCCCTCCCCAGTCTTTCTCTCTCTCTCTCCCAGTGTTTCTCTCTCCCTCCCCCATTGTTTCTCTCTCTCTCCCCTACAGTGTTTCCCTCTGTGTCCCCCCAGTGTTTCTCTCTCTCTCTCCCCCCAGTGTTTCGCTCTCTCCACCCGTTGTTTCTCTCTCTCTCCCCCCAGTGTTTCTCTCTCTCCACCCATTGTTTCTCTCTCTCTCCCCACAGTGTTTCTCTCTCTCTCCCACCCCCATTGTTTCTCTCTCTCTCTCCACCCAGTGTTTCACTCTCTCCACCCAGTGTTTCTCTCTCACTCCCCAGTGTTTCTCTCTCTCCCCTGTTTTTCTCTCTCTATCTCTCCCCCCAGTGTTTCTCTCTCTCTATCCCCAGTGTTACTCTCCCTGTCCCCCGCCCCAGTGTTTCTCTCTCTCCTCCCCGCAGTGTTTCTCTCTCTCCCCCCAGTGTTTCTCTCTCTCCCCCCAGTGTTTCTCTCTCTCTCTCTCCCCAGTGTTTCTATCTCTCCCCAGAGTTCATCTCTCTCCCCAATCTTTCTCTCTCTCCCCAGTGTTTCTCTCTGTCCACCTCCCCAGTGTTTCTCTCTCTTCTCCCCCCAGTGTTTCTCACTCTCCTCCCAGTGTTTCTCTCTCTCCCCCAGTGTTTCTCTCTCTCTCTCCCCCCAGTGTTTCTATCTCTCCCCAGAGTTTCTCTCTCTCCCCAAAGTTTCTCTCTCTCCCCAGTGTTTCTCTCTCTCCCCCCATGGTTTCTCTCTCTCTCCACCTCACAGTGTTTCTCTCTCTCCCCCCAGTCTTTCTCTCTCTCTCTCCCCCAATGTTTCTCTCTCTCTCTCCACCCAGTATTTCCCTCTCTCCTCCCCGCAGTGTTTCTCTCTCCCCCCCAGTCTTTCTCTCTCACTCTCCCCCCAGTGTTTCTCTCTCTCCCCCAGTGTTTCATTCTCTCTCTCCCCCCAGTGTTTCTCTCTCACTCTCCCCCGAGTGTTTAAATCTTTCTCTCCCCCAGTGTTTCTCGCTCTCTCTCCCCCCAGTGTTTCTCTCTCTCTCTCCACCCAGTGTTTCCCTCTCTCCTCCCCCCAGTGTTTCTCTCTCTCTCTCCGCCCAGTGTTTCTCTCTCTCCCCAACCAGTGTTTCTCTCTCTCCTCCCCCCAGTATTTCTCTCTCTCTCTCCCCAGTGTTTCCCTCTCTCGCCAGTGTTTCTCTCTCTCTCCCCAGTTTTTCTCTCTCTCCCCAGTGTTTCTCTCCCTCCCCAGTGTTTCTCTCTCTCTCCGCCACCCAGTGTTTCTCTATCTCCCCCAGTGTTTCTCTCTCTCTCCCCTCAGTGTTTCTCTCTCTCTCCTCCCCCCAGTGTTTCTCTCTCTCTCCCCACAGTGTTTTCTCTCTCTCACCCCCCCAGTGTTTCTCTCTCTCTCTCTCTCCCCCCAGTTTTTCACTCTCTCTTTGTGTGCCCCCAGTTTTTTTCGCTCTCTCTCCCCCCCAGTATTTCTCTCTCTCTCTCCCCAGTGTTTCTCTCTCTGTCCCCCTCCCCAGTGTTTCACTCTCTCCTCCCCCCAGTTTTTCTCTCTCTCCCCCCAGTATTTATCTCTCTCTCCCCGGTGTTTCTCTCTCTCTCCCCAGTGTTTCTCTCTCTCCCCAGTGTTTCTCTCTCACCCCCAGTGTTTCTCTCCCTCTCCGCACCCCAGTGTTTCTCTATCTCCCCCCAATGTTTCTCTCTCTCTCTCCCCCCAGTGTTTCTCTCTCTCCCCACAATGTTTCTCTCTCCCCCCGCAGTGCTTCTCTCTCTCTCCCCAGTGCTTCTCTCTCTCCCCCAGTGTTTCTCTCTCTCTCCCCCCAATGTATCTCAATCTCTACTCCCCCCAGTGTTTCTCTCTCTTCCCCCAGTGTTTCTCTCTCTCCCCCCAATGTTTATCTCTCTCACCTCAGTCTTTCTCTCTCCCTCTCTCTCTCCCAAGTGTTTCTCTCTCTCTCTCTCCCCCAGTGTTTCTCGCTCTCTCTCTCTCCCCAGTGTTTCTCTCTCTCCCCACACTGTTTCTCTCTCTCTCTCCCCAATGTTTCTCTCTCTCTCCCCCCAGTCATTCTGTCTCTCTCCCCCAGTGTTTCTCTATCCCTCCCCCCCCTGTTTCTCTCTCTCTCCCCCCCAGTGTTTCTCTCTATCTCCCCCGCAGTGTTTCTCTCTCTCCTCCCACCTGTGTTTCTCTCTCTCGCTCTCTCCCCTCAGTGATTCTCTCTCTCTCCCCCCAGTATTTCTCACTCACTCTCTCCCCCAGTGTTTATCTCTCTCTCCCCCCAGTGTATCTCAATCTCTCCTCCCCAAGTGTTTCTCTCTCTCCCCCCAGTGTTTCTCTCTCTCTCTCCACCCAGTGTTACCCTCTCTCCTCCCCCCAGTTTTTATTTCTCTCCCCCACCCAGTGTTTCTCCCTCTCTCCCACACCATGTGCTTCTATCTCTCTCTCCCCCAGTGTTTCTTTCTCTCTCCTCCCCCCACTGTTTCTCCCTCTCGCCCACCAGTGTTCCTCTCTCTCTCTCTCTCCCCCCAGTGACTCTCCCTCTCCCCCCAGTGTTTCTCTCTCTCTCTATCCCCACAGTGTTTCTCTCTCTCTCCCCCCAGTGTTTCTCTCTCCCCCCAGTGTTTCTCTCTCTCTCCCCGCAATGTATCCCAATCTCTACTCCACCCAGTGTTTCCCTCTCGTCCCCCAGTGTTTCTCTCTCTCCCCCCAATGTTTCTCTCTCTCTCCCCAGTGTTTATCTGTCTCACCCCAGTTTTTCTCTAGTCCCTCTCTCTCTCCCCAGTGTTTCTCTCTCTCTCTCCCCCCAGTGTTTCTCTCTCTCTCTCCACAGTGTTTCTCTCTCTCCCCCCACTGTTTCTCTCTCTCTCTCCCCAGTGATTCTCTCTCTCACTCCGCCCAGTGTTTCTCTCTCTCTCCCTCCCCAGCGTTTCTATCCCTCTCTATCCCCCCCGTGTTTCTCTATCTCCCCCCAGTATTTCTCTCTCTCCCCCCAGTGTTTCTCTCTCTCTCCCCCCACTTTATCCCAATCTCTCCTCCCCCCAGTGTTTCGCTCTCACTCCCAGTGTTTCTGTCTCTCCACCCAATGTTTTTCTCTCCCCCGCATTGCTTCTCTCTCTCTCCCCAGTGTTTCTCTCTCTCCCCCAGTGTTTCGCTCTCTCTCTCCCCCCAATGTATCCCAATCTCTACTCCCCCCATTGTTTCTCTCTCTCCCCGCAATGTTTCTTTCTCTCCCCCCAGTGTTTCCCTCTCTCCTTCCCGCAGTGTTTCTCTCTCTCTCGCCCCCCCAATGTTTCTCTCTCTCTCTCCCCACCCCCAGTGTTTTTCTCTCTCTCTCACTCTCACCCCAGTGTTTCTCTCTCTCTTCACCCAGTGTTTCTCCCTCTCCCCCAGTATTTCTCTCTGTCTCCCCGGTGTTTCTCTCCCTCTCCCCAGTGTTCTCTCTCTCCCCAATGTTTCTCTCTCACCCTTAGTCTTTCTCTCTCTCTCCGCCCCCCATTGTAGCTCTATCTCCCCCCATTGTTTCTCTCTCTCTCGCCCCACTGTTTCTCCCTCTCCCCCCAGTGTTTCTCTCTCTCTCCCCCCAGTGTTTCTCTCTCTCTCTCGCCCCAGTCTTTCTCTCTCTCTCCCCCCAGTGTTTCTCTCTCTCTCTCCCCCCAGTATTTCCCTCTCTCCCCCAGTGTTTCCCTCTCTCCTCCCCCAATGATTCTCTCTCTCTCTCCCCCCAGTGTATCTCAATCTCTCCTCCCCCCACTGTTTCTCTCTCTCCCCCCCAGTGTTTCTCTCTTCTCCCCCCAGTATTTCTCGCTCGCTCCCCCCAGTGTTTCACTCTCTCTCTCCCCCAGTGTTTCTCTCTCTCTCCCCCCAGTGTATCTCAATTTCTCCTCCCCCAGTGTTTCTCTCTCTCCCCCAGTGTTTCACTGTTTCCCCCCAGTGTTTCTCTCTCTCTCCCACACAATGTGTTTCTCTCTCTCTCTCCCCCAGTGTTTCTTTCTCTCTCCTCCCCCCACTGTTTCTCCCTCTCTCTCACCAGTGTTTCTCTCTCTCTCTCCCCCCAGTGTTTCTCGCTCTCCCCCTCCCAGTGTTTCTCTCTTTCTCTATCCCCCCCAGTGTTACTCTCTCTCGGCCACAGTGTTTCTCTCTCTATCCCCCCCAGTGTTTCTCTCTCTCACCCAACAGTGTTTCTCTCTCTCCCCCCAATGTTTCTCTCTCCCCCTCCCAGTGCTTCTCTCTCTCTCCCCAGAGTTTCTCTCTCACGCCCAGTGTTTCTCTCTCTCTCCGCCCCCTATTGTTTCTCTATCACCCCCCAGTGTTTCTCGCTCTCTCCCCCCAGTCTTTCTCTCTCTCCCCCCAGTGTTTCTCTCTCTCTCGCCCCAGTCTTTCTCTCTCTCTCCCCCCAGTGTTTCTCTCTCTCTCCCCCCAGTATTTCTCTCTCTCCCCCAGTGTTACCCTCTCTCCTCCCCCAGTGTTTCTCTCTCTCTCCCCCCAGTGTATCTCAATCTCTCCTCCCCCAGTGTTTCTCTCTCTCCCCCAGTGTTTCACTGTTTCCCCCCAGTGTTTCTCTCTCTCTCCCACACCATGTGTTTCTCTCTCTCTCTCTCTCTCCCCCAGTGTTTCTTTCTCTCTCCTCCCCCCACTGTTTCTCCCTCTCTCTCCCCAGTGTTTCTCTCTCTCTCTCCCCCCAGTGTTTCTCGCTCTCCCCCTCCCAGTGTTTCTCTCTTTCTCTATCCCCCCCCAGTGTTTCTCTCTCTCGGCCACAGTGTTTCTCTCTCTCCCCCCAATGTTTCTCTCTCCCCCTCCCAGTGCTTCTCTCTCTCTCCCCAGAGTTTCTCTCTCACGCCCAGTGTTTCTCTCTCTCTCCGCCCCCCATTGTTTCTCTATCTCCCCCCAGTGTTTCTCGCTCTCTCGCCCCACTGTTTCTCTCTCTCCCCCCAGTCTTTCTCTCTCTCCCCCCAGTGTTTCTCTCTCTCTCCCCCCAGTGTTTCTCTCTCTCTCCCCCCAGTGTTTCTCTCTCTCCCCCCCAGTGTTTCTCTCTCTCTCCCCGCAGTGTATCCCAATCTCTCCGACCCCCAGTGTTTCTCTCTCACCCCCCAGTGTTTTTCTCTCTCCCCACAATGTTTCTCTCTCCCCCCGCAGTGCTTCTCTCTCTCACCAAGTGCTTCTCTCTCTCCTTCAGTGTTTCTCTCTCTCTCCCCCCAATGTATCTCAATCTCTACTCCCCCCAGTGTTTCTCTCTCTTCCCCCAGTGTTTCTCTCTCTACCCCCAATGTTTATCTCTCTCACCCCAGTCTTTCTCTCTCCCTCTCTCTCTCCCAAGTGTTTCTCTCTCTCTCTCTCCCCCAGTGTTTCTCGCTCTCTCTCTCTCCCCAGTGTTTCTCTCTCTCCCCACACTGTTTCTCTCTCTCTCTCCCCAATGTTTCTCTCTCTCTCCCCCCAGTCATTCTGTCTCTCTCCCCCAGTGTTTCTCTCTCCCTCCCCCCCTGTTTCTCTCTCTCTCCCCCCCAGTGTTTCTCTCTATCTCCCCCGCAGTGTTTCTCTCTCTCCTCCCACCTGTGTTTCTCTCTCTCTCTCTCTCCCCCCAGTGATTCTCTCTCTCTCCCCCCAGTATTTCTCACTCACTCTCTCCCCCAGTGTTTATCTCTCTCTCCCCCCAGTGTATCTCAATCTCTCCTCCCCCAGTGTTTCTCTCTCTCCCCCAGTGTTTCTCTCTCTCTCTCCACCCAGTGTTATCCTCTCTCCTCCCCCCAGTTTTTCTTTCTCTCCCCCACCCAGTGTTTCTCTCTCTCTCCCACACCATGTGCTTCTATCTCTCTCTCCCCCAGTGTTTCTTTCTCTCTCCTCCCCCCACTGTTTCTCCCTCTCGCCCACCAGTGTTCCTCTCTCTCTCTCTCCCCCCAGTGACTCTCCCTCTCCCCCCAGTGTTTCTCTCTCTCTCTATCCCCACAGTGTTTCTCTCTCTCTCCCCCCAGTGTTTCTCTCTCCCCCCCAGTGTTTCTCTCTCTCTCCCCGCAATGTATCCCAATCTCTACTCCACCCAGTGTTTCCCTCTCGTCCCCCAGTGTTTCTCTCTCTCCCCCCAATGTTTCTCTCTCTCTCCCCAGTGTTTATCTGTCTCACCCCAGTTTTTCTCTAGTCCCTCTCTCTCTCCCCAGTGTTTCTCTCTCTCTCTCCCCCCAGTGTTTCTCTCTCTCTCTCCACAGTGTTTCTCTCTCTCCCCCCACTGTTTCTCTCTCTCTCCCCAGTGATTCTCTCTCTCACTCCTCCCAGTGTTTCTCTCTCTCTCCCTCCCCAGAGTTTCTCTCTCTCTCCCTCCCCAGTCTTTCTCTCTCTCTCTCCCAGTGTTTCTCTCTCCCTCCCCCCATTGTTTCTCTCTCTCTCTCCCCTACAGTGTTTCCCTCTGTGTCCCCCCAGTGTTTCTCTCTCTCCTCCCCAGTGTTTCTCTCTCTCTCTCCCCCCAGTGTTTCGCTCTCTCCACCCGTTGTTTCTCTCTCTCTCCCCCCAGTGTTTCTCTCTCTCCTCCCATTGTTTCTCTCTCTCTCCCCCCAGTGTTTCTCTCTCTCTCCCACCCCCATTATTTCTCTCTCTCTCTCCACCCAGTGTTTCACTCTCTCCACCCAGTGTTTCTCTCTCACTCCCCAGTGTTTCTCTCTCTCCCCTGTTTTTCTCTCTCTATCTCTCCCCCCCCTGTTTCTCTCTCTCTCCCCCCCAGTGTTTCTCTCTATCTCCCCCGCAGTGTTTCTCTCTCTCCTCCCACCTGTGTTTCTCTCTCTCTCTCTCTCCCCCCAGTGATTCTCTCTCTCTCCCCCCAGTATTTCTCACTCACTCTCTCCCCCAGTGTTTATCTCTCTCTCCCCCCAGTGTATCTCAATCTCTCCTCCCCCAGTGTTTCTCTCTCTCCCCCAGTGTTTCTCTCTCTCTCTCCACCCAGTGTTACCCTCTCTCCTCCCCCCAGTTTTTCTTTCTCTCCCCCACCCAGTGTTTCTCTCTCTCTCCCACACCATGTGCTTCTATCTCTCTCTCCCCCAGTGTTTCTTTCTCTCTCCTCCCCCCACTGTTTCTCCCTCTCGCCCACCAGTGTTCCTCTCTCTCTCTCTCCCCCCAGTGACTCTCCCTCTCCCCCCAGTGCTTCTCTCTCTCTCTATCCCCAAAGTGTTTCTCTCTCTCTCCCCCCAGTGTTTCTCTCTCCCCCCCAGTGTTTCTCTCTCTCTCCCCGCAATGTATCCCAATCTCTACTCCACCCAGTGTTTCCCTCTCGTCCCCCAGTGTTTCTCTCTCTCCCCCCAATGTTTCTCTCTCTCTCCCCAGTGTTTATCTGTCTCACCCCAGTTTTTCTCTAGTCCCTCTCTCTCTCCCCAGTGTTTCTCTCTCTCTCTCCCCCCCAGTGTTTCTCTCTCTCTCTCCACAGTGTTTCTCTCTCTCCCCCCACTGTTTCTCTCTCTCTCCCCAGTGATTCTCTCTCTCACTCCTCCCAGTGTTTCTCTCTCTCTCCCTCCCCAGAGTTTCTCTCTCTCTCCCTCCCCAGTCTTTCTCTCTCTCTCTCCCAGTGTTTCTCTCTCCCTCCCCCCATTGTTTCTCTCTCTCTCCCCTACAGTGTTTCCCTCTGTGTCCCCCCAGTGTTTCTCTCTCTCCTCCCCAGTGTTTCTCTCTCTCTCTCCCCCCAGTGTTTCGCTCTCTCCACCCGTTGTTTCTCTCTCTCTCCCCCCAGTGTTTCTCTCTCTCCACCCATTGTTTCTCTCTCTCTCCCCCCAGTGTTTCTCTCTCTCTCCCACCCCCATTATTTCTCTCTCTCTCTCCACCCAGTGTTTCACTCTCTCCACCCAGTGTTTCTCTCTCACTCCGCAGTGTTTCTCTCTCTCCCCTGTTTTTCTCTCTCTATCTCTCCCCCCCCTGTTTCTCTCTCTCTCCCCCCCAGTGTTTCTCTCTATCTCCCCCGCAGTGTTTCTCTCTCTCCTCCCACCTGTGTTTCTCTCTCTCTCTCTCTACCCCCAGTGATTCTCTCTCTCTCCCCCCAGTATTTCTCACTCACTCTCTCCCCCAGTGTTTATCTCTCTCTCCCCCCAGTGTATCTCAATCTCTCCTCCCCCAGTGTTTCTCTCTCTCCCCCAGTGTTTCTTTCTCTCTCTCCACCCACTGTTACCCTCTCTCCTCCCCCCAGTTTTTCTTTCTCTCCCCCACCCAGTGTTTCTCTCTCTCTCCCACACCATGTGCTTCTATCTCTCTCTCCCCCAGTGTTTCTTTCTCTCTCCTCCCCCCACTGTTTCTCCCTCTCGCCCACCAGTGTTCCTCTCTCTCTCTCTCCCCCCAGTGACTCTCCCTCTCCCCCCAGTGTTTCTCTCTCTCTCTATCCCCACAGTGTTTCTCTCTCTCTCCCCCCAGTGTTTCTCTCTCCCCCCCAGTGTTTCTCTCTCTCTCCCCGCAATGTATCCCAATCTCTACTCCACCCAGTGTTTCCCTCTCGTCCCCCAGTGTTTCTCTTTCTCCCCCCAATGTTTCTCTCTCTCTCTCCCCAGTGTTTATCTGTCTCACCCCAGTTTTTCTCTAGTCCCTCTCTCTCTCCCCAGTGTTTCTCTCTCTCTCTCCCCCCAGTGTTTCTCTCTCTCTCTCCACAGTGTTTCTCTCTCTCCCCCCACTGTTTCTCTCTCTCTCTCCCCAGTGATTCTCTCTCTCACTCCTCCCAGTGTTTCTCTCTCTCTCCCTCCCCAGAGTTTCTCTCTCTCTCCCTCCCCAGTCTTTCTCTCTCTCTCTCCCAGTGTTTCTCTCTCCCTCCCCCCATTGTTTCTCTCTCTCTCCCCTATAGTGTTTCCCTCTGTGTCCCCCCAGTGTTTCTCTCTCTCCTCCCCAGTGTTTCTCTCTCTCTCTCCCCCCAGTGTTTCGCTCTCTCCACCCGTTGTTTCTCTCTCGCTCCCCCCAGTGTTTCTCTCTCTCCACCCATTGTTTCTCTCTCTCTCCCCCCAGTGTTTCTCTCTCTCTCCCACCCCCATTATTTCTCTCTCTCTCTCCACCCAGTGTTTCACTCTCTCCACCCAGTGTTTCTCTCTCACTCCCCAGTGTTTCTCTCTCTCCCCTGTTTTTCTCTCTCTATCTCTCCCCCCAGTGTTTCTCTCTCTCTCTATCCCCAGTGTTACTCTCCCTGTCCCCCGCCCCAGTGTTTCTCTCTCTCCTCCCCGCAGTGTTTCTCTCTCTCCCCCCAGTGTTTCTCTCTCTCCCCCCAGTGTTTCTCTCTCTCTCTCCCCCCAGTGTTTCTATCTCTCCCCAGAGTTCATCTCTCTCCCCAATCTTTCTCTCTCTCCCCAGTGTTTCTCTCTGTCCACCTCCCCAGTGTTTCTCTCTCTTCTCCCCCCAGTGTTTCTCACTCTCCTCCCAGTGTTTCTCTCTCTCCCCCAGTGTTTCTCTCTCTCTCTCCCCCCAGTGTTTCTATCTCTCCCCAGAGTTTCTCTCTCTCCCCAAA
Source organism: Heptranchias perlo (assembly GCF_035084215.1). Taxonomy (NCBI): domain Eukaryota; kingdom Metazoa; phylum Chordata; class Chondrichthyes; order Hexanchiformes; family Hexanchidae; genus Heptranchias; species Heptranchias perlo. The sequence goes on from NW_027139341.1 coordinate 288,502, forward strand.
GTTTCCCTCTCTCCCCAGTGTTTCTCTCTCTCCCCCCATGGTTTCTCTCTCTCTCCACCTCACAGTGTTTCTCTCTCTCCCCCCAGTCTTTCTCTCTCTCTCTCCCCCAATGTTTCTCTCTCTCTCTCCACCCAGTATTTCCCTCTCTCCTCCCCGCAGTGTTTCTCTCTCTCCCCCAGTCTTTCTCTCTCTCTCTCCCCCCAGTGTTTCTCTCTCTCCCCCAGTGTTTCATTCTCTCTCTCCCCCCAGTGTTTCTCTCTCACTCTCCCCCGAGTGTTTAAATCTTTCTCTCCCCCAGTGTTTCTCGCTCTCTCTCCCCCCAGTGTTGCTCTCTCTCTCTCCACCCAGTGTTTCCCTCTCTCCCCCCCCCAGTGTTTCTCTCTCTCTCTCCGCCCAGTGTTTCTCTCTCTCCCCAACCAGTGTTTCTCTCTCTCCTCCCCCCAGTATTTCTCTCTCTCTCTCCCCAGTGTTTCTCTCTCTCGCAAGTGTTTCTCTCTCTCTCCCCAGTTTTTCTCTCTCTCCCCAGTGTTTCTCTCCCTCCCCCAGTGTTTCTCTCTCTCTCCGCCACCCAGTGTTTCTCTATCTCCCCCAGTGTTTCTCTCTCTCTCCCCTCAGTGTTTCTCTCTCTCTCCTCCCCCCAGTGTTTCTCTCTCTCTCCCCACAGTGTTTCTCTCTCTCTCTCCCCCCAGTTTTTCACTCTCTCTTTGTGTGCCCCCAGTTTTTTTCGCTCTCTCTCCCCCCCAGTATTTCTCTCTCTCTCTCCCCGGTGTTTCTCTCTCTCTCCCCAGTGTTTCTCTCTCTCCCCAGTGTTTCTCTCTCACCCCCAGTGTTTCTCTCCCTCTCCGCACCCCAGTGTTTCTCTATCTCCCCCCAATGTTTGTCTCTCTCTCTCCCCCCAGTGTTTCTCTCTCTCTCTCCCCCATTGTTTCTCTCTCTCTCTACCCAGTGTTTCCCTCTCTCCTCCCCGCAGTGTTTCTCTCTCGCCCCCCAGTGTTTCTATCTCTCTCTCTTCCCCCAGTGTTTCTCTCTCTCTCTCCCCCATTGTTTCTCTCTCTCTCTCCACGCAGTGTTTCCCTCTCTCCTCCCCGCCGTGTTTCTCTCCCTCCCCCCAGTCTTTCTCTCTCTCTCTCTCCCCCCAGTATTTCTCTCTCTCTCTCCGATGTTTCTCTCTCTCTCCCCAGTGTTTCTCTCTCCCCCCAGTATTTCTCTCTCTCCCCCAGTGTTACCCTCTCTCCTCCCCCAGTGTTTCTCTCTCTCTCTCCCCCCAGTGCTTCTCTCTCTCTCCCCCCAGTGTTTCTCTCTCTCCCCCCCCAGTGTTTCTCTCTCTCTCCCCGCAGTGTATTCCAATCTCTCCGACCCCCAGTGTTTCTCTCTCACCCCCCAGTGTTTCTCTCTCTCCCCCCCCAGTGTTTCTCTCTCTCTCCCCGCAGTGTATTCCAATCTCTCCGACCCCCAGTGTTTCTCTCTCACCCCCCAATGTTTCTCTCTCCCCCCACAGTGCTTCTCTCTCTCTCCCCAGTGCTTCTCTCTCTCCCCCAGTGTTTCTCTCTCTCTCCCCCCCAATGTATCTCAATCTCTACTCCCCCCAGTGTTTCTCTCTCTTCCCCCAGTGTTTCTCTCTCTCCCCCCAATGTTTATCTCTCTCACCCCAGTCTTTCTCTCTCCCTCTCTCTCTCCCAAGTGTTTCTCTCTCTCTCTCTCCCCCAGTGTTTCTCGCACTCTCTCTCTCCCCAGTGTTTCTCTCTCTCCCCACACTGTTTCTCTCTCTCTCTCCCCAATGTTTCTCTCTCTCTCCCCCCAGTCATTCTGTCTCTCCCCCCCAGTGTTTCTCTCTATCTCCCCCGCAGTGTTTCTCTCTCTCCTCCCACCTGTGTTTCTCTCTCTCTCTCTCTCCCCCCAGTGATTCTCTCTCTCCCCCCCCAGTATTTCTCACTCACTCTCTCCCCCAGTGTTTATCTATCTCTCCCCCCAGTGTATCTCAATCTCTCCTCCCCCAGTGTTTCTCTCTCTCCCCCCAGTGTTTCTCTCTCTCACTCCACCCAGTGTTACCCTCTCTCCTCCCCCCAGTTTTTCTCTCTCTCCCCCACCCAGTGTTTCTCTCTCTCTCCCACACCATGTGCTTCTATCTCTCTCTCCCCCAGTGTTTCTTTCTCTCTCCTCCCCCCACTGTTTCTCCCTCTCGCCTACGAGTGTTCCTCTCTCTCTCTCTCTCCCCCCAGTGACTCTCCCTCTCCCCCCAGTGTTTCTCTCTCTCTCTATCCCCACAGTGTTTCTCTCTCTCTCCCCCCAGTGTTTCTCTCTCCCCCCCAGTGTTTCTCTCTCTCTCCCCGCAATGTATCCCAATCTCTACTCCACCCAGTGTTTCCCTCTCGTCCCCCAGTGTTTCTCTCTCTCCCCCCAATGTTTCTCTCTCTCCCCCCAGTGCTTCACGCTCTCTCCCCAGTGTTTATCTGTCTCACCCCAGTTTTTCTCTAGTCCCTCTCTCTCTCCCCAGTGTTTCTCTCTCTCTCTCACCCCAGTGTTTCACTCTCTCTCTACCCAGTGTTTCCCTCTCTCCTCCCCGCAGTGTTTCTCTCTCGCCCCCCAGTGTTTCTATCTCTCTCTCTTCCCCCAGTGTTTCTCTCTCTCTCTCCCCCATTGTTTCTCTCTCTCTCTCCACGCAGTGTTTCCCTCTCTCCTCCCCGCAGTGTTTCTCTCCCTCCCCCCAGTCTTTCTCTCTCTCTCTCTCCCCCCAGTATTTCTCTCTCTCTCTCCGATGTTTCTCTCTCTCTCCCCAGTGTTTCTCTCTCCCCCCAGTATTTCTCTCTCTCCCCCAGTGTTACCCTCTCTCCTCCCCCAGTGTTTCTCTCTCTCTCTCCCCCCAGTGTTTCTCTCTCTCTCCCTCCAGTGTTTCTCTCTCTCCCCCCCCAGTGTTTCTCTCTCTCTCCCCGCAGTGTATTCCAATCTCTCCGACCCCCAGTGTTTCTCTCTCACCCCCCAGTGTTTCTCTCTCTCCCCCCCCAGTCTTTCTCTCTCTCTCCCCGCAGTGTATTCCAATCTCTCCGACCCCCAGTGTTTCTCTCTCACCCCCCAATGTTTCTCTCTCCCCCCACAGTGCTTCTCTCTCTCTCCCCAGTGCTTCTCTCTCTCCCCCAGTGTTTCTCTCTCTCTCCCCCCCAATGTATCTCAATCTCTACTCCCCCCAGTGTTTCTCTCTCTTCCCCCAGTGTTTCTCTCTCTCCCCCCAATGTTTATCTCTCTCACCCCAGTCTTTCTCTCTCCCTCTCTCTCTCCCAAGTGTTTCTCTCTCTCTCTCTCCCCCAGTGTTTCTCGCACTCTCTCTCTCCCCAGTGTTTCTCTCTCTCCCCACACTGTTTCTCTCTCTCTCTCCCCAATGTTTCTCTCTCTCTCCCCCCAGTCATTCTGTCTCTCCCCCCCAGTGTTTCTCTCTATCTCCCCCGCAGTGTTTCTCTCTCTCCTCCCACCTGTGTTACTCTCTCTCTCTCTCTCCCCCCAGTGATTCTCTCTCTCCCCCCCCAGTATTTCTCACTCACTCTCTCCCCCAGTGTTTATCTATCTCTCCCCCCAGTGTATCTCAATCTCTCCTCCCCCAGTGTTTCTCTCTCTCCCCCAGTGTTTCTCTCTCTCACTCCACCCAGTGTTACCCTCTCTCCTCCCCCCAGTTTTTCTCTCTCTCCCCCACCCAGTGTTTCTCTCTCTCCCACACCATGTGCTTCTATCTCTCTCTCCCCCAGTGTTTCTTTCTCTCTCCTCCCCCCACTGTTTCTCCCTCTCGCCTACCAGTGTTCCTCTCTCTCTCTCTCTCCCCCCAGTGACTCTCCCTCTCCCCCCAGTGTTTCTCTCTCTCTCTATCCCCACAGTGTTTCTCTCTCTCTCCCCCCAGTGTTTCTCTCTCCCCCCCAGTGTTTCTCTCTCTCTCCCCGCAATGTATCCCAATCTCTACTCCACCCATTGTTTCCCTCTCGTCCCCCAGTGTTTCTCTCTCTCCCCCCAATGTTTCTCTCTCTCCCCCCAGTGCTTCACGCTCTCTCCCCAGTGTTTATCTGTCTCACCCCAGTTTTTCTCTAGTCCCTCTCTCTCTCCCCAGTGTTTCTCTCTCTCTCTCACCCCAGTGTTTCTCTCTCTCTTCACCCAGTGTTTCTCCCTCTCCCCCGAGTATTTCTCTCTGTCTCCCCGGTGTTTCTCTCTCTCTCCCCAGTGTTCTCTCTCTCCCCAATGTTTCTCTCTCACCCTTAGTGTTTCTCTCTCTCTCCGCCCCCCATTGTAGCTCTATCTCCCCCCATTGTTTCTCTCTCTCTCGCCCCACTGTTTCTCCCTCTCCCACCAGTGTTTCTCTCTCTCTCCCCCCAGTGTTTCTCTCTCTCTCTCGCCCCAGTCTTTCTCTCTCTCTCCCCCCAGTGTTTCTCTCTCTCTCTCCCCCCAGTATTTCCCTCTCTCCCCCAGTGTTTCCCTCTCTCCTCCCCCAATGATTCTCTCTCTCTCTCCCCCCAGTGTATCTCAATCTCTCCTCCCCCCACTGTTTCTCTCTCACCCCCCCAGTGTTTCTCTCTTCTCCCCCCAGTATTTCTCGCTCGCTCCCCCCAGTGTTTCACTCTCTCTCTCCCCCAGTGTTTCTCTCTCTCTCCCCCCAGTGTATCTCAATCTCTCCTCCCCCAGTGTTTCTCTCTCTCCCCCAGTGTTTCACTGTTTCCCCCCAGTGTTTCTCTCTCTCTCCCACACCATGTGTTTCTCTCTCTCTCTCTCTCTCCCCCAGTGTTTCTTTCTCTCTCCTCCCCCCACTGTTTCTCCCTCTCTCTCCCCAGTGTTTCGCTCTCTCTCTCCCCCCAGTGTTTCTCGCTCTCCCCCTCCCAGTGTTTCTCTCTTTCTCTATCCCCCGCAGTGTTTCTCTCTCTCGGCCACAGTGTTTCTCTCTCTCTCCCCCCCCCCCCAGTATTTCTCTCTCTCACCCAACAGTGTTTCTCTCTCTCCCCCCAATGTTTCTCTCTCCCCCTCCCAGTGCTTCTCTCTCTCTCCCCAGAGTTTCTCTCTCACGCCCAGTGTTTCTCTCTCTCCGCCCCCCATTGTTTCTCTATCTCCCCCCAGTGTTTCTCGCTCTCTCCCCCCAGTCTTTCTCTCTCTCCCCCCAGTGTTTCTCTCTCTCTCGCCCCAGTCTTTCTCTCTCTCTCCCCCCAGTGTTTCTTTCTCTCTCCCCCCAGTATTTCTCTCTCTCCCCCAGTGTTACCCTCTCTCCTCCCCCAGTGTTTCTCTCTCTCTCTCCCCCCAGTGTTTCTCTCTCTCTCCCCCCAGTGTTTCTCTCTCTCCCCCCCAGTGTTTCTCTCTCTCTCCCCGCAGTGTATCCCAATCTCTCCGACCCCCAGTGTTTCTCTCTCTCCCCACAATGTTTCTCTCTCCCCCCGCAGTGCTTCTCTCTCTCTCCCCAGTGCTTCTCTCTCTCCCCCAGTGTTTCTCTCTCTCTCCCCCCCAATGTATCTCAATCTCTACTCCCCCCAGTGTTTCTCTCTCTTCCCCCAGTGTTTCTCTCTCTCCCCCCAATGTTTATCTCTCTCACCCCAGTCTTTCTCTCTCCCTCTCTCTCTCCCAAGTGTTTCTCTCTCTCTCTCTCCCCCAGTGTTTCTCGCTCTCTCTCTCTCCCCAGTGTTTCTCTCTCTCGCCACACTGTTTCTCTCTCTCTCTCCCCAATGTTTCTCTCTCTCTCCCCCCAGTCATTCTGTCTCTCTCCCCCAGTGTTTCTCTCTCCCTCCCCCCCTGTTTCTCTCTCTCTCCCCCCCAGTGTTTCTCTCTATCTCCCCCGCAGTGTTTCTCTCTCTCCTCCCACCTGTGTTTCTCTCTCTCTCTCTGCCCCACCCAGTGTTTCTCTCTCTCTCCCACACCATGTGCTTCTATCTCTCTCTCCCCCAGTGTTTCTTTCTCTCTCCTCCCCCCACTGTTTCTCCCTCTCGCCCACCAGTGTTCCTCTCTCTCTCTCTCTCCCCCCAGTGACTCTCCCTCTCCCCCCAGTGTTTCTCTCTCTCTCTATCCCCACAGTGTTTCTCTCTCTCTCCCCCAGTGTTTCTCTCTCCCCCCCAGTGTTTCTCTCTCTCTCCCCGCAATGTATCCCAATCTCTACTCCACCCAGTGTTTCCCTCTCGTCCCCCAGTGTTTCTCTCTCTCCCCCCAATGTTTCTCTCTCTCTCCCCAGTGTTTATCTGTCTCACCCCAGTTTTTCTCTAGTCCCTCTCTCTCTCCCCAGTGTTTCTCTCTCTCTCTCCCCCCAGTGTTTCTCTCTCTCTCTCCACAGTGTTTCTCTCTCTCCCCCCACTGTTTCTCTCTCTCTCTCCCCAGTGATTCTCTCTCTCACTCCTCCCAGTGTTTCTCTCTCTCTCCCTCCCCAGCGTTTCTCTCTCTCTCCCTCCCCAGTCTTTCTCTCTCTCTCTCCCAGTGTTTCTCTCTCCCTCCCCCCATTGTTTCTCTCTCTCTCCCCTACAGTGTTTCCCTCTGTGTCCCCCCAGTGTTTCTCTCTCTCCTCCCCAGTGTTTCTCTCTCTCTCTCCCCCCAGTGTTTCGCTCTCTCCACCCGTTGTTTCTCTCTTTCTCCCCCCAGTGTTTCTCTCTCTCCACCCATTGTTTCTCTCTCTCTCCCCCCAGTGTTTATCTCTCTCTCCCACCCCCATTGTTTCTCTCTCTCTCTCCACCCAGTGTTTCACTCTCTCCACCCAGTGTTTCTCTCTCACTCCCCAGTGTTTCTCTCTCTCCCCTGTTTTTCTCTCTCTATCTCTCCCCCCAGTGTTTCTCTCTCTCTCTATCCCCAGTGTTACTACCCCTGTCCCCCGCCCCAGTGTTTCTCTCTCTCCTCCCCGCAGTGTTTCTCTCTCTCCCCCCAGTGTTTCTCTCTCTCCCCCCAGTGTTTCTCTCTCTCTCTCCCCCCAGTGTTTCTATCTCTCCCCAGAGTTCATCTCTCTCCCCAATCTTTCTCTCTCTCCCCAGTGTTTCTCTCTGTCCACCTCCCCAGTGTTTCTCTCTCTTCTCCCCCCAGTGTTTCTCACTCTCCTCCCAGTGTTTCTCTCTCTCCCCCAGTGTTTCTCTCTCTCTCTCCCCCCAGTGTTTCTATCTCTCCCCAGAGTTTCTCTCTCTCCCCAAAGTTTCTCTCTCTCCCCAGTGTTTCTCTCTCTCCCCCCATGGATTCTCTCTCTCTCCACCTCACAGTGTTTCTCTCTCTCCCCACAGTCTTTCTCTCTCTCTCCCCCCCAATGTTTCTCTCTCTCTCTCCACCCAGTGTTTCCCTCTCTCCTCCCCGCAGTGTTTCTCTCTCTCCCCCAGTGTTTCATTCTCTCTCTCCCCCCAGTGTTTCTCTCTCACTCTCCCCGAGTATTTAAATCTTTCTCTCCCCCAGTGTTTCTCGCTCTCTCTCCCCCCAGTGTTTCTCTCTCTCTCTCCACCCAGTGTTTCCCTCTCTCCTCCCCCCAGTGTTTCTCTCTCTCTCTCCGCCCAGTGTTTCTCTCTCTCCCCAACCAGTGTTTCTCTGTCTCTCTCCCCCAGTGTATCTCCCTGTCTGCCCCCCCCCCAGTGTTTCTCTCTCTCCTCCCCCCAGTATTTCTCTCTCTCTCTCCACAGTGTTTCTCTCTCTCGCCAGTGTTTCTCTCTCTCTCCCCAGTTTTTCTCTCTCTCCCCAGTGTTTCTCTCCATCCCCCAGTGTTTCTCTCTCTCTCCGCCACCCAGTGTTTCTCTATCTCCCCCAGTGTTTCTCTCTCTCTCCCCTCAGTGTTTCTCTCTCTCTCCTCCCCCCAGTGTTTCTCTCTCTCTCCCCACAGTGTTTTCTCTATCTCACCCCCCCAGTGTTTCTCTCTCTCTCTACCCCCAGTTTTTCACTCTCTCTTTGTGTGCCCCCAGTTTTTTCGCTCTCTCTCCCCCCCAGTATTTCTCTCTCTCTCTCCCCAGTGTTTCTCTCTCTGTCCCCCTCCCCAGTGTTTCACTCTCTCCTCCCCCCAGTTTTTCTCTCTCTCCCCCCAGTATTTATCTCTCTCTCCCCGGTGTTTCTCTCTCTCTCCCCAGTGTTTCTCTCTCTCCCCAGTGTTTCTCTCTCACCCCCAGTGTTTCTCTCCCTCTCCGCACCCCAGTGTTTCTCTATCTCCCCCCAATGTTTCTCTCTCTCTCTCCCCCCAGTGTTTCTCTCTCTCTCTCCCTACTGTTTAAATCATTCTCTCCCCCAGTGTTTCTCTCTCTCTCTCCCCCATTGTTTCTCTCTCTCTCTACCCAGTGTTTCCCTCTCTCCTCCCCGCAGTGTTTCTCTCTCGCCCCCCAGTGTTTCTATCTCTCTCTCTTCCCCCAGTGTTTCTCTCTCTCTCTCCCCCATTGTTTCTCTCTCTCTCTCCACGCAGTGTTTCCCTCTCTCCTCCCCGCAGTGTTTCTCTCTCTCCCCCCAGTCTTTCTCTCTCTCTCTCCCCCCAGTATTTCTCTCTCTCTCTCCGATGTTTCTCTCTCTCTCCCCAGTGTTTCTCTCTCCCCCCAGTATTTCTCTCTCTCCCCCAGTGTTACCCTCTCTCCTCCCCCAGTGTTTATCTCTCTCTCCCCCCCAGTGTTTCACTCTCTCTCCCCCCAGTGTTTCTCTCTCTCCCCCCCGAGTGTTTCTCTCTCTCTCCCCGCAGTGTATTCCAATCTCTCCGACCCCCAGTGTTTCTCTATCACCCCCCAGTGTTTCTCTCTCTCCCCACAATGTTTCTCTCTTTCCCCCATTGCTTCTCTTACTCCCCAGTGCTTCTCTCTCTCCCCCAGTGTTTCTCTCTCTCTCCCCCCAATGTATCTCAATCTCTACTCCCCCCAGTGTTTCTCTCTCTTCCCCCAGTGTTTCTCTCTCTACCCCCAATGTTTATCTCTCTCACCACAGTCTTTCTCTCTATCTCTCTCCCCCCAGTGTTTCTCTCTCTCTCCCCCCAGTGTTTCTCTCTCTCCCCCCCCAGTGTTTCTCTCTCTCACCCGCAGTGTATTCCAATCTCTCCGACCCCCAGTGTTTCTCTCTCACCCCCCAGTGTTTCTCTCTCCCCCCCCAGTGCTTCTCTCTCTCTCCCCAGTGCATCTCTCTCTCCCCCAGTGTTTCTCTCTCTCTCCCCCCAATGTATCTCAATCTCTACTCCCCCCAGTGTTTCTCTCTCTCCCCCCAGTGTTTCTCTCTCTCCCCCAGTGTTTCATTCTCTCTCTCCCCCCAGTGTTTCTCTCTCACTCTCCCCCGAGTGTTTAAATCTTTCTCTCCCCCAGTGTTTCTCGCTCTCTCTCCCCCCAGTGTTTCTCTCTCTCTCTCCACCCAGTGTTTCCCTCTCTCCTCCCCCCAGTGTTTCTCTCTCTCTCTCCGCCCAGTGTTTCTCTCTCTCCCCAACCAGTGTTTCTCTCTCTCTCTCCCCCAGTGTATCTCCCTGTCTGCCCCCCCTGTGTTTCTCTCTCTCCTCCCCCCAGTATTTCTCTCTCTCTCTCCCCAGTGTTTCTCTCTCTCGCCAGTGTTTCTCTCTCTCTCCCCAGTTTTTCTCTCTCTCCCCAGTGTTTCTCTCCCTCCCCCAGTGTTTCTCTCTCTCTCCGCCACCCAGTGTTTCTCTATCTCCCCCAGTGTTTCTCTCTCTCTCCCCTCAGTGTTTCTCTCTCTCTCCTCCCCCCAGTGTTTCTCTCTCTCTCCCCACAGTGTTTTCTCTCTCTCACCCCCCCAGTGTTTCTCTCTCTCTCTCCCCCCAGTTTTTCACTCTCTCTTTGTGTGCCCCCAGTTTTTTTCGCTCTCTCTCCCCCCCAGTATTTCTCTCTCTCTCTCCCCAGTTTTTCTCTCTCTGTCCCCCTCCCCAGTGTTTCACTCTCTCCTCCCCCCAGTTTTACTCTCTCTCCCCCAAGTATTTATCTCTCTCTCCCCGGTGTTTCTCTCTCTCTCCCCAGTGTTTCTCTCTCTCCCCAGTGTTTCTCTCTCACCCCCAGTGTTTCTCTCCCTCTCCGCACCCCAGTGTTTCTCTATCTCCCCCCAATGTTTCTCTCTCTCTCTCCCCCCAGTGTTTCTCTCTCTCTCCCTACTGTTTAAATCATTCTCTCCCCCAGTGTTTCTCTCTCTCAACCCCATTGTTTCTCTCCCTCTCTACCCAGTGTTTCCCTCTCTCCTCCCCGCAGTGTTTCTCTCTCGCCCCCCAGTGTTTCTATCTCTCTCTCTTCCCCCAGTGTTTCTCTCTCTCTCTCCCCCATTTTTTCTCTCTCTCTCTCCACCCAGTGTTTCCCTCTCTCCTCCCCGCAGTGTTTCTCTCTCTCCCCCCAGTCTTTCTCTCTCTCTCTCCCCCCAGTATTTCTCTCTCTCTCTCCGATGTTTCTCTCTCTCTCCCCAGTGTTTCTCTCTCCCCCCAGTATTTCTCTCTCTCCCCCAGTGTTACCCTCTCTCCTCCCCCAGTGTTTCTCTCTCTCTCTCCCCCAGTGTTTCTCTCTATCTCCCCCCAGTGTTTCTCTCTCTCCCCCCCCAGTGTTTCTCTCTCTCTCCCCGCAGTGTATTCCAATCTCTCCGACCCCCAGTGTTTCTCTCTCACCCCCCAGTGTTTCTCTCTCTCCCCACAATGTTTCTCTCTCCCCCCCATTGCTTCTCTCTCTCTCCCCAGTGCTTCTCTCTCTCCCCCAGTGTTTCTCTCTCTCTCCCCCCAATGTATCTCAATCTCTACTCCCCCCAGTTTTTCTCTCTCTTCCCCCAGTGTTTCTCTCTCTACCCCCAATGTTTATCTCTCTCACCCCAGTCTTTCTCTCTCCCTCTCTCTCTCCCAAGTGTTTCTCGCTCTCTCTCTCTCCCCAGTGTTTCTCTCTCTCCCCACACTGTTTCTCTCTCTCTCTCCCCAATGTTTCTCTCTCTCTCCCCCCAGTCATTCTGTCTCTCTCCCCCAGTGTTTCTCTCTCCCTCCCCCCCTGTTTCTCTCTCTCTCCCCCCCAGTGTTTCTCTCTATCTCCCCCGCAGTGTTTCTCTCTCTCCTCCCACCTGTGTTTCTCTCTCTCTCTCTCTCCCCCTAGTGATTCTCTCTCTCTCCCCCCAGTATTTCTCACTCACTCTCTCCCCCAGTGTTTATCTCTCTCTCCCCCCAGTGTATCTCAATCTCTCCTCCCCCAGTGTTTCTCTCTCTCCCCCAAGTGTTTCTCTCTCTCTCTCCACCCAGTGTTACCCTCTCTCCTCCCCCCAGTTTTTCTCTCTCTCCCCCACCCAGTGTTTCTCTCTCTCTCCCACACCATGTGCTTCTATCTCTCTCTCCCCCAGTGTTTCTCCCTCTCGCCTACCAGTGTTCCTCTCTCTCTCTCTCCCCCCAGTGACTCTCCCTCTCCCCCCAGTGTTTCTCTCTCTCTCTATCCCCACAGTGTTTCTCTCTCTCTCCCCCCAGTGTTTCTCTCTCCCCCCCAGTGTTTCTCTCTCTCTCCCCGCAATGTATCCCAATCTCTTCTCCACCCAGTGTTTCCCACTCGTCCCCCAGTGTTTCTCTCTCTCCCCCCAATGTTTCTCTCTCTCCCCCCAGTGCTTCACTCTCTCTCCCCAGTGTTTATCTGTCTCACCCCAGTTTTTCTCTAGTCCCTCTCTCTCTCCCCAGTGTTTCTCTATCTCTCTCCCCCCAGTTTTTCTCTCTCTCTCTCCACAGTGTTTCTCTCTCTCCCCCCACTGTTTCTCTCTCTCTCTCCCCAGTGATTCACTCTCTCACTCCTCCCAGTTTTTCTCTCTTTCTCCCTCCCCAGTCTTTCTCTCTCTCTCTCCCAGTGTTTCTCTCTCCCTCCCCCCATTGTTTCTCTCTCTCTCCCCTACAGTGTTTCCCTCTGTGTCCCCCCAGTGTTTCTCTCTCTCCTCCCCAGTGTTTCTCTCTCTCTCGCCCCCAGTATTTCGCTCTCTCCACCCGTTGTTTCTCTCTCTCTCCCCCCAGTGTTTCTCTCTCTCCAGATGTGGAGATGCCGGTGATGGACTGGGGTTGACAATTGTAAACAATTTTACAACACCAAGTTATAGTCCAGCAATTTTATTTTAAATTCACAAGCTTTCGGAGATTTCCTCCTTCCTCATTTGCCTGAGCAATTTTATTTTAAATTCACAAGCTTTCGGAGATTTCCTCCTTCCTCATTTGCCGGAGATTTCCTCCTTCCTCATTTGCCTGAGGAAGGAGGAAATCTCCGAAAGCTTGTGAATTTAAAATAAAATTGCTGGACTATAACTTGGTGTTGTAAAATTGTTTACAATTCTCTCTCTCCACCCATTGTTTCTCTCTCTCTCTCCCCAGTGTTTCTCTCTCTCTCCCACCCCCATTGTTTCTCTCTCTCTCTCCACCCAGTGTTTCACTCTCTCCACCCAGTGTTTCTCTCTCACTCCCCAGTGTTTCTCTCTCCCCCCTGTTTTTCTCTCTCTATCTCTCCCCCCAGTGTTTCTCTCTCTCTCTATCCCCAGTGTTACTCTCCCTGTCCCCCGCCCCAGTGTTTCTCTCTCTCCTCCCCGCAGTGTTTCTCTCTCTCCCCCCAGTGTTTCTCTCTCTCCCCCCAGTGTTTCTCTCTCTCTCTCCCCCAGTGTTTCTATCTCTCCCCAGAGTTCATCTCTCTCCCCAATCTTTCTCTCTCTCCCCAGTGTTTCTCTCTGTCCACCTCCCCAGTGTTTCTCTCTCTTCTCCCCCCAGTGTTTCTCACTCTCCTCCCAGTGTTTCTCTCTCTCCCCCCAGTGTTTCTCTCTCTCTCTCCCCTCAGTGTTTCTATCTCTCCCCAGAGTTTCTCTCTCTCCCCAAAGTTTCTCTCTCTCCCCAGTGTTTCTCTCTCTCCCCCCATAGTTTCTCTCTCTCTCCACCTCACAATGTTTCTCTCTCTCCCCCCAGTCTTTCTCTCTCTCTCTCCCCCAATGTTTCTCTCTCTCTCTCCACCCAGTGTTTCCCTCTCTCCTCCCCGCAGTGTTTCTCTCTCTCCCCCAGTCTTTCTCTCTCTCTCTCCCCCCAGTGTTTCTCTCTCTCCCCCAGTGTTTCATTCTCTCTCTCCCCCCAGTGTTTCTCTCTCACTCTCCCCCGAGTGTTTAAATCTTTCTCTCCCCCAGTGTTTCTCGCTCTCTCTCCCCCCAGTGTTTCTCTCTCTCTCTCCACCCAGTGTTTCCCTCTCTCCTCCCCCCAGTGTTTCTCTCTCTCTCTCCGCCCAGTGTTTCTCTCTCTACCCAACCAGTGTTTCTCTCTCTCTCTCCCCCAGTGTATCTCCCTGTCTGCCCCCCCCCCCCAGTGTTTCTCTCTCTCCTCCCCCCAGTATTTCTCTCTCTCTCTCCCCAGTGTTTCTCTCTCTCGCCAGTGTTTCTCTCTCTCTCCCCAGTTTTTCTCTCCCTCCCCAGTGTTTCTCTCTCTCTCCGCCACCCAGTGTTTCTCTATCTCCCCCAGTGTTTCTCTCTCTCTCCCCTCAGTGTTTCTCTCTCTCTCCTCCCCCCAGTGTTTCTCTCTCTCTCCCCACAGTGTTTTCTCTCTCTCACCCCCCCAGTGTTTCTCTCTCTCTCTCCCCTCAGTTTTTCACTCTCTCTTTGTGTGCCCCCAGTTTTTTTCGCTCTCTCTCCCCCCCAGTATTTCTCTCTCTCTCTCCCCAGTGTTTCTCTCTCTGTCCCCCTCCCCAGTGTTTCACTCTCTCCTCCCCCCAGTTTTTCTCTCTCTCCCCCAGTATTTCTCTCTCTCTCCCCGGTGTTTCTCTCTCTCTCCCCAGTGTTTCTCTCTCACCCCCAGTGTTTCTCTCCCTCTCCGCACCCCAGTGTTTCTCTATCTCCCCCCAATGTTTCTCTCTCTCTCTCTCCCCAGTGTTTCTCTCTCTCTCTCCCTACTGTTTAAATCATTCTCTCCCCCAATGTTTCTCTCTCTCTCTCCCCCATTGTTTCTCTCTCTCTCTACCCAGTGTTTCCCTCTCTCCTCCCCGCAGTGTTTCTCTCTCGCCCCCCAGTGTTTCTATCTCTCTCTCTTCCCCCAGTGTTTCTCTCTCTCTCTCCCCCATTGTTTCTCTCTCTCTCTCCACCCAGTGTTTCGCTCTCTCCTCCCCGCAGTGTTTCTCTCTCTCCCCCCAGTCTTTCTCTCTCTCTCTCTCCCCAGTATTTCACTCTCTCTCTCCGATGTTTCTCTCTCTCTCCCCAGTGTTTCTCTCTCCCCCCAGTATTTCTCTCTCTCCCCCAGTTTTTCTCTCTCTCTCTCCCCCCAGTGTTTCTCTCTCTCTCCCCGCAGTGTATTCCAATCTCTCCGACCCCCAGTGTTTCTCTCTCACCCCCCAGTGTTTCTCTCTCTCCCCACAATGTTTCTCTCTCCCCCCCCAGTGCCTCTCTCTCTCTCCCCAGTGCTTCTCTCTCTCCCCCAGTGTTTCTCTCTCTCTCCCCCCAATGTATCTCAATCTCTACTCCCCCCAGTGTTTCTCTCTCTTCCCCCAGTGTTTCTCTCTCTCCCCCCAATGTTTATCTCTCTCACCCCAGTCTTTCTCTCTCCCTCTCTCTCTCCCAAGTGTTTCTCTCTCTCTCTCTCCCCCAGTGTTTCTCGCTCTCTCTCTCTCCCCAGTGTTTCTCTCTCTCCCCACACTGTTTCTCTCTCTCTCTCCCCAATGTTTCTCTCTCTCTCCCCCCAGTCATTCTGTATCTCTCCCCCAGTGTTTCTCTCTCCCTCCCCCCCCCTGTTTCTCTCTCTCTCCCCCCCAGTGTTTCTCTCTATCTCCCCCGCAGTGTTTCTCTCTCTCCTCCCACCTGTGTTTCTCTCTCTCTCTCTCCCCCCCAGTGATTCTCTCTCTCTCCCCCCAGCATTTCTCACTCACTCTCTCCCCCAGTGTTTATCTCTATCTCCCCCCAGTGTATCTCAATCTCTCCTCCCCCAGTGTTTCTCTCTCTCCCCCCAGTGTTTTTCTCTCTCTCTCCACCCAGTGTTACCCTCTCTCCTCCCGCCAGTTTTTCTCTCTCTCCCCCACCCAGTGTTTCTCTCTCTCTCCCACATCATGTGCTTCTATCTCTCTCTCCCCAGTGTTTCTTTCTCTCTCCTCCCCCCACTGTTTCTCCCTCTCGCCTACCAGTGTTCCTCTCTCTCTCTCTCTCCCCCCATTGACTCTCCCTCTCCCCCCAGTGTTTCTCTCTCTCTCTATCTCCACAGTGTTTCTCTCTCTCTCCCCCCAGTGTTTCTCTCTCCCCCCCAGTGTTTCTCTCTCTCTCCCCGCAATGTATCCCAATCTCTACTCCACCCAGTGTTTCCCTCTCGTCCCCCAGTGTTTCTCTCTCTCCCCCCAATGTTTCTCTCTCTCCCCCCAGTGCTTCACTCTCTCTCCCCAGTGTTTATCTGTCTCACCCCAGTTTTTCTGTAGTCCCTCTCTCTCTCCCCAGTGTTTCTCTCTCTCTCTCCCCCCAGTGTTTCTCTCTCTCTCTCCACAGTGTTTCTCTCTCTCCCCACACTGTTTCTCTCTCTCTCTCCCCAGTGATTCTCTCTCTCACTCCTCCCAGTGTTTCTCTCTCTCTCCCTCCCCAGCGTTTCTCACTCTCTCCCTCCCCAGTCTTTCTCTCTCTCTCCCAGTGTTTCTCTCTCCCTCCCCCCATTGTTTCTCTCTCTCTCCCCTACAGTGTTTCCCTCTGTGTCCCCCCAGTGTTTCTCTCTCTCTTTTTAACCAGTGTTTCACTCTCTCCACCCAGTGTTTCTCTCTCACTCCCCAGTGTTTCTCTCTCTCCCCTGTTTTTCTCTCTCTATCTCTCCCCCCAGTGTTTCTCTCTCTCTCTATCCCCAGTGTTACTCTCCCTGTCCCCCGCCCCAGTGTTTCTCTCTCTCCTCCCCGCAGTGTTTCTCTCTCTCCCCCCAGTGTTTCTCTCTCTCCCCCCAGTGTTTCTCTCTCTCTCTCCCCCAGTGTTTCTATCTCTCCCCAGAGTTCATCTCTCTCCCCAATCTTTCTCTCTCTCCCCAGTGTTTCTCTCTGTCCACCTCCCCAGTGTTTCTCTCTCTTCTCCCCCCAGTGTTTCTCACTCTCCTCCCAGTGTTTCTCTCTCTCCCCCCAGTGTTTCTCTCTCTCTCTCCCCCCAGTGTTTCTATCTCTCCCCAGAGTTTCTCTCTCTCCCCAAAGTTTCTCTCTCTCCCCCCATAGTTTCTCTCTCTCTCCACCTCACAGTGTTTCTCTCTCTCCCCCCAGTCTTTTTCTCTCTCTCTCCCACAATGTTTCTCTCTCACTCTCCACCCAGTGTTTCCCTCTCTCCTCCCCGCAGTGTTTCTCTCTCTCCCCCAGTCTTTCTCTCTCTCTCTCCCCCCAGTGTTTCTCTCTCTCCCCCAGTGTTTCATTCTCTCTCTCCCCCCAGTGTTTCTCTCTCACTCTCCCCCGAGTGTTTAAATCTTTCTCTCCCCCAGTGTTTCTCGCTCTCTCTCCCCCCAGTGTTTCTCTCTCTCTCTCCGCCCAGTGTTTCTCTCTCTCCCCAACCAGTGTTTCTCTCTCGCTCTCCCCCAGTGTATCTCCCTGTCTGCCCCCCCCCAGTGTTTCTCTCTCTCCTCCCCCCAGTATTTCTCTCTCTCTCTCCCCAGTGTTTCTCTCTCTCGCCAGTGTTTCTCTCTCTCTCCCCAGTTTTTCTCTCTCTCCCCAATGTTTCTCTCCCTCCCCCAGTGTTTCTCTCTCTCTCCGCCACCCAGTGTTTCTCTATCTCCCCCAGTGTTTCTCTCTCTCTCCCCACAGTGTTTTCTCTCTCTCACCCCCCCAGTGTTTCTCTCTCTCTCTCCCCCCAGTTTTTCACTCTCTCTTTGTGTGCCCCCAGTTTTTTTCGCTCTCTCTCCCCCCAGTATTTCTCTCTCTCTCTCCCCAGTGTTTCTCTCTCTGTCCCCCTCCCCAGTGTTTCACTCTCTCCTCCCCCCAGTTTTTCTCTCTCTCCCCCCAGTATTTCTCTCTCTCTCCCCGGTGTTTCTCTCTCTCTCCCCAGTGTTTCTCTCTCACCCCCAGTGTTTCTCTCCCTCTCCGCACCCCAGTGTTTCTCTATCTCCCCCCAATGTTTCTCTCTCTCTCTCTCCCCAGTGTTTCTCTCTCTCTCTCCCTACTGTTTAAATCATTCTCTCCCCCAGTGTTTCTCTCTCTCTCTCCCCCATTGTTTCTCTCTCTCTCTACCCAGTGTTTCCCTCTCTCCTCCCCGCAGTGTTTCTCTCTCGCCCCCCAGTGTTTCTATCTCTCTCTCTTCCCCCAGTGTTTCTCTATCTCCCCCCAATGTTTCTCTCTCTCTCCCTCCCCAGTGTTTCTCTCTCTCTCTCCCTACTGTTTAAATCATTCTCTCACCCAATGTTTCTCTCTCTCTCTCCCCCATTGTTTCTCTCTCTCTACCCAGTGTTTCCCTCTCTCCTCCCCGCAGTGTTTCTCTCTCGCCCCCCAGTGTTTCTATCTCTCTCTCTTCCCCCAGTGTTTCTCTCTCTCTCTCCCCCATTGTTTCTCTCTCTCTCTCCACCCAGTGTTTCGCTCTCTCCTGCCCCCAGTGTTTCTCTCTCTCCTCCCCCCAGTATTTCTCTCTCTCTCCCCAGTGTTTCTCTCTCTCGCCAGTGTTTCTCTCTCTCCCCCCAGTGTTTCTCTCTCTCCCCCAGTGTTTCATTCTCTCTCTCCCCCCAGTGTTTCTCTCTCACTCTCCCCCGAGTGTTTAAATCTTTCTCTCCCCCAGTGTTTCTCGCTCTCTCTCCCCCCAGTGTTTCTCTCTCTCTCTCCGCCCAGTGTTTCTCTCTCTCCCCAACCAGTGTTTCTCTCTCTCTCTCCCCCAGTGTATCTCCCTGTCTGCCCCCCCCCCACAGTGTTTCTCTCTCTCCTCCCCACAGTATTTCTCTCTCTCTCTCCCCAGTGTTTCTCTCTCTCGCCAGTGTTTCCCTCTCTCTCCCCAGTTTTTCTCTCTCTCCCCAGTGTTTCTCTCCCTCCCCCAGTGTTTCTCTCTCTCTCCGCCACCCAGTGTTTCTCTATCTCCCCCAATGTTTCTCTCTCTCTCCCCACAGTGTTTTCTCTCTCTCACCCCCCCAGTGTTTCTCTCTCTCTCTCCCCCCAGTTTTTCACTCTCTCTTTGTGTGCCCCCAGTTTTTTTCGCTCTCTCTCCCCCCCAGTATTTCTCTCTCTCTCTCCCCAGTGTTTCTCTCTCTGTCCCCCTCCCCAGTGTTTCACTCTCTCCTCCCCCCAGTTTTTCTCTCTCTCCCCCCAGTATTTCTCTCTCTCTCCCCGGTGTTTCTCTCTCTCTCCCCAGTGTTTCTCTCTCACCCCCAGTGTTTCTCTCCCTCTCCGCACCCCAGTGTTTCTCTATCTCCCCCCAATGTTTCTCTCTCTCTCTCTCCCCAGTGTTTCTCTCTCTCTCTCCCTACTGTTTAAATCATTCTCTCCCCCAGTGTTTCTCTCTCTCTCTCCCCCATTGTTTCTCTCTCTCTCTACCCAGTGTTTCCCTCTCTCCTCCCCGCAGTGTTTCTCTCTCGCCCCCCAGTGTTTCTATCTCTCTCTCTTCCCCCAGTGTTTCTCTATCTCCCCCCAATGTTTCTCTCTCTCTCCCTCCCCAGTGTTTCTCTCTCTCTCTCCCTATTGTTTAAATCATTCTCTCACCCAATGTTTCTCTCTCTCTCTCCCCCATTGTTTCTCTCTCTCTCTACCCAGTGTTTCCCTCTCTCCTCCCCGCAGTGTTTCTCTCTCGCCCCCCAGTGTTTCTATCTCTCTCTCTTCCCCCAGTGTTTATCTCTCTCTCTCCCCCATTGTTTCTCTCTCTCTCTCCACCCAGTGTTTCGCTCTCTCCTCCCCCCAGTGTTTCTCTCTCTCCTCCCCCCAGTATTTCTCTCTCTCTCTCCCCAGTGTTTCTCTCTCTCGCCAGTGTTTCACTCTCTCTCCCCAGTTTTTCTCTCTCTCCCCAGTGTTTCTCTCCTTCCCCCAGTGTTTCTCTCTCTCTCCGCCACCCAGTGTTTCTCTATCTCCCCCCAGTGTTTCTCTCTCTCTCCCCTCAGTGTTTCTCTCTCTCTCCTCCCCCCAGTGTTTCTCTCTCTCTCCCCACAGTCTTTTCTCTCTCTCACCCCCCCCAGTGTTTCTCTCTCTCTCTCCCCACAGTTTTTCACTCTCTCTTTGTGTGCCCCCAGTTTTTTTCGCTCTCTCTCCCCCCCAGTATTTCTCTCTCTCTCTCCCCAGTGTTTCTCTCTCTGTCCCCCTCCCCAGTGTTTCACTCTCTCCTCACCCCAGTTTTTCTCTCTCTCCCCCCAGTATTTCACTCTCTCTCCCCGGTGTTTCTCTCTCTCTCCCCAGTGTTTCTCTCTCCCCCAGTGTTTCTCTCTCACCCCCAGTGTTTCTCTCCCTCTCCGCACCCCAGTGTTTCTCTATCTCCCCTCAATGTTTCTCTCTCTCTCTCCCCCCAGTGTTTCTCTCTCTCTCTCCCTACTGTTTAAATCATTCTCTCCCCCAGTGTTTCTCTCTCTCTCTCCCCCATTGTTTCTCTCTCTCTCTACCCAGTGTTTCCCTCTCTCCTCCCCGCAGTGTTTCTCTCTCGCCCCCCAGTGTTTCTCTCTCTCTCTCCCCCATTGTTTCTCTCTCTCTCTCCACCCAGTGTTTCCCTCTTTCCGCCCCGCAGTGTTTCTCTCTCTCCCCCAGTCTTTCTCTCTCTCTCTCCCCCCAGTATTTCTCTCTCTCTCTCCGATGTTTCTCTCTCTCTCCCCAGTGTTTCTCTCTCTCCCCAGTGTTTCTCTCTCCTCCCCCCAGTATTTCTCTCCCTCTCACCCCAGTGTTTCTCTCTCTCCCCCCCCCGTGTTTCTTTCTCTCTCTCCCCAGCGTATCTCAATCTCTCCTCCCCCAGTGTTTCTCTCTCTCCCCCCAGTGTTTCTCTCTCTCTCTCCACCCAGTGTTTCCCTCTCTACTCCCCCCAGTATTTCTCTCCCTCTCACCCCAGTGTTTCTCTCTCTCCCTCCCCCCCGTGTGTCTTTCTCTCTCTCCCCAGTGTATCTCAATCTCTCCTCCCCCCAGTGTTTCTCTCTCTCCCCCCAGTGTTTCTCTCTCTCTCTCCCCCCAGTATTTCTCTCTCTCTCTCCGATGTTTCTCTCTCTCTCCCCAGTGTTTCTCTCTGCTCCCCCCAGTATTTCTCTCCCTCTCACCCCAGTGTTTCTCTCTCTCCCTCCCCCCCGTGTTTCTTTCTCTCTCTCCCCAGTGTATCTCAATCTCTCCTCCGCCCAGTGTTTCTCTCTCTCCCCCCAGTGTTTCTCTCTCTCTCTCCCCCCAGTGTTTCTCTCTCTCTCCCACACCATGTGTTTCTCTCTCTCTCTCTCCCCAGTGTTTCTTTCTCTCTCCTCCCCCCACTGTTCCTCTCTCTCTCCCCCCCCAGTGTTTCTCTCCCTCCCCCCAGTGTCTCTCTCTCTCTCCCGCCAGTGTTTCTCTCTCTCCCCCCACTATTTCTCTCTCTCTCCCCGGTCGCTCTCTCTCTCTCTCCAGTGTTTCTCTCTCTCCCCAATGTTTCTCTCTCTCTCCCAGTGTTTCTCTCTCTCTCCGCCCCCCAGTGTTTCTCTATTTCCCCCAGTGTTTCTCTCTCTTGCCCCACTGTTTCTCTCTCTCGCCGCAGTGTTTCTCTCTCTCTCTCCCCAGTGTTTCTCTCTCTCTCTCCCCCCAGTGTTTACCGCTCACCCCCAGTGTTTCTCGCTCCCCCACCAGTCTTTCTCTCTCCTCCCCCCACTGTTTCTCTCTCTCATCCCCAGTGTTTCTCTCTCTCTCTATCCCCCCAGTGTTTCTCTGTCTCTCCCCCAGTGTTTCTCTCTCTCTCCCCCCAGTGTTTCTCTCTCTCTCCCCCCAGTTTATCCCAATCACTCCTCCCCCCAGTGTTTCTCTCTCACCCCCAGTGTTTCTGTCTCTCCCCCAATGTTTCTCTCTCCCCCCCAGTGCTTCTCTCTCTCCCCAGTGTTTCTCTCTCTCCCCCAGTGTTTCTCTCTCTCTTCCCCCAATGTCTCCCAATCTCTACTCCCCCCAGTGTTTTTCTCTCTTCCCCCAGTGTTTCTCTCTCTCACCGCAATGTTTCTCTCTCTCCCCCCAGTGTTTCCCTCTCTCCTCCCCGCATTGTTTCTCTCTCTCTCGCCGCCCGCTGTTTCTCTCTCTACCCACCCCCCCCCAGTGTTTCTCTCTCTCTCTCTCACCCCAGTGTTTCTCTCTCTCTCCCCCCAGTGTTTCTCTCTCTCTCTCCACCCAGTGTTTCCCTCTCTCCTCCCCCCAGTGTTTCTCTCCCTCTCTCCCCCCAGTGTTTCTCTCTCTCCCCCAACCAGTGTTTCTCTCTCTCTCTCCCCCCAGCGTTTCTCTCTCCCCCCCAACCAGTGTTTCTATCTCTCTCTCCCCCAGTGTATCTCCCTGTCTGCCCCCCCCCAGTGTTTCTCTCTCTCCTCCCCCCAGTGTTTCTCTCTCTCCCCAGTGTTTTTCTCTCTCGCCAGTGTTTCTCTCTCTCTCCCCAGTTTTTTTCTCTCTCCCCAGTGTTTCTCTCCCTCCCCCCAATGTTTCTCTCTCTCTCCGCCACCCAGTGTTTCTCTATCTCCCCCCAGTGTTTCTCACTCCCTCCCCTCAGTGTTTCTCTCTCTCTCCTCCCCCCAGTGGTTCTCTCTCTCTCTCCCCCCAGTTTTTCACTCTCTCGCTCTCTCCCGAGTGTTTAAATCATTCTCTCCCCCAGTGTTTCTCTCTCTCTCTCCCCCATTGTTTCTCTCTCTCTCTCTCTCTACCCAGTGTTTCCCTCTCTCCTCCCCGCAGTGTTTCTCTCTCGCCCCCCAGTGTTTCTATCTCTCTCTCTTCCCCCAGTTTTTCTCTCACTCTCTCCCCCATTGTTTCTCTCTCTCTCTCCACCCAGTGTTTCCCTCTCTCCTCCCCGCAGTGTTTCTCTCTCTCCCCCAGTCTTTCACTCTCTCTCTCCCCCCAGTATTTCTCTCTCTCTCCCCGATGTTTCTCTCTCTCTCCCCAGTGTTTCTCTCTCTCCCCAGTGTTTCTCTCTCCTCCCCCCAGTATTTCTCTCTCTCTCACCCCAGTGTTTCCCTCTCTCCTCACCCCAGTGTTTCTCTCTCTCTCTCCCCCAGTGTATCTCAATCTCTCCTCCCCCAGTGTTTCTCTCTCACCCCAGTCTTTCTTTCTCTCTCCCACCCCAGTGTTTCTCTCTCCTCCCCCCAGTATTTCTCTCTCTCTCCCCCCAGTGTTTCTCTCTCTCTCTCCCCCAGTGTTTCTCTCTCTCTCCCCCAGTGTATCTCAATCTCTCCTCCCCCAGTGTTTCCCTCTCTTCCCCCACTGTTTCTCTCTCTCTCTCCACCCAGTGTTTCCCTCTATCCTCCCCCCAGTTATTCTCTCTCTCTCTCCCCCCAGTGTTTCTCTCTCTCTCCCACACCATGTGTTTCTCTCTCTCTCTCTCCCCAGTGTTTCTTTCTCTCTCCTCCCCCCACTGTTCCTCTCTCTCTCCCCCCCCCAGTGTTTCTCTCCCTCCCCCCCCAGTGTTTCCCTCTCTCCTCACCCCAGTGTTTCTCTCTCTCTCTCCCCCAGTGTTTCTCAATCTCTCCTCCCCCAGTGTTTCTCTCTCTCCCTCCAGTCTTTCTCTCTCTCTACCACCCCAGTGTTTCTCTCTCCTACCCCCAGTATTTCTCTCTCTCTCCCACCAGTGTTTCTCTCTCTCTCTCCCAGTGTTTCTCTCTCTCTCTCCACCCAGTGTATCTCAATCTCTCCTCCCCCAGTGTTTCCCTCTCTTCCCCCACTGTTTCTCTCTCTCTCCCACACCATGTGTTTCTGTCTCTCTCTCTCTCCCCCAGTGTTTCTTTCTCTCTCCTCCCCCCACTGTTTCTCTCTCTCTTGCCCCAGTGTTTCACTCTCTGCCCCCCCAGTGTTTCTCTCTCTCTCTCTATCCCCCCACTGTTTCTCTCTCTCTCCGCACAGTGTTTCTCTCTCTCTCCCCCCAGTGTTTCTCTCTCTCCCCCAGTGTTTCCCTCTCTCCTCCCCCCAGTGTTTCTCTCTCTCTCTCCCCCCAGTGTATCTCAATCTCTCCCCGCCAGTGTTTCTCTCTCTCCCCCCCAGTATTTCTCTCTCTCTCCCCGATGTTTCTCTCTCTCCCCCCAGTGTATCTCACTCTCTCCTCCCCCCAGTGTTTCTCTCCTCCCCCCAGTTATTCTCTCTCTCTCTCCCCCTAGTGTTTCTCTCTCTCTCCCACACCATGTGTTTCTCTCTCTCTCTCTCCCCAGTGTTTCTTTCTCTCTCCTCCCCCCACTGTTCCTCTCTCTCTCCCCCCAGTGTTTCTCTCCCTCCCCCCCAGTGTTTCTCTCTCTCTCTCTCCCGCCAGTGTTTCTCTCTCTCCCCCAACTATTTCTCTCTCTCTCCCCGGTGTCTCTCTCTCTCTCTCTCTCCAGTGTTTCTCTCTCTCCCCAATGTTTCTCTCTCACTCGCAGTGTTTCTCTCTCTCTCCGCCCCCCAGTGTTTCTCCATTTCCCCCAGTGTTTCTCTCTCTCCTGGCAGTGTTTCTCTCTCTCTCCCCCCAGTGTTTCTCTCTCTCTCTCCCCCCAGTGTTTCTCGCTCACCCCCAGTGTTTCTCTCTCCCCCACCAGTCTTTCTCTCTCCTCCCCCCACTGTTTCTCTCTCTCATCCCCAGTTTTTCTCTCTCTCTCTATCCCCCCAGTGTTTCTCTCTCTCTCCCCCCAGTGTTTCTCTCTCTCTCCCCCCAGTGTTTCTCTCTCTCTCCCCCCAGTTTATCCCAATCTCTCCTCCCCCCAGTGTTTCTCTCTCACCCCCAGTGTTTCTGTCTCCCCCCCCAATGTTTCTCTCTCCCCCCAGTCCTTCTCTATCTCTCCCCAGTGTTTCTCTCTCGCTCCCAGTGTTTCTCTCTCTCTCTTCCCCCAATGTATCCCAATCTCTACTCACCCCAGTGTTTTTCTCTCTTCCCCCAGTGTTTCTCTCTCTCACCGCAATGTTACTCTCTCTCCCCCCCGTGTTTCCCTCTCTCCTCCCCGCATTGTTTCTCTCTCTCTCGCCGCCCACTGTTTCTCTCTCTCCCCCCCCGCAGTGTTTCTCTCTCTCTCACCCCAGTGTTTCTCTCTCTCTCCACCCGGTGTTTCTCTCTCTCTCTCGCCCCAGTCTTTCTCTCTCTCTATCCCCAGTGTTTCTCTCTCTCTCTCGCCCCAGTCTTTCTCTCTCTCTACCCCCAGTGTTTCCCTCTCTCCTCCCCCCATTATTTCTCTCACTCTCTCTCCCCCAGTGTATCTCAATCTCTCCTCCCCCCAATGTTTCTCTCTCCCCCCCCCAGTATTTCTCTCTCTCTCCCCGATGTTTCTCTCTCTCTCCCCAGTGTATCTCAATCTCTCCTCCCCCCAGTGTTTCTCTCCTCCCCCCAGTTATTCTCTCTCTCTCTCCCCCCAGTGTTTCTCTCTCTCTCCCACACCATGTGTTTCTCTCTCTCTCTCTCTCCCCAGTGTTTCTTTCTCTCTCTTCCCCCCACTGTTCCTCTCTCTCTCCCCCCCAGTATTTCTCTCTCTCTCCCCGATGTTTCTCTCTCTCTCCCCAGTGTATCTCAATCTCTCCTCCCCCCAGTGTTTCGCTCCTCCCCCCAGTTATTCTCTCTCTCTCTCCCCCCAGTGTTTCTCTCTCTCTCCCACACCATGTGTTTCTCTCTCTCTCTCTCCCCAGTGTTTCTTTCTCTCTTTTCCCCCCACTGTTCCTCTCTCTCTCCCCCCCAGTGTTTCTCTCCCTCCCCCCCAGTGTTTCTCTCTCTCTCTCTCCCGCCAGTATTTCTCTCTCTCCCCCCACTATTTCTCTCTCTCTCCCCGGTGTCTCTCTATCTCTCTCTCCAGTGTTTCTCTCTCTCCCCAATGCTTCTCTCTCACTCCCAGTGTTTCTCTCTCTCTCCGCCCCCCAGTGTTTCTCTATTTCCCCCAGTGTTTCTCTCTCTTCCCCCCACTGTTCCTCTCTCTCTCCCCCCCAGTGTTTCTCTCCCTCCCCCCCAGTGTTTCTCTCTCTCTCTCTCTCCCGCCAGTGTTTCTCTCTCTCCCCCCACTATTTCTCTCTCTCTCCCCGGTGTCTCTCTATCTCTCTCTCCAGTGTTTCTCTCTCTCCCCAATGTTTCTCTCTCACTCCCAGTGTTTCTCTCTCTCTCCGCCCCCCAGTGTTTCTCTATTTCCCCCAGTGTTTCTCTCTCTCTCGCCCCACTGTTTCTCTCTCTCATCCCCAGTTTTTCTCTCTCTCTCTATCCCCCCAGTGTTTCTCTCTCTCTCCCCCCAGTGTTTCTCTCTCTCTCCCCCCAGTGTTTCTCTCTCTCTCCCCCCAGTTTATCCCAATCTCTCCTCCCCCCAGTGTTTCTCTCTCACCCCCAGTGTTTCTGTCTCCCCCCCCAATGTTTCTCTCTCCCCCCCAGTGCTTCTCTCTCTCTCTTCCCCCAATGTATCCCAATCTCTACTCACCGCAGTGTTTTTCTCTCTTCCCCCAGTGTTTCTCTCTCTCACCGCAATGTTTCTCTGTCTCCCCCCAGTGTTTCCCTCTCTCCTCCCCGCATTGTTTCTCTCTCTCTCGCCGCCCACTGTTTCTCTCTCTCCCCCCCCCCCCTCAGTGTTTCTCTCTCTCACCCCAGTGTTTCTCTATCTCTCCACCCGGTGTTTCTCTCTCTCCCCCCAGTATTTCTCTCTCTCTCTCCGGTGTTTCTCTCTCTCTGCCCAGTGTTTCTCTCTCTGCCCAATGTTTCTCTGTCACCCCCAGTGTTTCTCTCTCTCTCCGCCCACAATTGTATCTCTATCTCCCCCATTGTTTCTCTCTCTCTCGCCCCACTGTTTCTCTCCCTCCCCCCAGTGTTTCTCTCTCTACCCCCAGTGTTTCTCTCTCTCTCTCGCCCCAGTCTTTCTCTCTCTCTACCCCCAGTGTTTCCCTCTCTCCTCCCCCCATTATTTCTCTCACTCTCTCTCCCCCAGTGTATCTCAATCTCTCCTCCCCCCACTGTTTCTCTCTCACCCCCGCCAGTGTTTCTCTCTCTCTCCCCCCCCCCCAGTGTTTCTCACTTCTCCCTCCAGTATTTCTCTCTCTCTCCACCCAGTGTTTCTCTCTCTCTCCCCCAGTGTTTCTCTCTCTCTCCCCCAGTGTATCTCGATCTCTCCTCCCCCAGTCTTTCTCTCTCTCTCCCCCAGTGATTCACTCTTTCCCCCAGTGTTTCTCTCTCTCTCCCACACCATGTGTTTCTCTCTCTCTCCCCCAGTGTTTCTTTCTCTCTCCACCCCCCACTGTTTCTCCCTCTCTCACCCCAGTGTTTCTCCCTCTCTACCCCCAGTGTTTCTCTCTCTCTCCCCGCAGTGTATTCCAATCTCTCCTCCCACCAGTGTTTCTCTCTCACCCAACAGTGTTTCTCTCTCTCCCCCCAATGTTTCTCTCCCTCCTCCCAGTGTTTCTCTCTCTCTCCCCCAGTGTTTCTCACTATCTCCCCCGCAGTGTTTCTCACTCTCCTCCCACCTGTGTTTCTCTCTCTCTCTCTCTCCCCACAGTGATTCTCTCTCTCTCCCCCCAGTATTTCTCACTCACTCTCTCCCCCAGTGTTTATCTCTCTCTCCCCCCAGTGTATCTCAATCTCTCCCCGCCAGTGTTTCTCTCTCTCCCCCCCAGTATTTCTCTCTCTCTCCCCGATGTTTCTCTCTCTCCCCCCAGTGTATCTCACTCTCTCCTCCCCCCAGTGTTTCTCTCCTCCCCCCAGTTATTCTCTCTCTCTCTCCCCCTAGTGTTTCTCTCTCTCTCCACACCATGTGTTTCTCTCTCTCTCTCTCCCCAGTGTTTCTTTCTCTCTCCTCCCCCCACTGTTCCTCTCTCTCTCCCCCAGTGTTTCTCTCCCTCCCCCCCAGTGTTTCTCTCTCTCTCTCTCCCGCCAGTGTTTCTCTCTCTCCCCCCACTATTTCTCTCTCTCTCCCCGGTGTCTCTCTATCTCTCTCTCCAGTGTTTCTCTCTCTCCCAATGCTTCTCTCTCACTCGCAGTGTTTCTCTCTCTCTCCGCCCCCCAGTGTTTCTCTATTTCCCCCAGTGTTTCTCTCTCTCCTGGCAGTGTTTCTCTCTCTCTCCCCCAGTGTTTCTCTCTCTCTCTCCCCCCAGTGTTTCTCGCTCACCCCCAGTGTTTCTCTCTCCCCCACCAGTCTTTCTCTCTCCTCCCCCCACTGTTTCTCTCTCTCATCCCCAGTTTTTCTCTCTCTCTCTATCCCCCAGTGTTTCTCTCTCTCTCCCCCCAGTGTTTCTCTCTCTCTCCCCCAGTGTTTCTCTCTCTCTCCCCCAGTTTATCCCAATCTCTCCTCCCCCCAGTGTTTCTCTCTCACCCCCAGTGTTTCTGTCTCCCCCCACAATGTTTCTCTCTCCCCCCCAGTCCTTCTCTATCTCTCCCCAGTGTTTCTCTCTCGCTCCCAGTGTTTCTCTCTCTCTCTTCCCCAATGTATCCCAATCTCTACTCACCCCAGTGTTTTTCTCTCTTCCCCCAGTGTTTCTCTCTCTCACCGCAATGTTACTCTCTCTCCCCCCCGTGTTTCCCTCTCTCCTCCCGCATTGTTTCTCTCTCTCTCGCCGCCCACTGTTTCTCTCTCTCCCCCCCCGCAGTGTTTCTCTCTCTCTCACCCCAGTGTTTCTCTCTCTCTCCACCCGGTGTTTCTCTCTCTCTCTCGCCCCAGTCTTTCTCTCTCTCTATCCCCAGTGTTTCTCTCTCTCTCTCGCCCCAGTCTTTCTCTCTCTCTACCCCCAGTGTTTCCCTCTCTCCTCCCCCCATTATTTCTCTCACTCTCTCTCCCCCAGTGTATCTCAATCTCTCCTCCCCCCAATGTTTCTCTCTCCCCCCCCCAGTATTTCTCTCTCTCTCCCCGATGTTTCTCTCTCTCTCCCCAGTGTATCTCAATCTCTCCTCCCCCCAGTGTTTCTCTCCTCCCCCCAGTTATTCTCTCTCTCTCTCCCCCCAGTGTTTCTCTCTCTCTCCCACACCATGTGTTTCTCTCTCTCTCTCTCCCCAGTGTTTCTTTCTCTCTCTTCCCCCCACTGTTCCTCTCTCTCTCCCCCCCAGTATTTCTCTCTCTCTCCCCGATGTTTCTCTCTCTCTCCCCA